>NW_026652279.1:147287021-147789479 GCF_009828535.3 Hylobates moloch
TCCATGAGCTTGGAATGTTCTTCCATTTGTTTGTATCCTCTTTTATTTCATTGAGCAGTGGTTTGTAGTTTTCCTTGTAGAGATCCTTCACATCCCTTGTAAGTTGGATTCCTAGGTATTTTATTCTCTTTGAAGTAATTGTGAATGGGAGTTCACTCATGATTTGGCTCTGTTTGTCTGTTATTGGTGCATAAGAATACTTGTGATTTTTGCACATTGATTTTGTATTCTGAGACTTTGCTGAAGTTGCTTATCAGCTTAAGGAGATTTGGGGCTGAGACAATGGGGTTTTCTAGATATACAATCACGTCATCTGCAAACAGGGACAATTTAACTTCCTCTTTTCCTAATTGAATACCCTTCATTTCTTTCTCTTGCCTGATTGCCCTGGCCAGAACTTCCAACACTATGTTGAATAGGAGTGATGAGAGAGGGCATCCCTGTCTTGTGCCAGTTTTCAAAGGGAATGCTTCCAGTTTTTGCCCATTCAGTATGATATTGGCTGTGGGTTTGTCATAGACAGCTCTTATTATTTTGAGATACATCCCATCAATACGTAATTTATTGAGAGTTTTTAGCATGAAGGGTTGTTGAATTTTGTCAAAGGCCTTTTCTGCATCTATTGAGATAATCATGTGGTTGGGCCTTTTCTGCATCTATTGAGATAATCATGTGGTTTTTGTCATTGGTTGTGTTTATATGCTGGATTATGTTTATTGATTTGCATATGTTGAACCAGCCTTGAATCCCAGGGATGAAGCCCACTTGGTCATTTCATTATTGTCAAATGCTTTTTCTGCATTATGACCACCTTTTATTTATATTATTATGAATTATTGATATCAATATTGAAATGTTAAACAAACTTTGTGATAAATGATTATTATTTTTTGAGATGGAGTCTCACTCTGTTGCCCAGGCTGGAGTGCAGTGGCGCGATCTCAGTTCACTACAACCTCTGCCTCCCTGGTTCAAGCAATATCCCTGCCTCAGCCTCTCGAGTAGCTGGGATTACAGGTGACTGCCACCACACCCAGCTATTTATTTTTCTTTTGTATTTTTAGTAGAGATGGGGTTTCACCATGTTGGGAAAGCTGGTCCTGAACTCCTGACCTCAGGCAATCTGCCCCCCTACATCCCCCAAAGTACTGGGATTACAGGAGTGAGCCACCACGCCTGGCCAATACATTATTTTTAAAATATATGGTTGGATTTGATTTGCACCTTTTACAAGTTAATAACCTCTTTTTTTTTTTTTTTTAAATAGAGTCTCGCTCTGTTGCCCAGGCTGGTGTGCAGTAGCACAACCTCGGCTCACTGTAACCTCCACCTCCTGGGTTCAAGTGATTCTTCTGCCTCAGCCTTCCAAGTACCTGGGATTACAGGCATCTGCCACCATGCTTGGCTAATTTTTGCATTTTTAGTAGAGATAGTATTTCATCATGTTGGCCAGGCTGGTCTCAAACTCCTGACATCAGGTGATCTGCCCACCTCGGCCTCCAAAAGTACTGAGATTACAGATGTGAGCCACCGCACAAGGCCCCAACAAAATCTTATTAAAGAATAATTTTAGATTTACAGAAAAGTTGCAGAGTACAAAGAGTTTCTATATACCCCTCACTCAGTTTTTCCTTCTGTCACCTCAATTAAATACTCTAGTAATCAGGAGATTGTACACATCCTTTCTGCTAACAACTGTTAGGCCAGAGCTAGTCACATAGTACTACCTCACCAGAATATGGCAAGTAAGAGAATCTAAACATCCACTGGAATGCAGAGAGCCAGAAATTACCCCAGAATTCTAATTCACCAGGGCTGCAAATGGGGAGCCGTAAGAGGCTGAGTTTCTCCAAAAACGTTTTATTTCAATAGCACTATGTCATAAAACTTTTAGAAGACAGAGCAGGGTTTGCACTTTTGCATACGGTAATATTATCATCATTAGCTACTGCTGTACAGCAGTTCTCATGTACAACAGTTTGCTCTTTCTTAGAGGAAAAATTTAACTTCAAGCCTTTGAGCTGTTACATCCAAGTCTCATTAAAAGGAAAACTGAGGATTTAAGAGAGAAGGATAATAATTTTCTCGTATTTGTATATGCTTTATATTTCAAAGTATCATATAAATATTGGCCTTTCTCAGACTAAACTGATATTGAATAGCTGATAGAGAAGGCAGTGTAATAGATTTCCTGCATCTATCACTTCCATCTGTATGTTTCATACACTCTGAAAGTCTATTATCTAATTATGTCTCTGTACTTTCATGTTTTACCTTTCAAGTTATGTCTTTGTGTCCATCCTGTTTCCAAATTACATTGGTAAGTAGAAATCCTTTTTTAGCTCATTGCTTATAATACAAAATAAATTTGATTTTAAAAGTCATCATTAAAATATTCTGTATTAAGTTGAAGCCACATTTTCAGGAGAAAATACTCATTTTCATTTTTTTGAACTATCATTTTAAATGTCTGTATTTTACATTATCTGTCATATATATTAATATATGTGTATATATATATATTATGGTATAAAAACTTATACCATAAAATATCAAATACCAAAAACTTTCCTGTAGAAATAGATGATTACCACATTTCTTAATATTTTACATTCACTTTGAGCAACACAAGGTTTGTAAAGTAGGGTTACATTTCCCTCTTAATGTTTTTATTGATTCTATATGATTTATTCAGTTCAATAATATTAAACAGTCAAAAATGTAAGAGTGATTTATTGTACTGTATGTTAACAATAGTCATAAAATTAAGATAACTTAATTATGGAGAATAAATAAGGAAATGTGATTAAAATATATCAGTTGGCTCTCACCCCAAATTTTCATTGTTTTTCAGTGTTTCAAAGGCTTTTATTCACGATGGAACAATACTTTTTAAGCCAGAAATAACAAAAAATGAGATAAAATTTTTAGCTCTGTATTCTAAAATAGGTTTTTGAAAGCCAACACTTTGGAAAAGCAAGAACTATTTTAAAAATGTAAAATGTTATTTTCCATAAGAATAAGCAAGGTTATTCCATAAAAATAGACTGGGAAGATAAATACAACACCTTTACAATGATATACATTTTTCTGGTGAAGGAAAAAGTTTAGAAGCATAAATGAAATCTAAAGAGAGGTATATAACTCTGGCTTAAGTCTCAGCTAAATATTTATGTGGGATAATAAAATTCTGATAACATTTGAAAACTCTAGGACAGATCAGTGTGCATTTTGCTTTGTGGGTGAAGCTCAGAGGTGACAAGCCTCACTGAGGAATCTTTCAGTTAACAGCATGGTGTTCAGCCTTTGAGTAGAAAAGGTAGCCTGCTGGGTTTACGTACAGAGGTCCAGAGCAAATGGAGTGACTTTTACACATAGAGAATGTAGAATGTGGTAGTAGGAGGTTAGAACAGGTGACATGCCTGCTGTGTTTACACACAGAGGTATAGAGTAAACTTATTCTGAAATGAAAATCTGCAGGCAACACCAAAAAAGCAAGAAAGAACAAACAAGGACGTGGATAAAGTTTGGTTCTGTAGAAGGCCTTTAAAGTAGATAGATGACAAGAAGCAGAGGGTTTGCCTTTTTTTCCAGGATAAAAATGAAGCCTTCTCCCACCCTGCATTCCACCAGTATAAAATTAAATCAGTCTTTGAGAAGACATGAAAGGAAGCAGTCTGACAAAAACACTAAATGATCTAAAACAAAATGACAGAGCTTCCCTTAATTTTGTAAAACATAATAGTGAATAGTCAGTATAAGGGTTTCATATATGTTTAAAAATATATCCAATGATTGTGAAGGAGACCAGAGGAATTACTGTATGCCTTTTCAGTGTCATGGTAAGCCTTACATGGCAACACACACTCTCCATCCCTACTCAGCATTTTCTGGTCCAGGGGTTTCAGTGTACTGTTTTGTTTTTTTATACCTTATTATTGATTAGGGTATTTTACATTTTGGTAATTAAGCCTGTTAACCAGTAAAAATATGATGGAGATGCACGTGAACTATGTAAGCTAGAATTGCAGTTCAGCTTTGTCTCTAAGAAAATCCCCAAATTTAAAGTTTTCCTGTCCTACTGAACATTAATTTTGTACCTAAGTGATTGTATTCAAGCATTCTTTCTTTCAATCAGTATAAATGCTTCATACTCTCACTTTTTCACTGAATCAGTCTTATTATCATGACAGTGCCTCCATTAATGAGCTAACTAAGATTTGTTTTTTTCTCTCATTATGGTTTCAGAATTTAAAAAATCAAATTATTGACAGCTATTTGTAGTTGCTCTAAAATTTCCAGAGGAAAATTTAATATCACATTAAGTGCACAGCTAAATTAATACAATATGTTTAGTTGGTGATTGTGCTCTTGCTTTTACAACCTATTCCAGAAAAGAGATAATACAGTGCTTTTGAGTGGGAAAAGTTGAGGGACTTTGGAAATTAGTCCTTAAATTATCAAAACTACAAAAGCAAAACAAACAAAATATTTAATTCAACTCACACCAAATGTTGTTGCCTTGAACACAAGCTTCAGCTCTTGCTCAGCTGCTTTTGTATAATCCCCTGTCATCTCGGCCTAAATTCCAGCATATTTCCTGGAAATGGACATATGTCAAATGATTAAGTTCATACCGGAAGCCACATGGCGTCAGAACTTTCATGTAATTTGAGATTGCATTTTAAATATGTCCATTATCTCATATATATTATAGATCTATTCCTGAAAAGCATGCAGGCTTTGTGTTTAAGTAATTTGAAAATCTATGAAAATGGCAGGATGCTAAATGAGCATATACAAAGGCAGAATAGTTTATAATTCTGCCTGTTAAGCTCCAGCAGGTATGCTGGACCAGGAAAAAATGTTGTAAAAGACAGTGAAGAAAAAACAAATCGAGACATTTTTTAGCATGCAGCAGTAATATCTATTCTTAAATAATTTCACATGGGAGTTCTTATCACCCCCTTGCACAATCCTTGCTGATATTAATATAAGCAAGGACTTATATACCATTAAAATAGTTGTCCTTCATTTGCTTTCATTATTCACATATACATACACAATCTCCCCTAACTCTAACCCTAACCCTTACAGCTACACGTGCAATACACCATGAAATTGAAGCATACTAGGACATCTGCATATCTGTGGAACAATTATCATTTATCAAAATCATTGAACAAACTTTTTACTTTATATATTTATGTCAAACAAAAATAGAAACTAGCTTTAGCACAGTTTAAACGTTAGCAATCAGAAGTAACACAAATATGACCTAGCAGGTTGCATTCATAATTATGAAAGAATAAAACCATAAGAGTGAAGATTAGTTATCTACTTATCACAAATATGAATATTGAGTATTTTCAAGTATATATGCTAGATAAAGCACAGCACAGTGTTAAACACATAGTATGTATTCAATAACTATCTTATAAAAGACATTTATACACTAAAATTTTTTAAAAAGTGATTCCAGGTATTTTTGTGTATCTTTGTCTAGTTGTCATTATGGTAGTGATGATATTATTTAAAATGAAATCAAGATTCCTTAAAATCTGTTACATCACTAATGGAAGATAATTTGGAACAAGACATATAATAACATAAAAGTGAAAAAAACCTACAATTTTATAAAATTGCATAGTGTGAATCTAATCTGTAACACAGGAATTTTTCTACGCTGGAAGAGATAAATATTGGTTAAGATAAAATCTAAAATCTATTTTACCTATATGGGAAAAAATATCTGTTCATGCATAACACTCAATGACTCAGTAATTTGAGAAATTATTATAAAAATATTGCTTTAATAAAGATTAAAGTGTCCATTCACATCATGTTAGCAGGTTTTTAAGTAATCTGACATTCATAATAATCTCCATTTGAGAGAGAAATCGCCACAAAGTTACATACTCTGATTCTCATTTCAGGACATACTGGTGTATGACATGGTGTGTACATTAACAGATATATATGGCTAATTCAAATTAGCAATAAGAAATAGGTGTGAAGATTAAGAAAGCTTCATGCAGCCACATCAAGGGGAAAGGCACAGAAAATCTTATTGCTTTTACATAGCAACTAACACAACACGAGGAAATGCTAAAATGTACAAATACCCAGAGGCTAGAGTGTGGTGGAAGATTCTGCAAGAAGGAGAAAACAAACCTCTTAATGTGTGAACATCTTGCCATTCATGAAACTGACCATAGGATAACCAGTGGTGAGAGATGCTGTTTTGCTCCTGAGTGAGGCAGCAAACACCAAGAAGTCACTTTTCTTAAATCGAGATGAATCAAGAAGATAATTCTCTAGGCAGCCTATGGAGCTCTTTACTGGACTGCTTAGGATCATTGAATAAACAGTGAATTGGAGGATAACATAGAATAAGGCACTTAATCCTTCTGCATATTTTGATAATGATTAAAGTGTCAAGGGCTGTACATTTTTCACTTCACTACAATACAAAGGAAATTTGAAGTGGAAAATATAAAACAAATTGAAAAAAGAGGAAAACGGGCGAGAAAATAAATAACAACTTCATTCCATGAATACTACCTGTTCTTACAGTGCTTTTTGGTAAATGCCACAGCCAAATGAAAAAGAGGCAGCACCAGTGTCTAGGGATGTAGTGCCAAGTAACACGTCAAGAATTTTACTTAGGGCAAAATAATGGATCCTATAGGTCATGGATTTCAAGTTCTCTTTGGGTATCACTGAAATGGGCTTTGATTCTGCCCCTTCTGGAGTTAGAAAGGCTTTCGGTGGAATGACCCTAATTTACTACATTGCCCAGGATGCTCTCTATTTCAATGTCATATTACAAAACAATTTCTAAATTGTGCCCACTTTAACACTTGCGAGTGTCTCAGTTTGGAAGATAAATTATAGGATTAGCCAAGCTGTGGGGCTTGTAGTGGTTCACATGCGCCCAATGTCTTAAAAGAACAGGTGCAGTAAAATGACAGGCCAATGAATTAATAAAAGTTGTACACTAGTCTTACTCCCATTGTTGTGTGTGTATGTGTGTGGGCGGGGGCATTTAAAGAAGTCAAAATGATCACTAAGTATAGTAGTTGTGTTAGGAGGCAGCGTAAGAGAAAGAATTTTCACTGGGGATAGAAATGTAACAGAGAGATAAGGGAGATTAGTAGCTGTGGCAATCAAGATACAATTGAAATATTCCAGTGTCTTTCATTTGCATAATAATTACTATTTTATTTCCACAATAGCAGGAATATATAACATAAAACACACCTGGAACTTTCCTGAGCACTTTATTTCATTACTTCATGCATTACATCTTAACTGTATGTGATAAGTGATATCAATAGGGTTATTTTATAGAAAGGAAAACTGAAACAGAGAAACTTAAGTGATTATTCAAACTCACACAGCTAATAATTGGACAGACAATATGTCAATGCAGGCTCTTTGGAATTTCAATATGAAGGTTCAACAATAACCCCTCAGCCAGGGCTGTTCAATGAGCATTCAGTGCTAATGGAAATGTTCCACTATGCTGTCCAGTAAGTGAGTCACTAGTCACGTTCAGTGACTGAGCACTTGAAATGTAGATGATTTGATTCAAAATTGGAAAGGTAATTTAATTAATTTTAATATAAATAATCATGTACTAGTGGTTACCAGAGTAGACAACATGTCTCTAGAAAAATCAATTATTAATAAAAGAATAATACAGTTAGTGGCTTTTAGTTTTTTCTCTGGTGGTAAATAATTTCTCATTGAATATCCTGCATCGTTAAGTAAAAAATGTTCTGCATTATTAGATATCTGTACAACTTTGGGCACAGAATATTATTTGTAGATTATAATGGGATATTAGAAATACCTCTATCTAAACTTCTCAATTCAAAGTAGCCATTTTAAGTGCAGTATTCACAGGAAATTTATAGAAAATACCTGAGCTCTTATATACTTTATATTGACATATTTATGTTTCAAAATCAATATGTTGGCCCATTTCTAAAATCATACAAATTTTTGTGAATGAAAGATGATTTATACTGCATGGTAGCATTTAATTTTAATAATTTAAATAATACCACATTCAACACAAAATTGTGATTTTTGCTTATAGATATTCTTAAATTATTATTATTATAGATATCCTTAAATTATTGTTATTATTACTTGAGACAAAGTCTCCCTCTGTCACCCAGGCTGGAGTGCCTGGTGCGATCTCGGCTCACTGAAACTTCTGCCTCCCAGGTTCACGCAATTATTGTGCCTCGGCCTCTCAAGCAGGTGGGCACCACAATGCCCAGCTAATTTTTGTATTTTCAGTAAAGACCCAGTTTCCACAGGTTGTTCAGGCTGGTCTCGAGTTCCTGAGCTCCTGGCCTCAAGTGATTCGCCCACCTCAGCCTCCCAAAGTGCTAGGATTGGGCATGAGCCACAGTGTCCAGCCAGAAATTCTTAAAATATTATTAATAATTTTAAAATAAAAGTATCTTCATTTACTTGGAATATATTGAATAGTCACTTTAGTGGCTTTTGAAAATTGGAGATGTGCAAGGTTAATGTCTGTGTTTCCTAATGAACCTAGAGTGAGAATATTTTATATATTCTACTCACTACACATATCTTTCATAACAAGATGTGTCAGAAAGCTATTTGCATGACTATTGGACATAGTTTTTACCAGCTTGGTTTTGTTATTTGTGTTGTGACTGATGTTGTTACTGCTTTTATTTTAAGTGAGAGGAGTTAGCAATTCTAAGATACAAATGTCATGGCATAAAATAGTTTTATCCTTTGTGAATTAATAAAAAGGCTGTCTTTTTGAGACAACCAAAGGATTTAAAAAGTGAAATTTTGTCATAAAAAATGTACTTCCTATGCAAACTCCATGCTTAGTCTTAAGATATTTAAGTGGCCTTTCTACTTTCTTTGGGGAAAATATGTGTATATTAATTGAATTTTTAAAAATTGTTGTAAAATGAATGAATGACAAAATATTATATCACCACTTAATACTGATGTAGAACAATTTGATGATTATGATTAGGGAACGTTTGTTTCCTATTCTGTGAACTTTGAAAAAAAGCAGCCAAAGAGTAACTGTCATTTTAAAAAAAAGTATCCAAAAACAAAAGCAGTTTCATTTTACATTCTTAATTCTGCAGATATGAATATTGGAAGAGTGTTTTAAATAATGTATCAAACCTATTACATAACATAATGAAGTATTAGCACTAAAAATGAAATTATACATTCACATAAAAATGATAAAAGTTATACTGAGTGATAAAAGCAAAATACAATATACAACTTATTGTATTACCCAATTGACATGAATTACAGAAAGAGTGAAAACAAATTTAAGATAGACATCATCAGATTTAAGAAATAGATTAAAAATTTCTCAATTTTTTGAAAAGGATAAAGTCAAATACATAGAAAGTTAATCAACCCTATTTAAACACATGCAAAAAAGGAAAAGTTTAACACACAGCGTTATCGCATTGTTGAAAACCAGTAATAAAAATCTGAAAAACAACCAAAAAATGCAACTACTCAGAGATAAATAAATATAAAAATTAGGTCATCCTTCTTGTCCGCAACAATGCAAAATTATAGAATACAATGGCATGTTTAAAGTACAAAAAAACAGACAAAAACTGTATAGCTTGACTTCAATGTTCAGGAAAATATTTTTTAATAATGAAAGCTAAATAAAGATATTTTT
Organism: Hylobates moloch; assembly: GCF_009828535.3. Lineage (NCBI taxonomy): Eukaryota > Metazoa > Chordata > Mammalia > Primates > Hylobatidae > Hylobates > Hylobates moloch. Next base: position 147,296,740 of record NW_026652279.1, read on the forward strand.
ATACATAACAATAGAAAAAAATCCTTCTCTTGCAGACCACCACTATAAGATACATTAAAGACAACAACTACAACAACTCAGGCATAAGAAAATAATATTAGGGCTAGGCTCAGCGGCTCACGCCTGTAATCCCAGCACTTTGGGGGACAACGGTGGAAGGATTACTTGAGCCCAGGAGTTTGAGACCAGCCTGGGCAACACAGTGAAACGCTGTCTCTATAAAAAATTTTAAAATAAGCTGGGTGTGGTGGCACTCACCTGTAGTCCCAGCTACTTGGGAAGCTGAGGTGGGAGGATCACATGAGCCTGGGAGGTTGAGGCTGCAGTGAGCCATGGTCATGCCACTGCACTCCAGCCTGGGCAACAGAGCGAGACTCTGTCTCAAAAAAATAAAAATAAAAAAGGAAGAAAATGATACTAGATGCCAACTTAGATTCACAAGAATAGTAAAATGCACTTAAAAATGGTAAATATGTGAGTATACATAAAATAGTGTATTTCCAATTTTAAAACCTGTTGATATATCTAAAGAAAAAATAATAACATGTATTGTGCAATTTATATTTCCAAGTAAAATAACTAACAATATAACACAAAGGCTTCAAGGAAAAAAGTGGAACTATTGTGTTTTAATATTCTTATAATCTATGTGAAGTGGTATGATATCACTTAAAAGTAGACTGAGTTTAGGTAAGGATGTATACTATGAAGTGGGGAGCAAATAATAACAACAAAATGGACAAAAGAAAAAAAGAAAGAAAAACAATTGCTAGTAATAAGTAAAAACAGGAGACAGAATAAAATAAAAACAGACTAAATATAAAGAAAAACAATTACTGAGGAAAACATTAAATAACATATTAGACTAATGAAACAAAAATAACAATGTAGTAATTGAAATTCTATGAAGTTAATAGTCATATTAACTGTAAGTACTCTAAATGACTTAAATTAGAAAGTATAGGTTGTGAAGTTGGGTTCAAAAAAAAGGTGGAAAAAAAAGATGGGGAAGGGTAGTGGGGAGGTGGCGGAAGGAAGTGGGGACGGTTAATGGGTATAAAAAGTAGTTAGAATAAATAAGATATAATATTTGATAGTACAACAGGATGACCATAGTGAATAATTTAATTGTACATTGTAAAATAACTAAAATAGTATAATTAGATTGTCTCTAACACAAAGGATAAATGCCTGAGCAGATGGATATCCCATTTGTCCTTATGTGATTATTACACATTGTATGCTTGTATCAAAATATCTCATACACTCCATAAGTATATACACCTGTGTATAAAAATTAAAAATTAAAAAAATTAAAAATCACCTAATTGCTACCTATCACTAAAATTAACACTAATATATAAAAACACAAATTAGTTTTAAAAGTTAAAAAAATGAAAACTATATTTCCTGCAAACATTAAAACTAGCAAGTGACAGTGCAATGCTTGATAAGGAAAGTTTTACATTAATAGGTATTACTAGTGACAATGGCAAATTTTTTAAAATGTTAGCTTTTACTTTAGATACAAAGGGTACATGTGCAAGATTGTTTTGTGGGTATATTGGACCCAGGTAGTGAACATAGCACCAACGAGATACTATTTCAACCCTTCAGAGGGTGCAACTGGTAAATCTTGGTGGTGTACACATGGTGTTATTTCTGCAGATGCAGTGTGCAGGCTGTGGAATCACCATCACCTCCAGTTAGATTTCAGAAGACGTATCATACAGCCTGGGGGTCCAGGCAGAAATCTGCCACAGGGGTGGAGCCACCACAGAAAGTTCCCACCAGGGGAATAACAAATGAAGCCCTAGGGGTGAGGTTACTGCCAAGACCCTAGAACTGTAGAGCCACCAGCATGCAGCTAAACTGTATGAAAGCCGCAGGAAGACTCCAACCCATGAGAGCTGCTGCATGGGCTGAATCCAACCAAGCCATGGGGACTGAACTGTCTGGGGCATTGGAGGTGTCAAACCTAACCCCAGTGGAAGATTATTACTCTGGAGACTGAAAATTTAATGTTGTTTACTCTGTTGGACTTTGGACTTACATGGGACTGGTTACTTCTTTTTTTTCTCTTGCTTATTTCTCCCTTTTGGAATGAGAATATCTGTCCTATGCCTGCCTCATCATTGTATTTTGGAAGCTGGTAACTTGTTTAATCTCATAGGCGCACAGCCGGAGAGGAATTTGACCCAGAATAAATCATGCCTTGAGTTTTACCCATATCTGATTTAGATGAGATTCTGCACTTTGGATTTTTGAGTTGAGGCAGGAATGACTTAAGATTTTATTTTGCGAATGAGTTAAGACTTTATGTTATTAATGTATTTTGTGTGTGAGAAGGAAATGAATTTGGGGAGACAAGGGTGTGATGCTATGGCTTGAATATTTGTCCTTTCCTTAACTCCTACGAAATTTAATTGACATTGTAGCATTATGAAGAGGCTGGGGATATTAAGAGCTGATTAGGCCATGAGGACAGTGCCTTCATGAATGAATTATGTCATTGTCATGGAAGTTAGTTTATTATTGCAGAAGTAGTTTCCTAGTCTCTTGCTCTCTCTCTGCCTCTCTACCATGTTATGAAGTGGAAAGAATGCCCTCATCAGATGTTGGTACCTTAATATTGGACTTAGCCTACAAAACCACTAGCTAATAAATTTTGATTCATTATATATTACCTGATCTCAGGCATTTTGAATGAATTATAAGAAAACATCATGAAACTTTATGTCAATGAATTTGAATTCAATAAAATAAAGTCAGGTGTAATGGCACATGCCTGTACTTTTAGCCATTTGAAACGCTGAGATGGGAGGATTGCTTGAGCCCAAGAGTTCAAGCCAAACTGGGCAACATAAATAATAATGTTTATGATATAATAATGTTCAAATAAATAGATAAATGAGTAAATAAATGCAGTGAAGCTAAATGTAATAAATTACTTAAAAGGTACAAATTACTAAGAAGGGGAAAATTAGGCAACCTAAATAGCCTTATATCTCATCAAAAGATTGACTTGTAATTAAAAACCTTTCAAGAAGAAAACTACAGACATGGATGGTTTCAATAATAAATTTTATAAAACACTTCTGGATTAAAAAAATCAAGTCTAGGCCGGGCACAGTGGCTCACGCATGTAATCCCAGCACTATAGGAGGCCGAGGTGGGTGGGTCATGAGGTCAGGAGATCAAGACCACCCTGGCCAACATGGTGAAACCCCATCTCTACTTAGAAGTACAAAAATTAGCAGGGCATGGTGACCCACGCCTGTAGACCCAGCTACTCAGGAGGCTGAGGCAGGAGAATCACTTGAACCCAGGAGGCAGAGGCTGCAGTGAGCAGAGATCGCACCACTGCACTCCAGCCTGGGTGACAGAGCGAGACTCTATCTCAAAAAAAAAAAAAAAAAAAAAAATCAAGATAAATCATTAAATATAGATGAGCAGAGATCGCACCACTGCACTCCAGCCTGGGTGACAGAGCGATACTAAAAAAAAAAAAAAAAAAAAAAAAAAAAAATCAAGTCTATAAATATTCCAGAAAATAGAATTAAATTCTTTTCAATGCATTTCCTGAGGCCAGAAGTCACTGATAGTAAAACTTAACAATGACACAAGAAAATAAAAATATCAACAGGCTGCAGGTGGTTGGAAAAAAAATTTAAAAAAAAAGAAAAAATATAGACAAATACCTCTCTTTACTGTTCTTGCAAAACTCATAAACAACATTTTAGCACATAAACCCCTACATTATATTAAACAAATAATACATTTTAAAAAGTGTGCTTTATCCCAATAATGTAAAGTTAGCTTAATATTCAAAATTAGCCAACACTGAATGAGCTTTAAAACAATTATTTTTGGCCGGGCAGTGGCTCACACCTGTAAATCCCAGCACTTTGGGAGGCCGAGGCGGGCGGATCACGAGGTCAGGAGATTGAGACCATCCTGGCTAACATGGTGAAACCCCGTCTCTACTAAAAATACAAAAAAATTAGCCAGGCATGGTGGTGGGCCCCTGTAGTCCCAGCTACTTGGGAGGCTGAGGCAGGAGAATGGCCTGAACCTGGGAGGCGGAGCCTGTGGTGAGCCGAGATTGCACTGAACTCCAGCCTGGGAGACAGCGAGACTCCGTCTCAAAACAACAACAACAACAAAAACAAACAAAGAAAAAAATTATTTTTATGTTATATAAATTTTAGCTTAAGAAAGAAATTTAATGACTCTCATCACATAAACTAAGAATAACAATTACAATGACATATATCTAATGTAGGGAAAATATTTCAAAACTTCAACATTCATTTCTGATAAAAATTCTCAGCAAGAAAAGAATAGAAAAGAACTCTCTCACCCTGATGAAGAGATTCTATGAAGTTCCTTCACATAATAACTTATTTATATAGTTATATAAGATAGTTACTTGTGAAAAATTGAATGTTTTTCCCTAGGTTAGAGAACAAGTATTGTAGACATGGCTTTTCAATATTGTACTTGAGGGCCTACAACCATATCATATGACAAAAGTTAAATAAAAAGATATTCAAGTTAGAATGAGAAAATAAAAGATACATTATTTGTAAATTGCATCATCATTTATATAGAAAAATATAGATGTAACTATAAATAAAAATTCAGCCAAATATATAAGGTTGGCAAGATTAGAGAATAAAAGGTAAATAAATTCTCATACAGTCTTCCTTCAGTATCTGTGAATAATTTTTTTCAGGATCCCCCCCAGACACCAAAATTTATGAATGCTTAAGTCCCTTACATAAAACGGTGTAATATTTGCATATAACCTACCCACCTCTTCCTATATACTTTAAATTATCTCTAGATTACTTATACCACCTAAAAATGTAAATGCTATGGAAATAGTTGTTATACATTTTAAAATATTTTATTTGTATTTTTTCATTGTTGTATTGTCACTTTTATTGGAATTTTTAAATGTATTTTTTATCTGTGGTTGGTTATAGTTGCATATGTGGAAGCTGTGGATATGGAGGGTCACTGGATTTCTTTGTTCTTGCCCCAAAAACTATCATAAATTAAAATTCAGAAAACAGTGAAAGTTACAGTAGAATAATATATGAAATAAACAACAAAACGCGTTCAAGAATTCTACTTTGAAAAAAATATCAGTGAGAAAAATTAAAGAAGACCTGAATAAATAAGACATAAACTATGTGCATTTAATGGGAAGACTAAAAATTGGTAAAATATTAATTCCCCTAAATTGATGCATACCAAAGCAATTGGAATCAAATTCTCAGCAGGCAGTTCTATAAAACTTGTCAACATGATTGCAAAATGAATATAGAAATTTCTATCACCTAGAATAGCCAACACAAGCTTGAAAATAAAGAAAAAAATATTTCATTGATTTTATTTTCTGATATTAAGGCTTATTATAAAGTTGCAGTAAGCACCAAAACAAAATAGATTGCATAAATAGGCTCCATATATAATTAACTGTTACTAAACGAAGATTACAAGGTAATTCAATGGAATTTACAAGAAATGGTATTGGGTCAATGGCATAACCATGTGCAAAAACAAGTACCTTTGCCTCTTCATTCCACACATTAAAATTTGCATACAATGAATCAGAGGCTTCCATCCACAGTTACTATTCTCACCTGAGGTAGATTTTTCCACCACTCTCCCTATTCCCAGGGGACATTTGACCATGTCTGGAAATGTATTTTGATTGTCAAAATTGGGAGGGTGTATTACTCCATTTTTGCATTGCCATGAACAAATAACTGAGACTGAGTAATTTATAAAGAGGTTTAATTGGCTCATGGTTCTACAGGCTCAAGTTCTACAGGAAGCATGATGCTGGCACCTTCTCAGCTCCTGGGGAGGCCGCAAAAAATTTACAATCACTGTGGAAGGTAAATCGGAGCAGGCACGTCACATGGCCAGAGCAGGAGCAAGAGGTACCACATACTTTTAAAGGACCTGATCTCAGGAGAACTCACTAAGGCAAGGACAGCACCAAAGAGATTCTGTTAAATCATTTATGAGAAATCTGCCCCCATAATCCAATCACCTCCCACCAGGCCCCACCTCCAACATTGAGGGTTACATTTCAACATGATATTTAGATGGGGACACACATCCAAACTATAGCAGAGTGGTTGCTACTAGCATTTAGTGGTTAAAGTTAGAGCTAGGAAACATAAAATGAATAGGAAAGATTTCCATTACAAATAATTACGCAGCCCAAAATATCAATTGTGCTGAGACTGAGAACCTCTGGCCTAGATAAAAGAAAGGCAATTATTAAACTTCTAGGAAATAAGATTATAAGACAAATCTTGGTTACCCTGTGTTAGGCAATGGTATCCTAATAGAATGATAGACATGAACAATTTAAGAAAAAAAGCCTTGGACTTTATAAAATATAAAAATGTTTGATATTCAATATTCATTGCTAAGAAAATAAAAAGGGACATCATGAGTTCCTAGACAAAATTTTAAAGTGGCTACCTGGCCAAGAAATTGCATGGAAAATATATAAAGAACACTTACAGCACACAAATGTGGAGACAAACTACACAATTAAAATTAAAGCAAATGATTTAAATAGCTCAACCAAAGAGATATATGTTCAATGTTAGTATCAGAGAAATGAAAATTAACAATAGAATATTACTATGTGTTTGATAGGGTAACTCAAAGATTGAACGTACCTAGTGTCAGTAAGGAAGTGAGTTAACTAAGACTCTTATGCACTGCTGCTGGAAATTTAAATAGGCACACACATTTGGTATAAGAACCTGGCAGTTTCTTGAAAGGTTAAAAATATACCTGCCATGTAACCCATTCATTGCAGTACTAGTTGTGTAATAGAATAATAGAATAATCAAAACACATTGCTACACAAAGACATAAACATAAATGTTCATGGAGCCATATTTTTATAGCCATAAACTGGAAACAAGGGAAGCATTCCTCCATAGGTGACTCTGTACTGCCATGGAGTACTACTCATTACCCCAAAGAACAAAATGTTGTTACATTTAACAGCATAAATAAGTTTCAAAATAATTGCACCAAGTAAAAAGAGACTGGCAAAACTAGTGCATAGTTTTAAATTCAATTCTGATTAAATAATGAAACTAAATAAAGTTCATTTCTATTAAAGTGAGAGAAATCAGACCAGTGGTCACCCAGGGATCTTGCAGCTAAAGACATTTATAAACTGAAGAATATACTTTGAAAAATGGTAACATCTTCACAATATGTTATCCTGCAATGCCGGTCATATAAAAGTAGAGCACTTACAATGATGTACAGTACATAATACTTGGTAATGTTAACAAATGAGTGTATTACTGGTTTATGTACTTTTTATGGTATACATTTCATTGTTATTTCAGAATGTATTTCTCTTTATATGTCTAAAAATTACTGTAAAACTTCCCCAGGCAAGTATTTCAAACTGTATTTCAGAAGTAGGTATTGTTATCATAGGAGATGTCACCCTCATGTGTGTTATGGCTCTTGAATATCTCCCAGTAGGATAAGATGCGGAGGGGGAAGACAGTGATATTGATGATCCTGACACCCTGTAGGACTAAGTTAACATGTGTGTTCACGTCTGAAGTTTTTAAGAAAAAGATTTAAAAAGTAAAAAATAAAAATACAGAATTGTACACATTTGAATAACAAAATCGCTTAGTGATGTATTTCTCAGAACGTATTCCCAACACTGAGCAATGCAGGGCTGTGTGTGTGTGTGTGTGTGTGTGTGTATAATTACCTTTCACTTCTTATAAATAGGCAAGTACACCATATGACTACATTCTAGGGAAATGTATACTTATGTGCCCTAGAATATATGCGTGTGTATATATGTGTGTGTATGTGTGTGTGTATATATATATATAATTTATATATATATGTTTTAGGACATATATAATTTATATATAATATATATTTTATATATAATTTACATATTATATATAAAATATGTGCTAAAACATATATATAAATTCTAGGGAATTCTAAGGAATACCTATACACTATATATATAATCATATACCATAAAATACCATAATTCTTTATGGTACAAAACACAATGTATTCTTTTGTCTTTTTTCATATTGGGAAAATGTCTTCATTGTGGAGGCTTTTTTTTTTTCCTCTTCCCTCCTAAAGATCCAAATTAACTTACATGCTTTTTGTAGCCAGCACAAGTTTAAATTTCTATGTATCACAAATTCATGCTACATTACCATATGAAACCTTTACAAATGGAACCAACCTTAGACACAATAAAGTTAATAGGGTCAAATGTTTTCTAGATTTGTTATAGAGCGGTTATTATTTACAGCATTCGTCAATGCCTTTTTTTTTTAATCAGAGACCTCTTTACTTGTGATAGGTTGGTGATGCTCAAAAAACATACAAATATAACTTCCATGTGTATTACATGGAAGTCCTGAGTCCTTGCACATTTTGAAACTTATTTCATTATTTACCTAGAATTAATCCATGGTTTGGTTGTGTATAGAGTTGTAGGTTCAATATACTTTTTTAAAAAGCATTTAGCTAGTTTATGTACTTGTTTTGTTTTGTTTTCTGTGAACATTTTAGAATATTGTTTTTTTCTTTTTAAAATTTGAGTCTTCTCCAGTATGGATTATTATAGGTACCATAAATACGTTGCATTTTTTGACATTTTGATAGTATTTCTTTATCCGAACATAAGCAACTTTCAGTACCTTTTCTTTAAAAAGAAGAAAGATCTCAAACAAATAGCCTGACATTACACTTCAAGGAGTTAAAAAAAAAACTCAATCTAAATTTAGCAGGAAAAGAAGAATAAAAACCAGAGCAGAAATAAATCAAATAGAGAATAGAAAACACAAAGAAAATCAATGGAACTAAGGTAGTTTCTTTAAAAGAATAAAGAAATTACAAAGAATTTACAAACCCTCAGCTAGACTAAGAAAAAAAGGGAGAAGACCTAAATATATAAAATCAAAAATGAGAATGGAGACATTACAACAGATGCTTCAGTAATTAAAACAGGGGATTGTAATGGACTATTATAAACAATTATACGCCAATAATTGGATTAACTTAGAGGGAATGGATAAATTCCTAGAATACTACAACCTACTAAGGTTGAATAAAAAAGAAATAAAAAGTCTGAACAGACCAAAAACTAACAGAGATATTGAAGTAATAATTGGAAACCTTCCAGGAGAAGGCAGAGCAAGATGGCTAAATAGAAGCCTCCATAGACCATCCTTCCCCACAGGAACACCAAACTTAACAACTATTTACACATCAAAAGCACTTTATAAGAACCAAAAATCAGGTAGATGACAACAGTATCTAGTTTTAACTTTATATTGCTGAAAGAGGCACTGAATAGGGTAGAAAAAACAGACTTCAATTGCCTATGTCACTTCTCTCCCTTGAACTTTCCGAATGACATGGAGAGTCTGTGTATTGGGGGAGAAAGACTGCAGCAATTGTGAGACTTTGCATTGAACTTAGTGCTGAAAACACTGGGCAGAACTCAGCTAAGGCTCACAAAATGAGCATTTACATGACCCCCAGCCAGAGGGGAATCGCCCATCCCAGTGGTCAGAATTTGAGTTTCCTCAAGCCTCAGTACTGTGAGCTGAAGTGCTCTGGGGTCCTAAATAAACTTAAAAAACAGTCTAGGACAGAAGAACTGCAACTTTTTGGCAAGTCCTAGTGGTATGTTGGGCTCAGAGCTAGTGGACTTAGGGAATATGCAATTGAGTGAAACAGCAGCCAGGGCAGCTAAGGGAGTGTTTGTTCTACCCCTCCTCTGACCCTAGGCAGCACAGCTTACAGCTCCAAAAGAGACTCCTTCCTTCTGCTTAATAAGAGGAGAGGGCAGAGCAAAAAGGACTTTGTCTTGCAACTTAGATACCAGCTCAGACACTCAGTAAGACAGGGCATGAGTGGTAATTACGAGGCTCCCATTCCAGGCCCTAGCTTCTGGATGATACTTCTGACACATCCTAGGCCAGAAGGCAACCTGCTGCCTAGAAGGAAAGGACCCACCCCTGGCAGGGATCATCACCTGCTGACTAAAGGGCCTTTTGACCCTGAATAATCAGCAGTGGTAACCAGGTAGTAAACTCCATGGGCCTTGAGTGAGACTCTGAGATATGCTGGCTTCAAGTGTGACTTAGCACATTCATGATTGATGGCTATAAGGAGATACTTCTCTGCTTGAAAAAAGTAGAGGAAGGGTGAAAAGGACTTTGAATTACAGCTTAGCTACCACCTTGGCCACAGTGGGGTAGAGCACCAAGAAGGCTTTTGGGGTCCCCATTTCCAGGCCTTGGCTCTTGGACAACATTTCTGAACCTAATTGGAGCCAGAGGGGAGTCCACTGCCCTGCAGGGTGAGTCCCAGGCCTGGCAGCATTCACCAGAATCTGACTGAAGAGCCCTCAGGCCTTAGGTGAACATCGATTACAGCCTGACAGTATTACCTGTGGGCCTGTGGAAGTGGGGACAGACTCGTCTGCCTGGGGTAAGAGGAGGGAAGAGTGGGAAGGACTTTGTCTTATGGTTTGAGTGCCAGCTCAGCTGCAGTAGAACAGAGCACCAGGTAGATTTTACGTTTTCTGACTCTAGGCCCTGGCTCCCAGACAGCATCTATGGACTCACTCAGGGGCCGGGGCACTTGTCATAGTAAAGGCAGGGCACAAGTCTGGTTGGTTTTGCTACTGGTTGATTATAGAGCCCAAGGTCCTCGAGTAAACATAGGTGGTAGCACAGTCGTGGTTTACAATGGGTCTAGGGTGAGACCCAGTGTTGTACTGGCTTCACATCTGACCAAGCACAATCGTGGTGGTGGTGGCCACAGGGGTGCTTTTGCCACATCGCACCCAGCTGCAGGCAGCTCAGCACAGAGAGAGAAACTGCATGTTTGGGAGATAGTAAGAGAAAAGGACAAGTTTCTGCCTGTTAATCCATAGAATTCTTGCAGAGCTTATCCAAGACAATCAAAATGGTAGCTCTATGAATCTCCAAGAACCACAGCACCATTGGGCTTGGGGTGCCCACTAACGCAGATAAAGCTGCAATGACCACAAATTTATATCACAACACCCAAGTCTCTTTGAATACTTGGAAAGCCTTCCCAAGAAAATAGGTACGAACAAGCCTAGACTGTGAAGATTCCAATAAATAACTCGTGCTTCAATGCCCAAACACTGAGAACATCCACAAGGATCAAGGTCATCCAGGAAAACTTGACCTTACCAAATGAACTAAAGGCACCAAGGACCAATCACAGAGAGACAGAGTTATATGAACTTTCTGACAGATAATTCAAAATAGCTGACTTGAGGAAACTCAAAGAAATTTAAGATAACAAAGAGAGGGAATTCAGAGTTCTATCAGATAAATTTAATAAAGAGATTTAAATAATTAAAAATAAATTCTAAAGATGAAAAGTGCAATTGACATGCTGGAGAGTGCCTGAGAGTCTCTTAATAGCAGAATTGATCAAACAGAAGAAAGAATTTGGGAGCTTGAAGACAGGTTATTTGAAAATACATAGTCACAAAGACGAAATATGTAAGAATAAAGCACGTCTATAAAATTTAGTTTAACTCAAATAAGACTACCTCAAAACATTTAATAAACTTCCAAAAGTCAAGGATAAATAAGTGATTCTACAGGCAGCAAGAGAAAAGAAACAAATAACATACAATGAAGCTACACTGTCTGGCTAAAAAATTTTCAGTGGAAACCTTACAGGCCAGGAGAGACTGACATAACATATTTAAAGTGCTGTAGGAAAAAAAAAAAAACAAAACTTAGAATAATATATTCAGTGAAAAGATCCTTCAAACATGAAAGATAAATAAAATCTTTTCCAGACAAACAAAAGTTGATGGTGTTCATCAACGTCAGAAACAACAAAAAGTTACAAGGCAGAGGGATGAAATTAAAATGAGTTTTTATTAGTTTTCTTTTACTTGTTTTTGAGTTTGTTTATGCAATCAGTGGGAAGTTGTCATCAGTTTAAAATAATGAATTATAAGATAGTATTAAATATTTGCATGCCTCATAGTAACCTCAAGTCTAAAAACATACAGTGAATACACACAAAAAATAAAAAAGAAGAGACTAAAACATACCACTGATATGGGATTGCAGGGAAGGGAAGAGCTTGGTCCCTTTAAATGATACAGAAGGGAAGAAGGGAAGTGCTGGGGAGGGGAGGGCGTGGTCTCTTGGTAGGGCTCCACCCCCGCAGACCTGGGTGAAGACAGGCACTCCTGCCTTCACACCCAAATGTTGCATTTTCCAAGACCACCTTGGCTCGCCATGCCCCCAACCTGGGCCTATAAAAACCCGAGACTCTAGCAGGCAGACATACCGAAGCGGCTGGACATCATGAGGAATACATTGGCAGAAGAAGACGCAAGGAGCTGGTCATCAACACACCAGTGGAAGAGCAAGGTTGATAGGCACCGGCAGGCTGGCAGGCCATCAACGGGCAAAACAACGCAGAGTTTAACTGAAAGACTCGACTCCAGGGGAAAACCATCTCCCTTCTGGCTCCCCCATCTGCTGACACCTACCCCTACTCAAGAAAACCTTGCACTCATTCTTCAAGCCCACATGTAATCCGATTCTTCCAGTACACCAAGGCAAGAGACTCCAGGATACATCCTTTGATCTAGGATCCTATCCCTGTGATAAGGAGGCAGGTCTAATTGAGTTGGTTAACACAAGCTGCCTATAGACCTTGTAACACATGCCTACTGGGGCTTCAGCTGAAACACCCCTAGACACCGCCATGGGGTCCGAGCCCCACAGCCTGCCCGTCTGTATGCTCCCTTAGAGATGTGAGCAGCAGAGCACTGAAGAAGCCAGCCACACTCCTGTGAGGGGGACAAGGGAACCTGTCCTGTTTCAACTGGGGGCTCATCTGGGATTGCAGAAGGTGAGTGTGAGTGAATTTGAAACTGTTGGGTCTGCCTCTCTTCCAAAACCCTGCCATCTCTCTCTCTTTTCTGAGAGCAAGAGGCTCTGTTTCTGTTCAGTTTTAAACCGCCCTAACCTGCCAATCAAAACCCCTAGATTTTGTCTCTTTTTCTCTCTCACATGGTTTAAAATGGCTCTTATCTCTTTCTTTATAATGTTAAGTTTTGCTACAGGTTGCGGCAATGTTGCTAAGTAAAGAGAGCATTAGGCTCAGCCACCAAAGGTGCAAATCAGACCAGTTGTTCATAGAGGTACCATGTATGCCTCCATCTTGACAGCCACAGGCATGCATGGCTCAGGATGTCTCCTGCTACCCTTTCCCCTCCTAGCTTGGGTGCCTGGGCGGGCCCTCAGGGCAAAGGCCGAGCCCAACAGCCATGAGGAGGGGGCGGGAGAAAGCTGTGGTGGTAGTCAAGACCCCACAGGGCCAACAGATGTGCACTTCTTGCCTGCCACTCTAGTGAAACCTTTCCTCCTCTGGCCAAGTAATTCAACCCGATCTGAACTGGGGAAAGATGTAAGGATTAGGGGGCCCAGTTTCACTAAGCAAGGGATTTTTTCCCCGAGAATCTCCTCCTTTTTGCCCCTTAAACTGTTTTCTCCTTTTTCCTTTTCTCTGTGAGAGGCCTCCCCGCTGCTCTGTTTCTGATAGGAAAGTTAACAGAGGAATGGCCCCTGTTGGCTGAGGACTGCGAATTCAGCAGGGTGCATTTGAGATACTCTCTATGGATACAAACAGTCTTGAAAATACCTTTTCAGTCCCAAACTTGATTCCAAGCTTCAGGCTGGGGCCCTGGAAAAACCGAACTGAACCGAACTGAACCGAACCGAACCGAACCAAACCAAACCAGGTCTGAGGGATCCAAAGGCAGGCAACAGGCACAGTGTAAATGGGCTGGACCAATTCTCGCTAACTGAACCCCCCACCCCACAGAAGGAGGCCACGCGTCATGGCATAGACAGGCCCAGGGAACTCAAAGTTTGCTAACAGCAGGGAGAAACGGAGGTGTAGGTGAGGGCGGTTAATTCCTTCTTTCCAGGTTTTCCCTGCTTCATGGGTACATACCATATTTGTACATATGACTGGCACCTGCCAAGGTCACCAGGGCTCAGTCATAAGGGGTGGAGAGTGAAATGAGGATGCTCACTTTCTCTCTCCATCACACCCTGAGTTTTTGCTGCATGAAGGAAGAGAATGAGGGACGCTTCTATTTCCTGTCTTTCAGAATGGGCAACCAGTTCTCCTCACCACTGCCAGCTTATACTCCTCTGGAGTGTATCCTGAACCACTGGGACTGCTTTGACACTCAGAATCTGGAGGAAAAGTGCCTTATAGCCCTCTGCACCAAGGTTTGGCCAAATTATAATTTACAGGAAGGACTAGCTTGGCCTCAGGAACGAACCAATCTGATACCAGATTGTATCAACCACTTTGATACAATCTGGCAGTTGGAAGTTTTCTGTAGACCTGAGGACAGATGGTCTGAGGCCGCGTATGTGCAGGCTTTCAATACCTTGCAAGGCAATCCAGACCTTTACTGACAATGTAGGATTGATTCAGCCCTCCTGTTGCCGTCTCAGGGAAAGCTGCAAGGGGCAAGCACAGGGAAGTAAAGTTAAGAGTCCCAAAGGCACCCCCAGCAGAGGAGCCAGCTCCCTCCAGCCCTACTCCTCCAGGTACACCCAGACCTCCCTATCCAGCTTGAGCCTCTCACTTGCCCCCTCCTAGAAATCCTTGGTCTAAACAAGCCCCGGTCTCACTCCTGCCCCTCCAACAGATGCCCAGTGAATTTTGGCCCAGTAAGCTCCAGGTCCCCTACTCCCTACGGTACTTAAAGCAAATTAAGGGAGATCTTGGAAAGTTTTCAGATGACCCTAATATATGGAGAGAGGCTTTCAAGAATTTGACCCAAATATTTGAACTCTCCTGGAAGGACATTATGTTACTTTTGAATCAGATCCTGATGGACACTGAGAAACAGGCTGCTCTGCAAGCAGCAGAGAGAATTGGGGATGACCACTGCATCACATATAGTGTCAGGGAAGGGTGCAAATATTATCCAACTGGAAGAGAAGCAGTACCAGTGAATGACCCTAAATGGGATCCCAGTGATGAGGTGGAAGATTAGAAGAGGAGTCACTTTCAGGTGTGCATAATGGAAGGCCTACATAGAACTAGGACCAAGCCTCTCAATTATACTAAGCTGCCCATGATTGACCAGGAAGTTGATGAAAATCCCACTGCCTTCCTGGAAAGGCTAAGAGGGGCCTTGGTAAAGCACACCTCTCTATCTCCTGATTCAGTCGAGGGACAACTAATCCTAAAGGATACATTTATTACTCAGGTACCCCCTGATTTCAGGAGGAAGTTACAAAAATGGGCCCTGGGACCAAATAGTACATTAGAGGACCTCCTGAAAGTGGCTATGTCAATCTTTTATAATAGAGACAGGGAGGCCCAGGAAAGAGAGCAAATACAGGAAAGAGATGAAGTTTTAATGGCCACCAGGCAAGCCCACAAACCCAGGAATTCCCATGGTGCGCCTATTAACTGCTAAAAGATAGGGCAAGAATAGTTATCTCTCTTCTAAAGCTTAATCGCTCCCATACAAAGTTTAATTTCTTTCACCAGGGTGAAACAGCTAAGGGTACAATGCTGTTGTTAGTATATCGTACTTCTTGTCAATGTAATCTTTGGCATTAAATTATTTCCTTGTATAATATATATGTTTAACCTATGCATACTTAACCTTATAAAACTTGCTTTTTTGTCTCGCACATAGAAGCCATCAAACTCCAAATGATCAGGTGACCAGACCATTGGACGACGGCTCCCTTTTGCTAGGAACCCTTAGAGAGACTCTGGAAGGAATCTGGCTGCTATTTTCCCCAAAACAATGCCCTTGTCAGCAGGAAGCAGCTAAGACTGGTCATCCTACATATTCTAACGTCAGTTGGATGTACATCTTCAGAGGGGGAAATGATATGGGAGTGCTGGGAAGGGAAGACAATGGTCCCTTCAAATGTTATGGAAAAGGGGGAAGGGAAGTGCATGGAGGGCACGGTCCCTGGCTAGGGCCCCACCCCCACAGACCTAGGTGAGGACAGACATTCCTGCTTCCGAGCCCAAATGTTGCATTTTCCAAGACCACCCTGGCCTGCCATGTCCCCATCCTGGGCCTATAAAAACCTGAGACCCTAGCGGGTACACACACTACCTGCTGGACATCATGAGAAACACATTGGTGGAAGAAGACACAAGGAGCTGGTCAAGAACACGCTGCTGGAAGAGCACGTCGACAGGCAGAGGCAGTCTAGCAGGCCATCAATTGCAGAAGGATGCGGAGTTTGGCTGGAGTGGTCGAAAAAGAGTCGGGCCGCCGAGGAGCCCAACTTCCAGAGGAAAACCATCTCCCTGCTGGCTCCCCCATCAGCTGAGAGCTACTTCCACTCAATAAAACCTTGCACTCATTCTCCAAGCCCATGTGTGATCCAATTCTTCCGGTACACCAAGACAAGAAACCCCAGGATACAGAAATCTCTCTCTCCTTCTGAAAAGGAAAGGAGTCTAATTGAGCTATTGAGCTGGTTAACACAAACTGCCTATAGACAGCAAACTAAAATAAACACCCTGTAACACACGCCCACTGGGGCTTCAGCTGTAAACACTCACCCCTAGACACTGACGGAGGTTGGGGGCAGGTCAGAGCCCCACAGCAAGGAATGAAGAAGAGAAAACCATGAAACAACAACAAAAGAACAAAATGGCAGCTATTTTTTGTATTTTTAGTAGAGATGGGATTTCTCCCTATTGCCCAGGTTGGTCATGAACTCCTGACCTCAGGTGATCAGCCTGCCTCAGTCTCCCAAAATGCTGGGATTACAGGCATGAGCCACCGTGCCTGGCCTGCTTTTTAACTTTTTGTTGTTTCTATTGTATCTTATTGTACTATTTTTTGAAAAGTTTTGTAGCTATTATTTTTTATCAGTTCAGTTCACCTTTTTGTCTTTCTACTTAAGTTGTGAGTAGTTGGCCGGGTGCGGTGGCTCATCCCTGTAATCCTAGCACTTTGAGAGGCTGAGGCATGCAGATTTCCTGAGCTCAAGAGGTCGAGAACAGCCTGGGCAACATAGTAATCTCTACTAAAAAAAAAAAAAAAAAAAAATTAGCTGAGCGCAGTGGTGGCTGCCTGTAGTCCCAGCTACTCAGGAGGCTGAGGCAGGAGAATTGCTTGAACCTGGGAGGCAGAAGTTGCAGTGAGCAGAGATTGAGCCACTGCCCTCCTGCCTGGATCCATATATTAAAACAAACAAATAAATAAAAGTCAGTAGTTTACATGTGACTAACAGTATCATAATATTTTGTGTTTATCTGTGTATTTACAATTACTAATGAGTTTTGTCCTTTCAGATAATTTCTTTTTGCTCATTTAACATCCTTTTCTTTCTGCTTGAAAAACTCCCTTTAGCTTTTCTTGTAGAAGAGGTCTGATGCTGATGAACTCCCTCAGCTTTGGTTTGTCTGGGAAGGTTTTTATTTCTTTTTCATGTTTGAAGGATCTTTTCACCGGATATACTATTCCAGGGTAAAAAAAATAATTTAAGCACTTTAAATATGTCATGCCAGTCTCTCCTACCCTGTACGATTTCCACTGAAACGCCTGTGGCCAGAAATATTGGAACTTTATTGTATGTTAATTATTTTTAAATGTCTCCAGTTAGTCTCATTTGAGTTAGATCTACTTGGTGTTCTATAACCTTGTACTTGAATACTGATATTCTTCTCTAAGTTTAGAAAGTTATTTGTTATTATTCCCTTGAATAAACTTTCTACCCCTATCTCTCCCTTGAGTGATACCCTACAAACACAAGCAACCAAAGCAAAAATAAACAGATGGAATCATATCAAGGTGAAAAGCTTCTGCACAGGAAAGGCAACAATTAACAAAGTGAAAAGACAACCCACAGAATGGGAGAAGTATTTGCAAACTGACTATCTAACCAGAGATTAATAACCAGTATATTTAAAGAGCTCAAACAACTATATAGGAAAGAATCTAATAATCTTATTTATAAATGGGCAAACAGCTGAACAGACATTTCTTAAGACATACCTCAAGACAAGACATACAAATGGCAAACAGGCATATGAAAAGGTGCTCAACATCATTGCTCATCAGAGAAACGCAAATCAAAACTACAATTCAGTATTATCTCAGCCTAGTTAAAATGGCTTTTATCCAAAAGACAGGCAATAACAAGAATGTGAAGAAAAGCAAACCCTCGTACACTGTTGGTGGGAATGTAAATTAGAACAACCACTATAGAGAACAATTTGGCCATTCCCCAAAAAGCTAAGAACAGAGCTACCGTATGACCCAGCAATCCTACTGCGAGGCATATACCCCAAATAAAGGAAATCAGTAGATTGAAGAGATATCTGCACTCATGTTTTTTGCAGCAACATTCACAAAAGCCAAAATTTGGAAATAATTTGAATGTCCATCAACAGACAAATGGATAGAAAACATTTGTTACGTATACCTAATGGAGTACTAGTCAGCCAGTATAAACAATGAAATTCTGTCATTTGCAACAACATGAATGAAACTGGAGGTCATTATGTTAAGTAAAATAAACCAGTCACAGAAAGGCAAACTTCACATGTTTCACTTATTTGTGGGAGACAAAGATTGAAACAATTGAACTCATGAAGATAGAGAGCAGAAAGACGGTTACCAGAGGCTGGGAAAGGTAGTGGGGGTTAGGGGAAATGGGAATGTTTAATGTGTACACAAAATAGAATGAATAAGATCTAGAATTTGATCACACAACAGGGTGACTGTAGTCAATAATAATTTAATTGTACATCTCAAAAGAACTACAAAGGTATAATTGAATTGTTTATAACACAAAGGTTAAGTTATTGAGGTCATAGATACCCCATTTACCTTGACGTGATTACTACACATTGTGTGTTTGTTTCAAAATATCTCATACGTAAATATATGCACTCACCATGTACCCACACAAAAAAATAAAAAGTGAAAAACAAACAAGAAAAAAACAAAGAAACCTTCCAACAAAGAGAAGTCCAAGACCACATGGCTTCATGGCTAAATTCTAGCAAACTTTGAAAGACAAATGTCAATGCTTCTTAAACTCTTCAAAAAACAAAGGGGGAGGGATTACTTCATATTTTATGAAGCTAGCCTCAGCTTTCCACCTAAGCCAGAAAAACATATCACAAGAATGGCAATCATTAAAAAGTCAGGAAACAACAGGTGCTGGAGAGGATGTGGAGAAATAGGAACACTTTTACACTGTTGGTAGGACTGTAAACTAGTTCAACCATTGTGGAAGTCAGTGTGGCCATTCCTCAGGGGTCTAGAACTAGAAATACCATTTGACCCAGCCATCCCATTACTGGGTATATACCCAAAGGACTATAAATCATGCTGCTATAAAGACACATGCACACGTATGTTTATTGCGGCACTATTCACAATAGCAAAGAGTTGGAACCAACCCAAATGTCCAACAACGATAGACTGGATTAAGAAAATGTGGCACATATACACCATGGAATACTATGCAGCCATAAAAAAAGATGAGTTCATGTCCTTTGTAGGGACATGGATGAAACTGGAAACCATCATTCTCAGTAAACTATCGCAAGGACAGAAAACCAAACACTGCATGTTCTCACTCATAGGTGGGAATTGAACAATGAGAACACATGGACACAGGAAGGGGAACATCGCACTCCAGGGAATGTTGTGGGGTTGGGGGAGGTGGGGGGATAGCATTAGGAGATATACCTAATGCTAAATGACGAATTAATGGGTGCAGCATACCAACATGGCACATGTATATATATGTAACAAACCTGCACATTGTGCACATGTACCCTAAAACTTAAAGTATAATAATAATAAAATAAAATAAAAAAAGAAAAGAAAACTACTAGAAAACATATCACAAGAAAAGAAAACAGGCTAGCATCTCTGGTAAAGCTTGATACAAAAATTCTTAAAATATTAGTAAATAAAATTTAACAACACAACAAAATGATTATACATCAAGATCAAGTGGAATTTATCTCTGGAATTCAAGGCTGCTTTAACATATGTCAATTAATCAATATGATGCATACATTGACAGACTGAGAAACAAAAAAAAAATTACATGACCATCTAAATTGACGCTGAAAAGTATTCTACGAAGTTCATCCTTTTTTGATAAAAACCCTCAACACTTTAGATGTAGAGGAAAAATATCTCATCATAATGAAAGTCATTTATTAAAAACTCACGCATCACTACATCATAATCAATGGAAGGAAACTGAAAACTTTTCCTCTAAAATGTGGTTTAAGGCAAGGACATACACTCTCCCCACTTCTATTGTACTAGAAGTATTAGCAAGAAAAATCAGACAAGAAAAAGTAATACAAGGAATTCAAATAGAAAAGATATAAAATTATCTCTATTTGACAGTTTCATCATTTTAACATTTTCTTGCTTATTCCTACTCTCACCTCATTCTTAATTTATGTTTTTGTTTTTCTGGAAATCAATAAAATTAATGTAGGACATATATAGGTTCTCACATTTTTGTACTTCATATTTTTTATCAAGTATAAAAATCAATTTATCTTTTACTTATATTATTTCTGTTCTTCAGCAATTTTTAAGTATAAAATATATTTTAAAAAATGTTTAGTAATACATTTTTTAACTTTTCCTTTACAGAAATGACTTTTGTGTTTGATCATGCAAAATTACTCTGAAAAATTTTGGAGGTTCATAATTTCTGAAGTTCTGTTTTTGTATCTCTGATTTTATTTTTTTAATTGAATTATATTTTTTCTGTTTTAAAACTTATTTTTATTTACCACTGATGATAAATTATACATTATATTAGAGATACAGATGAATAAAATTCTTAAGTTTTTAGTAAAGATTGATCAATAGGCAAGGCAGTTCTCATAAACATCACTACATTCGCCAATATTTTTAGGAGACATCATGAAAATTAGTGGGCTTGCAAGTATTTTGTATATTGCATAATTAAATATTCAAAAGTATGTATAAAATCATTACTCTTCTATACATTAAATACAATTATCAGGAGAATTTGACAATAAAAGGCAGGTAGCTAATAAAATTTTGAAAAAGGCAGCAGTCTAAGTGCATAAATAAGAGAGTTTTGCCCTGGATTTTTTTGGTTTAAAAATAGTTTGATTTCAGAAGAACTGACTGAAATACGGTATCCATAACAAAGTCTAGACATGCACTGCTCCAACATTGACCCCACTCTAGCCTTCACTAAAGTATTTGATTTTGCCACCAAATCTTATTCCTAACAATTAAAATGCCCAAAGTTTCCATTACCTCATTTATCTGTTCCGGTCTGCCTTTCCTTAAGCACTAGCTATTTTGTTTGCAATGTTTTCCAAAAATCAAAAAATCAAAATGCTACATAATTTTTAGAGAAGCAAAATTATTTTAAAATTATGTAATATTTGAGTCAAAGTTCTGGTATTTCTTCAAAAGTCACTTTACTTTTGCATAGTATTACATTTTCCTTCTTTATATAGATAAATAAAGGCCTTAAGGCAGACTCAGCCATAATACTTGCAAGAAGGTTGGGTACAAATGACAGCCCACATACCATATGTCTAGAGACTTAAAAGTTACCAGATTGTGAAATAAAGTATAATCTATGCTTCTA
The DNA here is from genome assembly GCF_009828535.3 of Hylobates moloch. NCBI lineage: Eukaryota > Metazoa > Chordata > Mammalia > Primates > Hylobatidae > Hylobates > Hylobates moloch. Next base: position 147,318,498 of record NW_026652279.1, read on the forward strand.
CTTTGTCGAATGTACCTTTATAATATCTTGAAAATACAGGTTTGAATTCGAAAATATTGAACTCCCTTTATTGCCAGGGTGAAATGTAGCACCATGGACAGTGCCAGTCCTGGCCTCCCTCTCACAATTGCCTCCCTCCCTGACTCTGCACTACGAGGGAACTTGAGAGCACGCAGGTGAACACAGCTGCCCACATGGTCAAGTTTTATCTATATTGTAAACAAGTCATCTTGGCCTCTATCTACAGGGACAGAACTAGAGTAAGAGCCCATGTAGACACTGATAACTGGTCTCAGAACAATTGTGACTCAGAATTTCATTCTCAGGCACCCACAGCATGATCTACAAAGTGGAGGCATGAACTCTAAGTGGGAGCATTTTCTTGGCCCATGGGGAGAGGTATATATGAAAATGGGATCCAGTAAATTTCAGAAAAAAGTGGCCCAATATATTTGACCCTTTTGCCAGGTTTTAAGGGCATCAGTGCTTGATCATGTGGGGAATTAGCTTAATGAAGTGGTAACCTCTAAGTACAATACCAGGAGAACTATATCTCAGATGTCATGGAACCGAATCACTCACAAACCAATTTAAGGTGGTTGAAACACACAGCTTAACAAATTGAATTGAAATGCATTAAGAGAAGCAGAAGAAAGATGCTATAGAGGGAAATATACTTATGATAAGGCACACATTTGTGGAAGGATCACACCACTTGAATCCTGAGTTATGCAACATTCATATGTAATCTCTCTATTTCCTATCTATCTATTTGTTTCTCCCCTTCCCTTTACCCTCACTGTACCATTCTCCACAGATGGTTTGGTTATAAGGACCAGAGTCAAGGTTTGATCACAGGAACTCCAACAGATGGAAAATGTGTAGGCCAATGACACACACACATCTTATATTAGAATGATACATTAAAATATGCTTTGCCAATAGCTGTAGCTTGCCAATTATCCTGCTGAACAGCTATGAGTTTTATCTGTATTTTTTGGGCTGAGCACATATGGGCAGAGTGGGACCATACCGAGCGTCATCAATGGGTGGCCAATTTAGGAGAAACATAGCTGTCAGCCCAGAAGTGCCATAATCATAACGTTTTCATGTATTTCTATCTAAAAGTGATACTCTTGTTTCATCAAATTATCTATATATTGTTACTATCTTTATTGTTTCCTACATCTAACTTACTTTACATTTAGCCTATCTTAGGGTATCTAAATCTTCCGTGTTATTTACTCATTCTTTATGTATACCTAATGTATCCTATTAATGTATCAATAGTCCATGAACAAATAGGTTATTTATCTGTGTTTAACTTGTCTTATGAATTTTATCTTTCCTATTTTTTCTTATTCTTTATAACAAAATTAAGTATTTCCAAAAGGTACAGCAAACTCACATTATGTCTTAAAGTTTCCATCTCCCTTGCTGCTTCATCTCCTTTGTTGTTACTGGTCTAAATGAAAAAATCATTCATTTTGTCATATGAGTAAATTAATAAGCTATTGTCTTTTGAAAACACCCCATAGCAGATATCACAAGTTAACATGAAACAGAATCTAAAAGTGCTTTAAAAGTAGGGATTAAATATTTTCTTCTTCCTCATTCTTCTTCTGCCAATCCTTTGACTTTTTTCATACATTCTGAAATGTTCCACTGAGAAAATATAAATTTGAAAAAGGAAGAACAAGGCCGGGCATGGTGGCTCATGCCTGTAATCCCAGCACTTTGGGAGGCTGAGGTGGGCAGATCATGAGGTCAGGAGACCAAGACCATCCTGGCTAACATGGTGAAACTCTGTCTCTACTAAAAATACAAAAAATTAGCTGGGCATGGTGGCACACCCCTGTAGTCCCAGCTGCTCAGGAGGCTGAGAGAGGAGAATCACTTGGACCTGGGAGGCAGAGGTTTCAGTGAGCCAAGATCGCGCCACTGCAATCCAGCCTGGGCTACAGAGCGAGACTCTGTCTCAAAAAAAAAAAAAAGAAAAAGAAAAAATATATATCAAGCTTAGATCTGTTGCTATGTGTTAGTAAAGGTCAAATTTCAGCAGATAAGAAAGGTTTCCAATCAATGAGTCGAGGTAGATTTTATATGAAATGTGTTTACTGTTCCCTTTGTCAATCAATTGGGATAAGGAGAATTTATGTTCAATTTATCAGTGGTTAGCATTTCCATGGTTGTAATACAATTTGTGACATGCTTTTATTCTAAATACTTGTCAGAGTCTATTAAACATCATTCCTTTCAGCTTTACCTTTCAACTAGATGTGAATAAATATCTTTTGAATATTTAGCAGCTTCTGTTTTCCAAAAGATCCTTATTATTCCATATTTAGCTAAAGCTGTTCATGCAATGAATGTCTGCAATTTAGAGCTAGACACCCAGCAACAAAATGCTGCATGAACTTCCTCCATTTTTTTGCTGCAAGAAATTAATTTTAAGAAGAGTTTTGCAATTATTCTTATAGTTTTATACAATTAATTGGTCTGAATAATTTACATACAGGTGACTCTTCATTAGATTCTGATTTGCATTAATTTACACCCATATATGTTCACATGCAAATAAGCTATTGTATAATTATTCATGTGGTAGGAAATGGCAATATCAAGTTTCATTAGTATAATTAGAATAAATTCAATAGCAGATGTTAGTGCCTTCCTTCCTTATTTAGTTTATTTCTTTTCTATGTATTTCTAGGGTAGAGAATTAGTAAACTAATTCTACTCCACATTTTATAGCCCATCATCAGCTTTGGGTCTTTAAAGTCTAATCTTTTGTTTTGTTGGACAAGTATATGTTATGGGTCCTGGAAATACAGCAGTGACAAAACCACCATATTCCTTGCGGTGATTCTAGTGAACACAAGAGAATCATGTATGTGAATTTTAACCTATGCCAGTCATCAATAAGCACTACAGAGGAAACCAAACAGGGTAAGGGGATCCAAAATGCTGCGGCAGGGAAAAAGCGAACTGTGGTCAGGAAATGACTCGTGATAAGCTAAGATATGTAGAATAGATAGTGCAAAAACATGAGGATACGTGGAGTGAGAATTAAAATAATAATCATAACGTTAAAGGATTGGTATCCAGCAAAGAGGCTAGTGTGGTTGACATATCAACTATCAAGATAGAGTGTTAGAAGATGAATCCATAAAAACGAGGGCAAGGATCATGGAGAAACATTAGCCCCTTTAAGTACTGTGGATTTTATTTCCATTCAAAGGGGAAATACTGTAGGAATTCAAACAGACAGAAGACATGATCTGACCTGAGGTTTTCAGTGGATCATTTGGCTGCATTGTGACGAAAAGACCATAGGTAAGGCAGGACAGCAGCAAATATACGAGTTGGGCACATTGCCAAAAATCTAGGTGAGGTGCTGCAGTATTTGGAGCAGCATTACAGCAGTAGAGAAGCAGTTTGGGACTTACTATGTACATGGAATATGGCCTCAGATGACCTGGCTTCTAAATCTGATTCATGAGCACAGTGATATGATATTGAAAAATTTATGTAATCTCTCTTAGGCTCAGTAACTTCATCCATAAATGAGGCCTATATATGTAAACATGAGGTAATCACAGTAAAGTGTAAGACACAATACTGAGTGTAGAATAAAAGTTGAATAATGTATTAAGTTTATTTAATATCAGATAGAATAGATTAAAATGGTTGAGAAAGGAAATATAATAAATGTACTAAAAATGCTGGATTGCAAACTTTTAAGAGGGCACATTTTGTGGTATAAAAATTGTTCAATAATAAAAGGAAACAAAAATAAACCACAGTAATTTTCTGAATATACATGTTTGTATACATCTTTTGGAGTTATATTATTGTTTTACATACTTATATAAACATAAAAGCAAAAGAAAACTCTAAATGGAATATAAATGGAAACAAATTACTATATTTTAAATAAATAACATAACTACACCACCCAGAACTAGGGAAAAGGAATTAATTTAGAAATTTTGGAATATAGCATTCTGTCCATCCAAACTCAGGCTAATGCCAGAAGGAATATAAACAAATGCAGTTCAATTAGTACATTTGTTACTCAGAGTGTGTTATCTAATAATTTTGAAACTATTTGTATACTCTAGGGCTGAATGAATAATTAAATATACCAGGGCTAAGTAAATATTAAATATATTGGAAGTATCATTATGCAATCTTTTTAACACAAGCAAAATAGATTTAAATGTATAAATGTGTATTAAGAGGATGTTAGAATTAAGCAATAGATTATTATTATTTTATTATTATTTTTTTGAGATAGAGTCTCGCTCCGTCTCCCAGGCTGGAGTGCAGTGTGCGATCTGGGCTCACTGCAAGCTCCGCCTCCCGGGTTCACGCCATTCTCCTGCCTCAGCCTCCGGAGTAGCTGGGACTACAGGTACCCGCCACCAGGCTGGGCTACTTTTTTGTAATTTTTTTTTTTTTTTTGTATTTTTAGTAGAGACGGGGTTTCACCGTGTTGGCCAGGATGGTCTCGATCTCCTGACCTCGTGATCCGCCCGCCTTGGCCTCCCAAAGTTCTGGGATTACAGGCGTGAGCCACCGCGCCTGGCCACAATAGATTATTTTAACCATTAGTCTTATGTTTTCACTTATATTTTATTTTTCATGACCTATATCCGTCCCATTCCTCTTAAAATTCAGCTGTAATTTTCATAACATAAAATCACATAACAATAACATGTTTGATGACTATTCTGCCACAAGTCTCTTTGTTATATAACTCGTTTTCATTTCTGTTCACTGCAAAACATAAGCAATCTTGATATTATATAACAAGATAGCAGACATGAAATAGATTTCAGCTTTACATTTTGTACTGTGAATCACATGAAGAAATACTGATCCAATCATAACACACGTTTTCAAAAACTAACTTTTATGAAATTATATTGTTTTATGGGTGTCTATTCACTGTGTAAATAAATCATACACGAAGAATATATTATGATCTGTGATTTAAGGGACTAAATCATAAGTCAAAACAATTAAAGACATATAAAAAATTAAATATCTAAATTATAAAAACAAACATCAACATTCAAGAGCTATAGAAGTGGGTACCTCATAGGACTTTCTGTCTTCTTCCTGTGTTTCAGTATAAATAGTTCTTTGACGCAAAATATTTCCTGATCTGTCTATATGACATAGTCATTCTTAAACCAGTCACTCTCTACTTTTAATATTTAAATTAATGACATTTACCATGGCATTTTGGGTAAAAATAAGAGGGGACAGTAAAATATACTGGTATTTGCATATTTTCACAAAAATAAATCACATAGGATAAAATATAGCCTATCAAGTTTGGTTACCTAGAGAAGATGGAAGGAAATGGGGTGAAAATGATAAAAGTAATGAGAAGAAAAAATCACTTTTCTGACTGGCCCTTCTTATATAGTTCTGACCTAACCTTGACTTGGTTACCTGTCAAATACAAGCAATTGGATATTTGTGTCCCCCTAAAATTTATATGTTGAATCTGTAATTTCAATAGATGGTATTTGGCGGTGGGGCTTTTGAGTGTAATTAGGTCATGAGGGTGGAGCCCTTAGGAATGGGATTAGTACCTGTATAAGAAGCTATATATAGTCTTAGCTACTCAGGAGGCCGAGGTGGGAGAATTCTTGAGTCCAGGAGTTTGGCTGGACAACATAGCAAGACCCTTCTCTAAGAAAAAGGAAAATAAATAAAAGGCCACAGAACTAGGTAGCTCTCTTTTTACCATTATAAGACACAACTGGAAATCAACATTCTGCAGTTCAGGAAAGGGTCCTCATCAGAACCTTACAGTGCTGCCACCTTAATCTCGGACTTCCAGCTTCCAGAACCTTGATAAATAATGTTGCTTATAAGCCACATAATCCATGGTACATTGTGTGGCAGCCTGAACTAAGACAGTAACATTTAAAATACTCAAATAAACAAAATAATAATAATAAACAAGAATGGGGAAACAATCCTTAAAATCATGTTATAAGTGAGTTACATAACATCAATTATGGATAGATGAAGTAAAGCATAATATCGAATCATTATATATATATAGTTAAATAAATAACATAACTACATTACACAAAAGTGGGGAAAAGGAATTAACTTAGAAATTTTGGAATATAACATTTTGGCCATCCAAATATATATTGGTCATATTTATATATAATATAAATTATATATTTCTGCAGTAAACCTGCCAACTTGAATAGCCTTGAATAATATAATATATATTATATAATTATATAATACTTATATAATATATATAATATTCCTGAGGATATATGCCCTCTGATAGGCTTTTGTTTATTTTTCACAGACTCATCATTTAGAAAATTTAAAACTATGATATGTATATTCAAGGACAGACAAATAAGTAAATATATATTGGATAATGTTTTTATTAACAGAGAAAAGAAATATAGATATGGAAAAGAAGAGAGGATGAATTCTGCTGTTTTGTTTGAAATAAAAGAGATCATAGTGAAATCATGATTTTAAATGTAGAAATCTCTATCTCAGTGTGTTCGCATATGTGCATATGTGTATGAGTGTGAGTGTGCACACATACGTACACATGCACGTAGGTATGAATGGCTGTGAATGCATGCCTCTGTTTCCTATCTCTGTCCATTAAGATGCCCAAGAAGCAATGCCACCCCAAAAGCAGTGAGCACAATTAGCACACAGCCTTGGGTTTAAATATTATTATTATTATTATTATTATTATTTTTCCCAAGACACAGTCTCACTCTGTCACCCAGGCTGGAGTGCAGTGGCGTAATCTCGGCTCACTCCAATCTCTGCCTCCCGGGTTCAAGCAATTCTCCTGCTTCAGCCTCCTGAGTAACTGGGATTACAGGCGCCTGCCACCATATCCAGCTAATTTTTGTATTTTTAGTAGAGGCGGGGTTTCACCATATTGGTCAGGTTGGTCTCGAACTCCTGACCTCGTGATCTGCCCACCTCCAGCCTCCCAAAGTGCTAGGATCACAGATGAGAGCCACCGCACCTGGCCTAAATATCATTCTTTACAAAGAGAAACTACTGTCCTTGGAGAAATAATTGCTTCCATTGCTGTGAAATATATGTACAAAATGAACCTGAAACATCTTGTGGTGGTAGACAATAGAGATGTACTCAACAATAGAGACATGTATAAATGACAATGGGCCAGTTTTTTGAGATTATGACTTCCTAGTGTAATTCTAACACATTTCATTAGTAGATAGCCACTTTTGGTACTCAATAGTTGAGGTCCTCTACGTACCTATCATTAGATGATTGCAGGTGCAAAATGTAGTTTGTATATACTGTGGACAAACAATGCAACAGTCAGAAACAACACATTAGATGTAGTTACAGGTACATAGAGAGTTATTCTAAACAAATGTTTGGCTGGAAAAAATATATATAACAAAATCTCATTTATGTAAAACATAGTCATGAGTCTATGAAAAATATGAAGTCCCTATAAGGGAGGGCAATAAGAATTGGAAAAGAGAGTAAAGCTTCTAAGAAAAAAAGAGTGGTAGATCCCTTTCACTGCTTGCTACTAATAATCTTTGTGGAGCTGAGGATTATGATAATAGAAAAAGGTTACAACCTAGTGAATAAAATAAACTATTAAATACACTGATATAAAAAATAAATGCATACATAGATTATATATATAAATACTGAAATAAAGGGTGTAACAGGAATAGCACTGTCTTATTAAGATAGAAAAGCTATCTAAATCCATGTAGAAGTAATATGGGATTAGAAAGAAAGTCTCAAAGAATAGTTATACAAATTATTGCATCTAAAATCATTAATAAGTTATAAAACTTTACACATTGTGGTTTCTCCTTTATCATATGTCAATTTAATATACACATATACATAAATAGCATTTATATATACACATACTAAATATGTGTCTAAGCTATCCTTTCTTATAAAATCCTTTGGTTATGAACCACAGACATTTTGTATTACTTCTGCTTTGGTTACATTAATATCTGTAAGGATGAGTGCACTTTTTTAATCTTCACATTTATTTCTCTTTATCTCTCTCTCTCTCTCATTTTTTCTTTCTTTCTCAAATTATCTTCAAATTTCTTTCTGATTTTTTTACTCAAATGTATGATATATTAAATTTCTAAGAACTTATTTTCTTACAGTATTTTAATGGAATTCTATTTTTTTGCACATGCCCAATATTTGTGGATATTAATTATAGACTGAATTAAAGTTTTCAAAGTTTTCACCTCATCTCTGAATTTCCTTTGCTTTCTTTATTCTTTCATTTTTTGAGTTTATACTTTTTCCAACTTTCTTATGTTAAATAATTAATTTTGATGATTCCTTGCTTTCTGTAACATGAATAACAAATAATAGTATATTTATACAGTCTTAGAATATTTTCCCACCATGTAATTATTAATTAAAAATAATAATATAATTACTATACAATGAGGAAACCCAGTGGGTCATCATATTAGCCAGGTAATCAAAATAAACACGACGGAACAAATCAATAACTTTTGCCTGAGAAGACCACACATTTCTGCAGTAAACCTGCCAACTTGAATAGCCTGATTTTAGTTATGATAAAATATCAGACAAATTGAGGAGTTTTCTATGAATATCTACAGAGAAAATAATTTAAGTTGGAAGAGTGAACTTGTAGACAATATCCAAAAAGCATAAATAATATAATGAGTGAATTATTGTGAAATTAAACTATTCTGATTAACAAAAAGAACTCTATAGAAAAAATTAACCAATTCAGGATAGTTTAAAGATTGTATCTAGATAATCTTATACTGGGAGTTAATATTTAAAATATTCAGCAAATTACTGACTGTAAGAGTGAATATACAGAAGCCTGTTAGAAAAATTCTCTAAGAATAATAATAAGTAGATTATAGACAAAATAGGCTAGTCCCTGACAGGTATATACAAATGTATTTAAACTGACATTGTAGGCTAATCTAATAATTACTTAGACTATAAATAGAATAAATAAGACTGTAAATAGTAAAGAGACCCATTTATACTCAACAGACTGGCAAATATTAGAAATTTGTATAATCACAAGTATTGGCAAGAATATCAGGATATATAAAAACTTTTTTATCATCGCAAGGAATGTAAAATGAATCATTGTCTGATATTATTTTGTCATTTAGAAATGCATAAATTTTACAACTCAAGAGTTCCGTTCGTGGATTGACTTCCTAGTGTAATTCTAACACATTTCATTAGTAGATAGCCACTTTTGGTACTCAATAGTTGAGGTCCTCTACGTACCTATCATTAGATGATTGCAGGTGCAAAATGTAGTTTGTATATACTGTGGACAAACAATGCAACAGTCAGAAACAACACATTAGATGTAGTTACAGGTACACAGAGAGTTCTTCTAAACAAATGTTTGGCTGGAAAAATATATACAACAAAATCTCATTTATGTAAAACATAGTCATGAGTCTATGAAAAATACAAAGTCCCTATAAGGGAGGGCAATAAGAATTGGAAAAGAGAGTAAAGCTTCTAAGAAAAAAAGAGTGGTAGATCCCTTTCACTGCTTGCTACTAATAATCTTTGTGGAGCTGAGGATTATGATAAATTAACATTGTACCCTTGTTACCTATTTAAAACATACCCACCATCCAAAGAAACTAGCATCAATAATTCGGTGTTTTAACAAAAATTGTTATTATACCAATTTTTTATTGTTGTTGCAACAGGATTGCATTTGATAATTGTATGTACTTGATGGTGTCTAATAATATTTATTGCCTAATGATTATCAATTAGAGAGGAAGCCAATAAAAGTATTTTGTATTTTACCAAAAAAAAAAAAAAAAAAAAAAGAAAAAAAACCTCTTTGAAGCCTTTGTGGCATGAGACACAATTGTGATAAGAAAACGCTTCCTAACACTGGCAAATTTTAAACTTCATTTCTTTCCAAAATAAATGGTATTAAATGATATTTTCTGTGCCTGATGTGTGTTTGCCAGTGATTAAAAAGAGGCATCTTATGTAGAATTTTGATAACTTTAAATGAATTAAAATATTTCTCTCAGACTCCTAAAGTTTCATGGAAAGTATGGTCAAAATTTCAAGTTTTAATTTTATCAACCAGTTAGGTTTACATAACGTGTCCCAAAATGTGAAAAGATGGAGCAGAGATGCTCTCTGAAAATAAGTATTCCATCCATATCCAAATACTCTGGGGAAAAGTAAATAGTACATCAATTTTTTAATATTTAAAATTATTATAAAATAATATGTTAAATATTATATTTGAAACCTATTTACAATTTGTAATGCATCATTTTCCAGATGCATTTGATCTGGAATCAAATGTAACCATTGCATTTGGTTGCATTTATGTTTATTCAAGCCTATTATTATTTTGTATTATCTCAGTATTTTGTGTATTACATCCATGAAATGTTTTGAAATATACAAAAATAATAACTAGAATTTTAAATATTAATGAGAGTAGGCAATAGATAAATTGAGCAAAACAAAAACATAGCTAGCTCAGAGTACAGAAAAAAATAGATAATGTAAAACACAACTGTCTGTTTTGCAGAAAAAACTCAATGCTTTAATTCAAGGTATGTCAGGAATGTCACCTTCAGATACAATGTTCAGCATATTTTATTTGCAGTGGTTCTCTCCAATGTAATTTTGACTTCCTAGCCTCAAAAAAGAATTCATATGTGCTGTAAATCAGAGTTTTAGTGAATGACTAAATTTCATCTGCAGATTTATGAGATAAATATATGATCATTAGTCATATACACTCAAGATACAGATTTTTTCATCTAGGTATCTCAACCAAATTATCGGATAAAAGTTTAAATCACTTTGAAAAATTTGCTGCATTTTATTTTAAAAAACTTATGTGTTAAAACCTTAAGAATGCTATATTTTAACTGATCTAAAATTTGAACAAACTACAGTGTACTTACTGTATATTACAACTTTGTTAAAGGCAATATTTAATAATCAATTAAGAATACAGTCTAGTGAAACTTTAAGACAGTTTTCTATTATTACAAAAATGTTTAGATTACAAATGTAGTCATGCAAAGGGTGTATACTTTTACCACTCAAATACATTGTTTTAAAATATTTTCAGACATATTGATTACTTAGTTTTTAATCAAAGCATGGATTCCCACATTATGATTATTTAAAATTAATATTATATTCATACATAAAGATCTCAATTGTACCCTGTAATCTTCACTTATTAAATTAGCAGTTATACAATATCTCATATAATTAAAGAAAATTTCTTTAATAAATGCATAATTAAGCTGCTGAGAAGTCATGGACAAGTTTAAAATACATCAATTAGGCATTTTATAATTATTTCCTTCTTATAAAGAATATTCAGTAAATATTCTAAAGTTTATTGATAAATCATTTACTCCTGAAATAATAAAAAACAGTTTCATATTACATCCAAAGCAACAGTAGGTATTTTAGCCGATAATCCTGGCTATATTACTTACCTATTTTTTCCGTTTTAGAAATCTTACAAAAAGAAATATTCAAAATTTAATGTGAGTTTCAGTATAACATTTTCTCATCTTGACATTTTGCCAAGCTGGTTTAGCTGTGCTTTCTCTTTGTACATGCTGTTGGTAATATTTGACGAGATTTGATGGTTTTATAAGAGGCTTCCACTTTTGCTTGGCACTCACTCGGTCCTGCTGTCCTGTGAAGAAGGTGCCTGGCTTCTCCTTTGTCTTCCACCATGATTGTAAGTTTCCTGAGGCATCTCCAGCAATACGGAATGGTGAGTCAATTAAACTTTTTTCCTTAAAAATTACCCAGTCTCGGGTATTTCTTCAAAGCAGTGTGAGAACACATTAATACACCCACATTATGTGTTTACCTTTGTCAGAATGAAATACTGGCTCAATTCGTTGGAGTCTAATATAATCAGTTATTATTTCTTTAAAGAATGATGCCATCTCAGGGACTCAGTATTGGTCTCCATTGCTGGCTAGTCATTCAGCAGTGGTTGTAGCTAAATCAGCCTTGGGACTTTCACCTCTGCCATCATGGCCTCTTTGCTCATGTGCCTATCATATTAGCATGGGATTGACTGAGGGCAGAGGCTGACTGATGTCAACTAGCTGAGCAATTGTGCTTTTTTTGTTGTTGTTTAGGTCATCTTCTTTGTTGTATACTATATAATGGATGTTCATATTTGATAGTAATCTTCACCCTTCATATCCATTTCCATAGATCAATCTATATGTCTCTAGCATAGAATTTCTTGTTCTAAATCCTTCCATCTTTTTCCTTCTAGACCCCTGACTCATCCAAGACATCTGTCATTGCCCATGTGTCACTTTATTTTCTAATGATGAATGACTTCTCTTTCTACAAATTATAGGTGGCTAGTTGCTCAAGCAAAACACTGTACATCAGAAAAATTTTACATCATTACTCTCTTTCAAGGCCACACTAAAATAACTTCAGGTTTTTTCTCCTGCTTGTAAAGATTCCCCTTACAGCCATAGGTATAATGACGGATGAGGCACTGGCACAGCAGTAGTGCATGATGACACGAACTTCTGGGATTACTTCTCATGCAACTTGCTTGTGACCTGTGTTCCCACTTCTGCTATATCCTGGATATACCAACGCCACACCTTCCACAAGATTTTTGTTGAGCCCACATGATCATGTAGACGGGGCGCCTCTAAAATACCCAACCCATGATGCACAATTGTGATGGGGTCATCTCATAAACAGGTATTTTCTATCACAACCAAGTAGCTCATAAACAGGTATTTTCTATCAGGACCAAGTAGCTTTCCAGCAGTCCAGTAGACTTTTCTGCTGTTTTTTGCTTGTTTGTTTTTCCTTAAAAGGTATATAATCTTCCATGGCAAAGACTATGATCTTGCTCCAAATAACCAGGGTGGGGTGCTATCTTGTAATTCTCCCATTGGGACTTTCTATAAACACTACAGTCATCATATGTTCTCTTTTTCAGCTCTAGCAATGATAACACATACGGAAAATGATTGCAAGTGGATCTACTATTTTTTTTTCTAATTTGCAGTAGTCTACAAAGATTTTTGAGGATGCATCTGGTTTTGGCAAGTCCCAGACTTGTGAATTAGATGGTGATATTTCAGGCCACACTACCCCTGTTTGTTTGTTTCTGAGATGGAGTTTCAGTCCTGTCGCCCAGTCTGGAGTGCAATGGTGCAATCTTGGCTCACTGCAACCTCTGCCTCCCAGGTTCAAGCGATTCTCCTGCCTCAGCTTCCCAAGTAGCTGGAATTACAGGCGCCCGCCACCATGCCTGACTAATTTTTTGTATTTTTAATAGAGACAGGGTTTCACTATGTTGGCCAGGCTGGTCTCGAACTCCTGACATTGTCATCCACCCGCCTCAGCATTGCAAAGTGCTGGGATTACAGGCGTGAGCCATCGTGCCCAGCTGAATCCTTCAGCTTTAAAAATGGCACCAGTTTCTGCTAAACTCCCTAAAATATCTTGTTTTTAAACAATATGAATATAAATGTAAATATAAATATAATATAAAATATATTGTTTTTGATATGCTATCTCAGCCAAAGTATGAGGACAGTTTCAGAGTAGTCCACTTGGCCTTGTGCACTAGGCCTATTAGAAAAGGGCTTATATCAACAACTATATATGTTTACTACAATATAACCAGTAAAAAATAACCACAGAATGAATCTTCAAATGTAGAGGACACTCTGTGTGTTGGATTTTGGCCAGATCTGCATTTATTACCCAATACATCTGAGCTCCAATTTAGCACAAGACCCTGATAATGGCCTGGGTTCCTGGGGATCAATGTAGACTTGAAACTTCAGTTCAATTTTTCTCAGTGTTCAAATCTATTTTCCTAGTCGAAAGGTCCCTGAAAAATGTCTGTAGGTCCCTCTGTGGACTGGCTAGGGGATCAATATGATTAAATTGACAGAATAGAGAACACAGAAATAAGGTCACATATCTATAGCCAACAGATCTTTGACAAATTTGACAAAAGCATACACCGGAGAAATTATATCCTTTTCAATAAATGGTACCAGGAAAATTGGATTGCCATGTGCAGAAGAATGAAACTGGACCACTATCTCTCATCGTATGCAAAAAATCAACTGAAGATAAATTAAAGATTTAAATATAAGACCTGAAACTATACAAATGTTAAAATAATATCTAGAGGAAACTCTTCTGGACGTTGGTATAGGCAAAGAATTTCTGAGTAAGACTTCAAAAGCACAAACAAAAAAAGAAATGGCAGTTAGCTTTTGCATAGCAAAAAAAAAAAAAAATCAACAGAGTGAACAGACAATCTGCAGAATGGGAGAAAATATCTGCAAATTATGCATCCAACAGGGGACTAATACCCAGAATTTACAAGAAATTTAAACAATTCAGTAACAGCAACAAAAATGAAAACAAATAACCCCTTTAAAAAGTGAGCAAAGGACATGAATAGACATTTTTCAAAAGAAGACGTACAAATAGTCAAATAGCACGTGGGAAAATGCTCAATGTCACTAATCAAAAAAGAAATGCAAATTAAAACCATAATGAGGTATCATCTTACACCAGTCAGAATGACTATTATTAAAAATACAAAAAGTAGATGGTGAGAATGCAGAGAAAAGGGAACACTTATACACTGTTAGTGGGAATGTAAATTGGTACAATTTCTATGGAAAACAGTACAGAGATTTCCCAGAGTACTAAAAATAGAGCTACTACCGTATGATCTAGCAATGCCACTACTGGGTATCTACCAATGGAAATATTAAAAAGAAAATCTGCTCTCTTGCGTTTATCACAGCACTATGGAATACAATACAATAGCCAAGATATGGAATCGACCTGCGTGTCCATAAATTAATTACTCAATAAAGCAAATGGTATCTATACAATGGAATACTATTTAGGAATAACAAAGAATGAAATCATATATTTTGCAGCAACATGGATGGAACTGAAGCCCATTATCTTAAGTGAAATAACTCAGAAACAGAAAGTTAAACACAGCATGTTCTCACTTGTAAGTGGGAGCTAAACAATTTGTACACATGGACATAGAAAGTTAAATAACAGACGTTGGAGACTTGGAAGGGTTGGAGAGTGGAAGGGAGGTGAGAGATTTAAAAAATACTTAATGGGTACAATGTACAATATTCAGGTGATAAATATACTAAAAGCCCCGACTTAGGCATTATGTAGTATGTTCATGTAAAATAACTTCCTTTGTGCTCCTTAAACTGATACCAAACGAACATTAAAACGTACATTTACATTTACTATCACATTACAAGGTCCTTCATCTGGGAGACCTGGATTTTCATTCAGTCAGTATTTTCTGAACCCAAAAACTGGCTCAGGTCCAGAATTTTGATAGTATGCAAATCAATTAACAACTTTGTTGACTGCCCATATATACTATCAGTTTAACTATATATAATATATATTATATATAAATTATAATTATATATCATATATAAATTATATATAATTTATCATATATTTATATATTTATATAATATATAAAATATAATTTATATATTATATATCATATAAATTATATATAATCATATATCATATATATGATATATATGATATATAATGATATATAATTTATATATAACTATATATAGTTATATGATATATAATTATATATAGTTATATATGATATATAATTATATATAGTTATATATGATATATAATTATATATAGTTATATATGATATATAATGATATATAATTATATATAGTTATATATGATATATAATTATATATATAGTTATATATGATATATAATTATATAATATATAAAGATATAATTATATAATAGATAACATCATTCCTCCTAGGTTCTTCCTCTTGCTACTAAAATATACTGAGCCAAAACAACAAACAGGCATAGGAGAAACTGGAAAAGTTGAAAAGAAGTTGGCAGACTACTAAAAGACCTTGTGCTTTGAGGAATGACTCAGCAATGGGTCCTTGGTTTCCTTACTGTCTTTCATATATCTCAGACAGGACATTGCATAAGCCTACAAGCCAGAAACTCCAATAGGCAACGACAAATAAAAGCTCAAAATAAACCTGACTCTGTAGCCAAAGAAATGAAAAAAAATTGGCCTAACAAAATAGGAAGCAGACTATGGCTTTTGCTGTAAGTACAAATTTTTAAATTATATATATATATATGAATATATATATTTATATATAATTTTTCTGTTTATTTCCTCTGTTTCTCATTCCTTTGTTTCTCTTTTCTTGACTTACTGTGGGATGCTTCAACATGATTTAGGATTTCTCCTTGATTTATGTATAGTGCATTTTTAAGTTATTGCTTTGTATGGTTTTCTTCATAGTTGTTCTAAGTATTAAAATATACATAAGCATTTTAACACAGTCTACTGATATTGCTGTTTTCTTTCCAAGTAGAATAAATGTAAAAATCTTCTAATTATATCCCTTTACCCTCCCCAATTTGTGTTATAATTGTTTTAAGAATTCGCTTGTCATGTACTGTACACAACATATTTTATAATTTTTACTTCAACAAACTGATGTAATTCGATAAATTTATAAGAATAGTATATTTACCTTTATTTCTATTAATTTCAATGTTCTTTCTTTTCTGAAGTTCCAAGAACTTCATTTAGCTATTTTTTTAAGGTTAGTGAAAATTTGTCTTAGTTTTCCTTCATCCGGTGATGTTTTATTTTGTCTTTATTTCTGAAGGATAGTTTTGTCACATATAGAACTTGCACTTGATGATTCTTTTAGTGCTTGAAACATGTGATGCTATTATTTTTTTTTACCTGCATGGTTTCAGAGGAGAAATCTACTGTTTTAGAAATTTTTTTCTCTATAAATAATTTGCCATTTCTCTATGAATGCTTCCAAGATTATTCTTTATAATTAGTTTTTTTAGAGTTAATTATCATGTGTCAGCATTTTTTTTAGGTTTATGTTATTTGAGATTCAGATTCTTAAATCTGTAGATTTATGTCTTTCACTAGACTTGGGGAGTTTTCAACCACATTTCCTTTGAATATTTTCTCAGACCCACATTCTTTCTCCGAGATTCTGTACCTTTTTTTTTTAGTCTATTTACTTCTATTTAATTTGATAAATTAAATTGATCTGACCTCTAGTTCACAGAGTTCACAGAGTCTATTCTCTGTTATCTTCACTCTACTATTGAGTCCATCCAGATGTTTTTGTTGTTGTTGTTGTCATTGCATTGTTTAGCTCTATAATTTGCATACAGTTCTTTTCTGTAACTTTTATCTCTTTATCACATTTTTTTTCTTTATTTGATTCAACAAGATTCATCATTCTTGCTAAAGCAATTTTGTGATGACTGGTTCCAAATCTTAGATAAATCTAACCTCTGAATCATTAATTGGATGTAGGAAAGGTGGAGTGAATGCTCAACTCCCCATTCATCACTGCTGAAATTGTGGGGTCATGAAGAAAATGGTTTTCTGAGGTTATTTGACTGGAATATAGTTTATATTATGAAAAATGTTTCCTGTTTTTTTAGGCCAATTTTTTTCTCAGTACTATGGCTACAGAGTCAGGTTCTTTTGTGTGTGTACTTTTATTTGTCATTACCTGTTGGAGTTTCTGGCTTGTAGACTTCTGCAATGTCCTGTCTGAGATATATGAAAGACAGTAAGGAAACCAAGGACCCATTGCTTAGTCATTCCTCAAAGCACAAGGTCTTTTAGTAGTCTGCCAACTTCTTTCCAACTTTTCCAGTTTTTCCTACGCTTGTTTGTTGTTTTGGCTCAGTATATTTTAGTAGCAAGAGGAAGGACCTAGGAGAAATGAGGCTATCCATCTTGGCCAGCTCTTAATTGTTGTTATAAATCTCTGAGGATCAGGTCTCCCTGTGATGGTCTGACCTTGATACTTGCCACTTATTACAGTAATTGCATCCACCTGGACTGTATTATTTTGGAGCCCTGCCATGCACACTGATTATTTGGATAGAGTCCAGCATGGGTCCCTTGCACTCCTACACATACTGTTGGATTTGTCAAGATTGCAAGACTGTAACTACTCATTCATTCTGGACCTTTCTCAGGATTGTTTATGCAGCTAGTAGTTCTGAGAAATCAGGTCATATTTTCTTCCAGACAAAAAGCCACCTTGCTTCTGCTTGCCAGTAACTTTAACATTACTCTGACTATGGCTATTGCTGTAAGTACAAATTTGTCTCTGATCCAGGAGAATCTTGTCCTTCTCTAGTATCCATGAAATTTTGGCAGACCAATGTATTACCTTCTATTAAGAGTAAAATCAATATCTTCATAGCCATCATCAAGCTTATGTCCTTAATAATTTCCTATATTATCATTCCTTATCTATGGAAGACAGATACCGTGTTTTCTTTCCAATGCATTCCTTTTTGTCTTAGTAAGACATGTATCCCATTTCTTCTAATGGAGCATAATTATTTGTTGTATATGTATATGTCAGAATAGATAACATATCTATTCTATCTTGTGTATTTCTCTGGGCATTTTAAATACTTCTTCTATGGTCTGTCACAATAATTCTGTTGTACCAACTATATTTAGTATTAGATATAACTTTTACAATACATCTAGGAGCCATCGTAGTGGCAACTTTGCACAGTCTCATGTGGCCCTTTACAGAATTTTAACTCAGTATCCAGAAATGTGTTCCTAATTTGATTGTATTCTGACTCCTGCTGGTACATACCAGCTAAACCTTACAGCTGCCTTAGAGATTTAGTCCTTTTTCTTATCAGAGCCAGAACATCACTGATGAGGTTACACTGTTGCTTAATTTTAGCAATAGACATCCTTCCAAGAAGAAGGCCTAAGAGCAGAATTGGGGTAGGGAAACATGGTATTTTTTAGGAGAGAAGAAACTTCTTCTGCATCAGCTCCAAGCAAGGAGAAAACACTAGATCTCAAAAAGGAAGACAAGGCCACTTTTCCAGGCTCATTGGGTTCAAGAAAATATGATGATTCACAGTTTGATTATTATCAACCCAGATGCTGTTTGCCTCACATTAAGTGTCAACGTTTTATGCTTTTGTAACTGGTTTATGAACTTGGCCAAACAGATCTGCCCTGTTTGGGAATTTAATACTCTTTGGAGCTTGGCTATTCTTTTGATTAAATCCCAGGTCTGGTCCCCAGATTTTTTTTTCTCCCTTTTATTTTAGGAAAACCGTGTAAACTACCCAGAGGACATCTAGTTACACATTTAGCATTCAGTTAGCAATTCATCTGGCTCAAGTTTACATTATATTCTTCCAGAGCTCTGTTGCTTTTATCGATAGCCATCAAGTACATCATTTTATGTCCCCCATATATCTAAAATGCTTGATGTATCCCAAGTTAATGAATTATTTCCATCAGTATATGTCATTATATATGCCACTAGTGTAAGTGCTACTAGTTGTACTGCCCCTTTTGTAAGACATGCTGCCATAGATGGGACCCTCATTGTTAGGCTGACAGTGAGGTATTCCATATTACAGCTTCTTTTTAAGATTGTCACATATTGGTTTCTCTAAAAAGCCATTTCCTAGGTGAATTTTTTGCATGCAGGTTTCTATTCTTTATTGTGTAGATGTTTTTTGGATAAACACTTCTGGGAGAAGAGGGAGGGAAACAGGAGTGGAAAGAGGAAGAAATCAGCCTGCATGGAAGGCCCAACAACAGTCTTTTTTTTTTTTTTTTTGAGACAGTCTCACTCTGTCACTCAGGCTGGAGTACAATGGCACGATCTTGGTTCACCGCAACCTCTGCCTCCTGGGTTCAAGCGATTCTCTTGCCTCAGCCTCACGAGTAGCTGGGATTACAGGCGTGTGCTATAATGCCTGACTAATTTTTGTATTTTTAGTAGAGACGGGGTTTCACCAGGTTGACCAGGCTGGTCTTGAACTCCTGACCTCAGGTGATCCGCCCACCTCAGCCTCCCAAAGTGTTGGGATTACAGGCGTGAGCCACCCCACCCAGCCTAGACAGAGTTTTACTTCAGATATGTCTCAAAATGAGTGGGTCCAGTGGGTCCCTAAAGTCATCTTGTGGTTATTTTTTCAATTCCAGAATGCATAATTGAAATAGATATACTTAGCAGCATGGAGAATTTCCATATTGGTTTCCTGATATGTGGTGTGAGGGCTCTTATGATGGGAAAGGCTAACTGGAAGCCATTAGAGCCGCCTCTACCTAAGAAAATAGCAAATAACAACCAATACTGCATACTTACAGGGCTGGCAGAGATCAGTATCACCATCAAAAACTTTAAAGATGTAAGTATGTTGATTACCACCACATTCTCATTCAACTTGCCTACTTAAGCCTTGTGCAGAAAACAGATGAACCTCTGAAAGAATTGTGGATTATTGCAAACCTGACCAAGTGGAAACTCAAGTTGCAGCTGCTATAGCAGATGTGGTTTCATTTCATAAAAGTAAAACACGTCCTGGTACCTGTATGCAGCTATTGATCTGGCAAATGCCTTTTTCCCATCCTTATTCATAAGAAATAACAGAGACAGTTTGCTTTCATCTGATAAGGCCAGCAATACACCTTTACTGTCTTACCTCACAGGTTCATCAGCTTTTCAGCTTGATGTCATCATTTAGTTTACAGAGATCGTGATGTCGTTTTCCTTTCACAGATGAATTATATTGGCCCATTACATTGATTAAATTATTCTGATTGAAACTTGTGTGCAAGAAGCAGCCACTATTTATTACTTATTAGTAGAACTTTTGTGTGTCAAAGGGTAGAAAATACATCTGATAAAAATTCAGGGGGCATCAGGGGGGTTCTACTTCAATGGAAATTCTAGGAGTTCAGTGGTGTGGGGCATGTTGAAATATCCCTTCTAAGGTGAGGGAAAAGTTTTTGCATCTGGCACCTCCTACAACCAAAAAAGAAACACACAATAGGCCTAGTGAGCCTATTTGGATTTTTAAGACAATATATTCCTTATTTGGCTCTGTTACTCCAGCCCACTTACTGTGTGACTGCAAAACTACTTGTTTTGTATGAGGCCCAGAGGAAGAGAAGGCTCTGCAACCAGTCTAAGCTGTTGTGCAAGCAATCCGGCACACCTGCTTAAAGATTAGATTACAGCATATTGGAAAAGATGAGAACAGTTTCAAAAAATATTGTATTTGGGAAAAATACAAAACATGAGGTGTATTTTGACATGCACAAAATACATTTCTAGAGATGGAAAAACAGAAAAATAGTAAATTAAGGAAATTTTGACATATTTAGAGAAGACTAGTAGACAAATGTGAGAAAACATACACTAATAAATTGTTCAAAACAAAAATTAAAAAAATATATAATTTGGGGCTAAGGTATGTGTAAAGTACATGGGTGTACTTTGGTCAACAATAGGCTGATGCAGACATTTGGGCCAGAGTGACTCAGTGAGTTTGGAGTGCAGGTGTATAACTCCACTTGTTATATAACCTGTTTGTGTAAGCTCATACATGGCTTGGAGCCACTATTGTTTGAAAAAGGTATAACTGCCCTGCTGACACTGTACAGGCACTCTTGCAGCCAGAGAAAGACAGAGTGTGCTAAAGCTGTCCATCCTATAGACGGACAGGGGGAAGCTAGGGCATGGCACAGCTCATCTCACACACACCCAGAGAGACAGTATTGCTACTGACGTACCCTGTAAAGGAGAGCCAGTCACCTCGAAGGCGAGCAGGAGGGATCCAGGAACCAGCTTGTGCCCAGAGGGAAAGAGTTAAGCTGCTGACTCTGACAGAGCTGGCCTTGCAGGCCAAGGAGTACAGCTTCAGGCATGGGGGTGGCAGGAGCCACAGAGCCGGCTGCTGATATGAGACACAGCTGGAGCAGAAAGCCGAGTTAAAGGCGGACAGCATGAGACAGCTAGTGTGAATAAGCTGCTGATGAGAGAGCTGCTGAATAAAACTACATCTCACCCGCCTACCCCTGAAATGGGGTAAAATTATAGAATTATTAAATTAAGTTTAGCCTAAAGCTGTGTCCTTACATATTTTAAGTTCAGTAAAGGTTTCTCTGTGCATAGTGAACAGTATCTGACCTGGATGTATAAACAGACTGCAAACTACTCTTGTACCAATCACCAAGTTTCAGCCAATTAAAGGTGGCCAACTGTTCAAACCATACTCAAATAAGGCAAACTCTGAGCTGGAACCAATCCAGCAGTTTCTATACCTCACTTCTGTTTTCTGCATATCACTTTCGTTTTCCTGTTCATAGATGCTCTATGACCATGGGACAGTGCTGGAGTATCTCTGAATCTAATCTTGTTTGAAGGCTGCCCGGTTTGTGAATTGTCCTTTGCTCAATTAAACTCTGTAAAATTTAACTGTAGAAAGGTTTTTTCTTTTAACATTATTAATCTGAAACAGGATGGCAGGGTTTAAAGATGGTGGTGGTGATGGTGGCAATGAGGATGATGACTGCTATTATATTGATTGTAATTGCTTACATGTGTGTGAGTATGTGTGCATGCCTATGTCTGTGTAGTTGTGTGCAGGTAGGAAGAGAGAAAGAATGGGGAAAGGAAAAGGAAAGAGGAGAGACATAATTTAACAAATGTCTTGTTTTCCAACTGAAGAAAGAAAAATAAGCATTGCTGAGAATGCTGGAAATGATGGCATTTCTCCTCCCTATTTGCCTGGTGTCTCTGCCTCATATTTCTCAGTCTTCACTTTTCAGGGGAATACAATCAGCCAAGACCTGTGGAATTTACGTATGCAGTTACACTCTTCTCTTATTTCTAGTCCTACAATTACAACACTAATTCATATTCTTAGTTTTATCTCACCAGGACTGTTGCAATAGTGTCTTAAATAGTCTCCTTATGTTCAGTCTCTTTTCTCAAAAGCAACACATATGCTGTGTTTTTATTTACTGTGGCTCCTTAAAAGTTTCCCATTCTTAAATGATAGGTGCTTAGGCATTTGAGGAACTCCATTGACTAGCTTATGTGGTTCCAATTGTCATTTATTGCTATTTTACACATACTTTGTGTCACTGATTATTTTTGCCACTGACACTGGAATTTTCAGACTATTAGTTTTCTTAAATTTCTCATCTCGGCCCATAAAGGCTCACGCTTGTAATCCCAGCACTTTGGGAGGCCGAGGCGGGCAGATCACGAGGTCAGGAGATCGAGACCAGCCTGGCTAACATGGTGAAACCCCGTCTCTACTAAAAATACAAGAAAAAAAAAATTAGCCGGGCGTGGTGGCGGGCGCCTGTAGTCCCAGCTACTTGGAGAGGCTGAGGCAGGAGAATGGCGTGAACCCGGGAGGCGGAGCTTGCAGTGAGCCGAGATTGCGCCACTGCACTCCAGCCTGGGCGACAGAGCCAGACTCTGTCTCAAAAAAAAATAAAAAAATCTCTTCCTTTATCACTATCTAGTAAAAATCATTACAATCACTTATGTTTTCAAACACTGTTTCTCCATCTAGTCTGTGTGAATCTGAACTTGTAATTTTTTCTTCAGATCATAGTTTTATGCAACTAATAATAAGGTAACCTACATAATAACTATATGTGTGCTTCTTATTACCTGCCTTAGTCTGATAAGCTACAATTTAAGAGCAGATAAATTTAAAGTCTTTTAAAATTATTTTATTAGCCTTTAATGTTGGTAAGGAGTAATTGTAAATGTCAGTTTGATCAACTTTTACAGATTCATTAAATTTTTAAAAATCTTGTGGATTTTAAAGGAAGTGCTAATTTATGCAACTCCCAAGTAATTGTTTTATTTGGGTGGGGGGACACGACATATTCTTCATTTCTTAAATTTTATATACACATTTTGATAACTTTGTAACCTATAAAAAGCAAAATATCAAGTCCTGAAACTACAGCATATTATTACCGTAGAATATAGTTTTTACTGTGAAAAATGAACAGAAAATACTAAAAACACAGAGTAACTTAAAAGAATGCTAATATAAATTTACAACCTATAGACTAATCCAATAAAATAGTTAAAAATATTTAAACATAGCCTTATCCAACTTTGTTTGTTGTAAATGCCAAAGGCTTAGTGTTTCAAATGATCTGCATTTTCAAAGATCATTATTGCCATTTTCAATTTTTTATATTTATCTAAGTTCTAACTATGGTATATAACATTTACATGTGTGGCAAACCCTATTTTAGAAGTTGGAACTTTAAATATCAACTCTGTTATTTTATATATTAGCAGCAACTAATTCTAGAAGTACCAAAACTTTTGGAAACTCATTTAGAGATGCACATATATTTGAATAAAAAATTAGAAAGTTTTAATAAAAGCAATGATTAATTATTAAGTCTTTTATCTTTTAATGGATTCACAATATATAAATTTTATACTCCTTCAATATTATCTTCATTCTCATAACAACCCAGGAAATAAAGTATATTATCATTTGTGAATATATTGACATAATAATAATGATAAAAAACTAATATTAATTCATAGTTTAATATATACCAGCAATTTTACTATGCTTATGACATGAATCACTTATTTAAAACACTCCCGTTTTACAGTTGAAACCATGAATGGTTCAGAAACATGCCTGACTTAAGAGAGTGGAATTTGGCTGGAATTCCAGGTTTGACCTTCTCCACTGCCAGGGTTTTAAGACCTACGGGTGCTTCACAGACCTGCAATTATTTTTATTAAGTTGCCATGTCCATGCCTATGTCTTTGCATTTTGATCTGCATTTTATTATTATCATTCATTTTCGGGTACTTCAAAGTGTAAAGTGCTTATTTTAGGCCCTGCAGTGGGAAGGAGATATGCAGGTTAATTTTTCCTGCCACATTTATCCTACACATTTCTGAGAGACAGAGCAAAAGCTGTGAAGGGGGATCCGAAGTGTCAGGAAACAAAAGCTTACATGGATCAACGGTAAAGACAAAGAAAAATAAACTATGAATGTAGGTTTATTCAATACATTCGCCTGACAGATTTAATTTCTGCTCATTAGAATTGTATTTATGATGGTAAAATATGACTTTGGAATATATTTTTTATAAGGTAAAATGCACAAAAAATTTTATAGTAGATACTTTTGTTCTCTTCTAGGACTCATGCTGTTTATGAATTTATAAACTACTAAAAATATTAAAACATGTTTAGTAATTCACATTCTATATTATTGTAATTTTAAGTATTTTGGACAAGAATTAAAAATATTCATTTGTTAAGCAGTGACTTATTTCTGTTTGTAAAGTTTTAATAAAAGGCAAAACCGTATTCAGGAAAGATAGTTTAAAATTTTGCACACTTATCATGTGATGGTGCAGAGATGCTATTACTGTAACTGTGATTGCATCCTCTACACAATTTCACCAAATTCTGATTGTTAAGTCTCTATTTGTGTCTTTTTTTTTTTTCTTCCTTACAACAGGTAAGCTAATCTTGCCATTCTCTTTGTCTTTTGCCTACCAGAATGTTCGGAGTCTCTCAAATTGAATTCAGTTACTTTGTAGCAGGTCCAGCCTTGTCAATACCAATAAACATGGTCCAACAAAAAGCAAATAAGTAATACAGTCAGTCTAAAGAAGAAAACTGGCAGGTCTGCCACACATTTTCTGCTGACCACTGCACTTCTACTAATTTAGACTAAAGTCACATGAACTACTTCGGCATTTACATCAAAATATTAAGTCACTGATGTTTGTGTCAACTGAAGTCCCTAAGAATTTTTGTTTTAATATAATCTGCTGTTGTGGCCATTTGGTTCTTTGAAATTAATTTCATGGCTTTCTCTTGCAGTTATTAGAGGTCACTTGTCAGATGCGGTCTGTTTTTCTAGTCTGTCAAAATCATCTTTGTATCACAATTTTGTTCTCTAATGTTTCATGTTAACAAAAATATAGTATCTATATGCTATCTATATGCTAAAATTAAGCCAATGATAAATATATTCAATAATCAAAGGTCAAGTTTAAAATATAATTTATTATTATTTTGAATACCCTTATTCAAAAATTATATTCACAGTTTAAAAATATTTTATCACTGCAGAGCAAGCACTATGTTAAGCATGATTTCCCCATGAAATTAAATACCATTATTCAGAAAACATATATATATATTCATTTCTATTGTATGTGTAATTCTTGTTCTATCATATATTTAGATAGTTTTCAGTATTTCCCAAATAGGCTTACAAAATATTAGGTTTATTCCATCATTTTTGTCATAAAATCCTTTTAAAATGATATTTAAGAATGTATCAACGTTAACATTGTCCAATAATGAAACCATTATTAGTTACACAAAAACTTCACGAAGATAGCTAAACAGACAGACAAACTCTCCCTAACTGAAGTAAAAACTAACATACAAATTGATGCTGAAGTTATGAAAGAAAAAGAGATGACCTATGCAAAGGAAATTGATGCTCAAGATTTCTGTAAATCTGTCAGGTCAGAAAATAGAACATGTAGCAAACATGAAAATGAACCCCTTTTCTACCTTTTATAGAATATGTTAGTTCACTGATGTTGAAAGAACAATATATTTAAATTAGTAACATCAATACAAAATAAAAAATCTGTTGACTATTTTATTTTTTAAATTAAAATGTTGATTAAAAGCATCAATTATTTAAAATAATAGTAAAATTAGTAGACAAACTATACAACATATTTTACAATTGTTACATATCTTATTTAATAAATAGGCATGGGCAAGGACTTCATGTCTAAAACACCAAAAGCAATGGCAACAAAAGCCAAAATTGACAAATGGGATCTAATTAAACTAAAGAGCTTCTGCACAGCAAAAGAAACTACCATCAGAGTGAACAGACAACCTAAAGAATGGGAGAAAAATTTTGCAACCTACTCATCTGACAAAGGGCTAATATCCAGAATCTACAAAGAACTCAAACAAATTTACAAGAAAAAAAACAAACAACCCCATCAAAAAGTGGGTGAAGGATATGAGCAGACACTTCTCAAAAGAAGACATTTGCTGCAGCCAAAAGACACATGAAAAAATGCTCATCATCACTGGCCATCAGAGAAATGCAAATCAAAACCACAGTGAGATACCATCTCACACCAGTTAGAATGGCCATCATTAAAAAGTCAGGAAACAACAGGTGCTGGAGAGGATGTGGAGAAATAGGAACACTTTTATACTGTTGGTGGGACTGTAAACTAGTTCAACCATTGTGGAAGTCAGTGTGGCCATTCCTCAGGGATCTAGAACTAGAAATACCATTTGACCCAGCCATCCCTTTACTGGGTATATACCCAAAGGATTATAAATCATGCTGCTATAAAGACACATGCACACATATGTTTACTGCAGCACTATTCACAATAGCAAAGACTTGGAACCAACCCAAATGTCCAACAATGATAGACTGGATTAAGAAAATGTGGCACATATACACCATGGAATACTATGCAGCCATAAAAAAGGATGAGTTCATGTCCTTTGTAGGAACATGGATGAAAGTGGAAACCATCATTCTCAGTAAACTGTCGCAAGGACAAAAAACCAAACACCACACATTCTCACTCATAGGTGGGAATTGAACAATGAGAACACATGGACACAGGAAGGGGAACATCACACACCACGGCCTGTTGTGGGGTGGGGTGAGGGGGGAGGGATAGCATTAGGAGATATACCTAATGCTAAATGACGAGTTAATGGGTGCAGCATACCAACATGGCACATGTATACATTTGTAACAAACCTGCACGTTGTGCACATGTACCCTAAAACTTAAAGTATAATAATACAATTAAAAATAAATAAATAAATTTATATTTAATTTACCATACTAAAGAATACAGCACTAAGTGAGAAGCAACTGAAAGAACTAAGATCAAATGCGATAGTTAAGACTAAATATAGATTTGGGGAGCTTCAAGTCAACAATAAAGGACCAAGTGTTCTGAGCGGCCTCGTTAATTGACGTGAGTGAATTCAGATGTAACTCAAGCTTCATAGAGGGCTTTTCAAAAATAAAAAGCTGATTCCGTGCAAGAGAGCAAAGTTGCTGCTTACTGTTCAGAGACTTACAGGTGCTTGCCTGCATTGCAACACAGACTCATTTATTGAGCAAGACTTATATTTTTCTCTTAGTTTTGGAGAGCCTAATAAACTGTTATTAGAATTTGTCTACTGACTTTCAAACTTTTGAAATTTGAAAGACACCTTTGCAATTAAAACAGCATGACCACAGCCAGAACAGACAACCTTGTTATAATGGGTCTGTCCAGTCAAAATGGTGAGTGGAGGGGCCCTGTGAAACCCAGTGGTGGCCCTGGAGGAGGGGACACACAGACACAGCAACAGATGAACCAGCTGAAAAACACTAGCACAATCAATAATGGCACCCAGTAGCAAGCACAGTGTAAAACCACCACTATTAGGCCTGGTGATGACTGGAAAAAGACTTTAATACTCCCTCCGAAGGATCTAAGAATCAAAACTTCGGATGTGACCTCCACACTCCAAACAAGAAAATGAGTTTGAAGATTATTGTTTGAAACGGGAGTTACTGACGGGAATTTTTGAAATGGGCTGGGAAAAGCCACCTCCTATTCAGGAGGAGAGCATTCCCATTGCTTTATCTGGTAGGGATATCTTAGCTAGAGCAAAAAATGGAACAGGCAAGAGCGGAACCTACCTCATTTCCTTACTTGAACGGCGAGATCTGAAGAAGCACGATATACAAGCAATGGTGCTTGTTCCGACTCGAGAACTTGCTCTGCAGGTCAGTCAAATTTGCATCCAGGTCAGGAAACACATGGGAGGGGCCA
Source organism: Hylobates moloch (assembly GCF_009828535.3). Lineage (NCBI taxonomy): Eukaryota > Metazoa > Chordata > Mammalia > Primates > Hylobatidae > Hylobates > Hylobates moloch. The sequence continues at coordinate 147,347,387 of NW_026652279.1, forward strand.
AAGTGATGGCAACCACAGGAGGAACCAATTTATGAGATGACATAATTAGGCTTGATCATACAATGCACGTAGTGATTGCTACCCCTAGGAGAATCCTGGATGTTACTAAGAAAAGAGTAGCCCGGGAGTGATGGCTCACACCTGTAATCCTAACACTTTGGAAAGCTCAGGTGGGCAGATCACCAGGTCAAGAGATCGAGAACATCTTGGTCCATGTGGCGAAACCCTGTCTCTACTAAAAATACAAAAATTAGCTAGGCTTGGTGGCGTGCAACTGTAGTCCCATTTGCTTAGGAGGCTGAAGCAGGAGAATCGCTTGAACCCGGGCAGGCGGAGGTTGCAGTAAGCTGAGATCACACCGGTGCACTCCAGCTTGAGCAGCAGAGGGAGACTCCATCCCAAAAGAAGAAGAAGAAAAAAAAAAAAGAGTAGCAAAAGTTGATCATGTTCAGATTATAGTATTGGATGAGCAGGCAGATCAGTTGCTGTCACAGGATTTTGTGCAGATAATGGAGGATATTATTCTCATGCTACCTAAAAACAGGAAGATTTTACTACATTCTACTACTTTCCCTCTTAATGTACAGAAGTTCATGAATTCCCACTTGCAGAAACCCTATGAGATTAACCTGATGTAGGAACTAACTCTAAAGGGAGTAACCCAGTACTATGCATGTGTAACTGAGCTCCAAAAAGTACACTGCCTCAATACACTTTTCTCCAGGCTTCAGATAAACCAGTCGATCATTTTCTATAACTCCTCTCAGCCAGTTGAATTGCTAGCCAAGACTTCTCAACTAGGTTATTCTTGCTTCTATATTCATGCTAAAATGAGGCAGGAACATCAAAATCATGTATTTCGTGATTTCTGAAATGGCTTATGATGCAATCTTGTTTACACTGATCTGTTTACACGAGGTATTGATATACAAGGTGTGAATGTGTTAATAAACTTTGATTTCCCAAAGCTGGCAGAGACCTATCTCCATCGTATTGGAAGATCAGGTAGCTTTGGTCACCTTGGCTTAGCCATCAGCTTGATCACATATGATGATCGCTTCAACCTGAAAATTATTGAGGAGCAGCTGGGAACAGAAATGAAACCTATTCCAGGCAACATTGACAAGAGCCTGTGTGTGGCAGAATACCACAGCGAGCCTGTAGAGGATGAGAAGCCTTAACAAGCATGCTTTGACAAACTACAGATGGCTTGTTTGGATCTGTGACACATCGTATTGAGGGGAATGCTCTTCTCTTTGTGGGTTTTTCCATCTTTTATTTTGGAACTATGAAGACTTAAAAGAGCTCAGACATTTTTTTCTTTTTTAACTGGTGATGAGAAAAAGGCTGAGAAGAAGGAATATACCTTTTTGGTTCTACTTGTTTGCACTATGTGCTGACTGAACATTAGTTGCACTAACTACTGGTTTTTAAAAAATGTTTTCTGGGGAAAGGGGACAAGGAAGGAAAAGAAAGAAGAGAAGGGGAGAAACCCTAAAAAGAGAAGAATCTTAATGAACACACAAGTTTGTCTATGATTTCAAAATTCTCCAACAGCTGACTCTTGAGTGCATTTCAACTTCTCCCTGATTACTCATCCGTTTTGTAAACCTGAAGAGCTTATTACTTATTTGTGCGAAGTGCCTTATGCTATGAGACCATTCAGAATATCATCTTTTAGACATAGCCCAAGGAATCAATAGTAACTCTTTTCTTTTTTCTTTCTTTTTCTTTTAAAATATTTTGTCTTTTCATTTTAGTTTCAAGTTGAAGCATCTTCCCTTTCTACCCAATACTCAAGCCCAGGGCTGGAAGATATAACTCATTAGTAATTTTAGACACCATTTTTTTTCTTTATGTGGAGGAGTTGATATACAACTGCAGTTCATCCACACTGTAAATACATGTATTCTAAAAAAACAATCCTGGCTGGGCGCGGTGGCTCACACCTGTAATCCCAGCACTTTGGGAGACCAAGGTGGGTGGATTGCCTGACCTTAGGAGTTCACAGCCAGCCTGGGCAACATGGTGAAACCCTGTCTCTACTAAAATACAAAAAATTAGCCAGGTGTGGCAGCATGCACCTGTAGTCCCAGCTACTTGGGAGGCTGAGGCAGGAGAATTGCTTGATCCTGGGAGGTGGAGGTTGCAGTGAGCCGGGATTGCACCACTGTACTCCAACCTGGCCAAGAGACCAAGACTCCGGCTCAAAAAAAAAAAAAAAATCCCAAGTGAAAAGTTCTTCTAGGCTGAGTAGATAAAACATCATCACTCCCGAAGGAAAGAGCAGTCTATCATTGCAGGAGCTGTATGACAAGCCTTTGTGCTCTACAGCAGACACTAAAGACTCCTTTACACAAGCCTCCCATAGCAGTATGGCACTTGATGTGTAGACAGGTCAGAGTCTTGACCCCCTTTCCTCTGTGGCAAAGCGTATCCCGTAGAAAATTGGGTGTATATACTTGTATAAACTTTGTAAATAAGTTTTTTTTTTTTTTCTGGGTTCAGATAGATAGGTAGATAGATAGATATTTTGGATGAAGGTTGCTGGGATTAAGGGGATTGGAGTGATTATAGGAACAGCAAAAGATGAGAGGGGCTCAGTGTTATGCAACACAAATTCTAGAAAGTACTTTGGCCTCTTGCTGTAGAGAGCAGATTTCTATGGTACCCTGTGTTAGTTAAGGGCCCCAGAAATCTGGGATGTACTCTTTGCTGCCACACAGTCTCATCTAGTACCTTTGGAGTAGATTTACTGGAGAGAGCAAGGAAGCGTCAAAACATTGATAATTCAAGAGTTTTTTTATTTGAGAAGCTCTGATTTTGCTTCTCCCCACTTTCTAAAAGTTTGAGGAATATTCGAAGCTCTGCAAACGGGGGCAAAGATTAATCTGCCTTGCAGTGTTGGAATTCTGTTGAATGGCAGTGTCGTTGAGTAGTATATATATAAAGCGCAGATTTGCATTTCAGAATATTAGCCAGTACCAGCTTTGGTAACGTTAGCAGTTCTGGAGTTTAATTTTCTGTGGATTATTTCCTCTAGTGTGTAAATGTGTTGCCCTCTGCCCACCTTGATACATAGTCTTTTGCAGGAATGGGCAACCTGAGAGCTGTTAACTTTCATGCTACAGAAAGCTGCTTGTCATTCTCTTGCATTGTAACAAGAATTGTTGTCTGTCATTTTGTACTGTAAATTGCTGGTAAATGCTTTAAATCAATAGTGTTGCTTTAAATTGTACCCCTCCCAACATGCTTGATGTTTGGCCTGATCTCCAGGCAAAAGGAGTGAGATGATTCAAAACCAGTAAACTTTTTTTTTTTTTTTAATATTTTAGTTCCCTTTTAACCCAATGTACTAGGTCAATCAGGAGGCATTGGGAAAGGGGTAACAGTAACAATGCTCCTTATTACGAGGGACCAAAAAAGAAAAAAAAAAATAAGAGTCCAGGCTTTGACCTAGTCCTTAGAGCATCTTTCCATTTAACAATTCCTATTAAAGAGTCAAGCACCAAAACTGGACTGCTGCCTCTACAAGACCGTGTCCAGTAGTGATATCCCAGATAGTTTAGATGCCACTCCTCATTAGAGGTTTTACTTCAGTAATACTTTCAATTTTGGTACTTGGTTTAATTTTTTAATTTTTTGGTTTTTTGGGTTTTCTTTAGTAGATGTGGGAGAGAGGGTGCTTTGCCCCAAAAGGGAGGGTGTCTGCACTAAGAATTTAGAAACACTTTGGAAGCTCATAACCTCATCAGAAACTGCCTTTAGCCACACTCCTGAATTTCTAGATGAGTAACAAACAATGAAATAAGTTATTGGGAATTAAGCCATGTTACTTTAATTTGCTATTTTTTCAACATTTGAGGTATCTGTAAATTTGTTATTGTGGAATCATTTTCTTGCCAAATACCTTTATCAAAATTATTGGCCTCATGAGAGCTGAAGTAAGTCAGCTTTATGGTGAACTTTAGCAGACTTCTGTGGAATTGTAGTTGTACTTTATATCTCTAAAGATAGTTTTTTAAAACTGCTAAAGAAAATTTACTCTACTTTCTGATCTAAAAACTCATCTTTCGGGTAAACAGTTAAGTGTCCAAAGGTTGTCACAATTCATGAGGTCAGAGGGAGTTAGCCTGGCACCTGGACTCTGCCCCTCCACAGCTGATAGATTACAAGGGAAGTGCATTTACATTCTCCAGTAGACAATGCTGGGCAAGGGAGGGAGTAGGGCTGGGTTATTAAGACACAGGCCGCTGTATTTTAACCATTGGTTTTGGGGGATGGGGTGCCTGGAGAAAACAAAGTCACTGTTCCCTTTTTAGAAATAAAGGAAAAAATTATTTTTTGTTCAGCAAAAATGGTAGAGAATTCCAGTGTCTCTAGCCACAAGTGACAAGTTCTACTAAGAAGTGAACAGTGAGAACTCAAAATTTCAGAAACACTGGGGAAGGGAAAATTGGCTTTTTGTTAATTGGCAGATGTTCCAGTGGGGCTCAGTTTTTGTTGGGATGTGTTATGTTGTATGTACACATATATGGACCAGAGTCTGCTGAATTTATAAGGTTCAAAAATTATGGTAAAATCTTGATTTTTGTTAATTTATCTCAATAAAAGCCCACTGGAACGCCAAAAAAAAGAGAATAAATATAATTAACATTACATAGTAAACTGACAATAAATGGCACAGTTTTTTTAGAGTGAAAATATAAAATATTGTATTTTTATTGGTGAAAAAATAAACCAGTAATTTCAATGTTAGTATGAACCTGATTCAGTAAGGCCAGAATACTAAAAAAAAAAAAAAAACGCAAAACAATATCAATGTTATTTTGAACAGAAAGATATGTTAGGGAAGGGAATTTAAACGGAATAATGAGGTTTACAGTAAAGGACATAATTTATAATGAATTTATGAGTTCTGATTTTTTATAAATTTGAACAGATGGATCAAAAAATGTTCAACAAACATACTATAAATTACTAGAATAAACAAATATAACAACAAACTCTGTCTTTATTAGGTCCATTGAATAATAGAGAACATGATAAAATTTAACTAATATAGTTTAAAACATTGATTTTATGTACATGTCTAGTTATATATTTACACATGAACTAGATACACATATACATATGACATTTGGCATTTAAAATTATTTTGTATTTGGTTCAACAATTACCAATATTATGACTGCATTATCTGTTCATATTGAAATATGACTGTTTAATAATAAAATCTTAACATCATCTCCTTAAAAAAATGCAACCATATAAAGATAAAGGCAATATCCAAAATAATTATTGCATTAATCAAGGGCTTATATATCCAAAAAGCAAACAGAAAGATAGCAAAGCAGTACTTAGAGGAAATTTATATTATTTTTTAATAAAAAGTAAGTTAAAAACAATAAGCACTGAAATACTAAAGCTAAAACATAATAAATAAATATTAGTTCTATAGAAAGAAGGAGATAATACAAATAAAAAGGGACAAATCAGCTAAAAACTCAAAAGAGAAAAACAGATTTTTAAATCTAGGGAAATAATATTTCAAAATATTTTAATGGGAAAAATTTCAATAAGAATGATCAAAGAAAACTAAGAAATGATAAGTATTGACATTAGACAGGAAAAATTAATACAGTCAGAAATATATAGTGATTTAAACATTTAGAAAATATTGTCAATATCAGTATGCTAATACTTGTAGCACCTTTATAAACATATTTTAGAAAAATAGAAATATAGATATGCACCTCCCAAAATATGAATAACTAAATGTATTCAAGACAGTTTCAAGAAACTCAAACCTCTCGAAATGTCACACTCTTTTCTGTTATTGTCTCCCAAATACCAAGTTCTGTGTGTGAGAGTTAATATATCTATAAGAATTTTTATTTGCCTTTGGCTTTTTTACTCTTTCTCTTTCTGTCATTTAATATTATAACCTATATAAATGCTAGGCTTCTTCTTTTTTGTTATTACTCATCTGAAAATCATGGAGATTTTTCCTAAACATATTATCATCTATTCAATGCATTTTGCCTATTTCTGTAATGTCCCACATTAGTGTACATACTGAAAGCATTTTATGTTAACTTATATTTTGAAATCTGCTGGAATATGAATTTTCTATACCAAGATATCTTATAAATTTCATCTATCTTGTATATTTTTCTCCTTCTACAGTGTAATTACACATTCTCAAATATTAAATGTACATAACACTAATGCAGATCAAGAAAAGACATGATGAATAAGAATAGAAAGCCTGATGCAAAAAGGTATAAATGTAGGTAACCTTCTTAAATTTGTTAAATAAAACACGTGGTAGTCCTTATGAATAAAAATCATTATGGTCATCCCTGGAGAATATCATGTAAGCTAAATAATTCTCTAAGCATAAAAAAGATATGTTTCATAACTTAAGTGCCCTCAATGGAGTGATAGGAAATAAACTACAAATGCCCACTTACAGGACTTATCTATCATTCTGGTCCAGAGAGCATGACTTTGATGTGGTGAGAAAGGACATGGGCAGTCATGCAGCATGTCCCAGACCTCAGGAAGTTTTACTCACTTGTGTACTTTTTGTTTTACTGGTAAAGTTTGACTCTGGGAAGTTAAAACAAAACAAAACAAAACAAAACAAAACAAAACAAAACAAAACTACTATTCATACTATTCAAACCCAGTGGCTTACTATAGGCTTTTCTGGGGGAAGAAAGCTATTTCTAATGAGTTTTCACACAAAAATACTTTCCCTATGTATTCATTAAATTCTAAGACTGAATTTATATTAAAATAAAAAAAACCCGCCAAACCCTGTATGACTTTGGTTCCATATGCTTGTGGCAGGAAAAATTAAAATTACTAAAATCATTTTATCTTTTTATTTAGAAAACATTTTATTAAGAAATGTTGTTCATGTGTTAAATAAAATTTCAGATTTAGTTTAAAAGAGCTAGATACCCAGGATTTTGAAAATGCTTCACTGATGCGAATTGTAAAATAAGACCTCAGCTAGAGTCAGTCATCCAATTGAGACATTTTTCAGAAATATATACATACTATTTTATGGTCATTACATAAGCAGGTTGTTTTATCTTCTATTGCAGCTTCATTTTGCCCCAGGGAACCCAGCTGCCAGAAAATGTGTTATGATTACATGCATGTCAAAAAAGATAGTACACACTTCACTAAAATGTACTCATTCAAAACATTCCTTTGGCAACCTCCAGCTGCTACGTATTTAATACAACCTTGAAATTATCTGCTGTATTGGAAATTGAGAGCAAGATTTATTTCAGTGGAAATATACAACTAATTGGATAATACAATTTTCTGTTTATTATTTTAAATTGTAATAACAAACCACTTTTAGATAGGTTATTTCCTCTGAAAAGGAATTTACTACAGTCAATTAGAATACTGTGATGTAGCCATAGTGATTTAAAACCATGAATAATTACATTTGGAAAAAACAAGACATATATTGATTCTTTCAGTAATACTTTACGCATGACTAAGAAAAATTGTTATGAAAGTATAATGAATTTCCTTTTTATTCATTTTTGTTATTTTGACCAACCATTTGTTCATGAGTAAGCTCTAGAAAGCTTTTCTTTTTGTCAAGATGCATTCAAATAATTCCAGAAATCATCATCTAGCCATTAAAAATTTATATAATACATCAACAATAAAATATATCTATTCATTTCAAATCTCTTCTTGACGGTTATGCGAAAAAAGTAAAATATACGACCAGGCGTGTTGGCTCACACCTGTAATCCCAGCACTTTGGGTGGCCGAGGAGGGCGGATCACCTGAAGTCGGGAGTTTGAGACCAGCCTGGCCAACATGGAGAAACCCCGTCTCTATTACAGAAAAAAAAAAAAAAAAAAAAAAATTAGCCGGGCATGATGGTGGGTGCCTGTAGTCCCAGCTACTAGGGAGGCTGAGGCAGGAGAATCGCTTGAATCCGAGAGGCGGAGTTAGCAGTGAGCCGAGATCACTTATTTGCACACTGATTAAGCAATTTATGGTTGCAAATTCTCCCAGAACTTTTAGGTAATTTTTCTACATATTTTTAAATGATCACTCCACAGTGGTTTTATATCAATATTTGTTATCACTATTGGAGAAATCATTTGTCCTTATTCTGCAAAACTGAATGCTGTATGCCAAATGCCAGCATCCTACACATTAATTTAGGCAATTTTAATACACATTTAAAAAAAGAAAAGTATATCTACATCAACATTATACATCTTCATATATAAAAAAAAATCATATATAAATAGAAAACTGTCCAATATTCTTCTCTCTAGAAAAAACAGTGAAAGATCTGGACTAAAAATTCAATATCTAGCCTTCTCATACGTTAGTACATTAGCTGAGGAAAGCTACTACATTGATTTAGCTTGAACTTTCCTTCCTCTGCCAGGCACTTTAGGGATTAACTATTTTATCATTCAGTCTGGGTTTTCCCATTTTTTCTTTCAATATTATTACACTTCATGGTGATTTGTTGACAGTGGTTTATTCTGAACCACTTCTTGAATTCCCTTTGAGCCAACATTTGACTCCCAGGGTTTCTAATACTATTCACCTATCACATACCACTTTGCCCTGATCTGTTCTAATAGGTCCCTAAGATAATTTTCAAAGAAATCAGATGTTATTCCCAAAATGGACTTCTGCCTTTCCTGTTTGTGAACAGTTAATACGATTCCACATATAAATTCAAAAGCACATTTGGAAATAATATTCTTTTAGTTAGATGTTCTGCTTACATATATGCACCTTCCTGAGCTATTAAAATGTAGAAAATCCGAATCTGAGACAATAGCATACAAGTAAATGGTAGCAGAATATAAGTGACGTAATATAGTCAAGCAATGATCATAATGTAATTTAGCCTAGGTATAGCTTGACATCATTTATTTGAATTTTCTAAGTAATTAAAATATTTATTTATTGCTGGATTATTTCATTAAGGGCCCATATTACCACAAATAACATTTGTTTAAAGCATACTCTATGTAAATCCTTGATTAAAGATTTAGAGAAAATAGGATGGCTTTTGTATTTCACAAAAGATCTGATCTAAAGGGATCATAACACATATTCAGAAACAAGTACAAAATATTACCATTGCCAAAATAAAAGATTTAATGAATTACAGCATGCATTTCTGAGATGTCATTCCATGGAGAAATATCTTTGAAGATATAAGTAGAAGCAGGCTCTTTATCAGGGCCATGAAAAATGGATGACATAGAAAATCATATTATGTTATTGTTTTGATGGGATTTAAAGGTCAGTATGGTTCAAAAGTTCATTTATTTCCTGACTCTATCCTTTAACATGTCCACCGTTGTCCCTTCCGTCAATTTCTTTGAAGATATTTATTTGAATGAATCACAACTTCATACCTACCAAGTCAGCCAGCTTTAGCTATAGAGATTTTGTAAAAGAATAGATTCTGTGGAATCTATCTCTTTGTACACTATATATGTTATTATAAATTTTAATCATGTAATACATACAGAAGGTTTTGAAATGAATGTTTAAATTCTCCAAAGACATATGTTCATGAGGAGAAAAGAGTTATACACATATACATAAACTTACAAACCAATTTACACACATGTACAATGTAGATGTGTTGCTGAAATTACATATATACTCACATAGTATTCAGATCATAATTCTTCAGGAACTGTATTACTCACGTATTTATAGAGAAAATAAATCCAATCCTTTCATATTTATTATTAAAATAGATATACAAAATAATAGAATCTATTCTGAATGTTGTCAGAGTTCAAGATTTTAATGTATTCTGAGCCTAGAAGAAAACTGCATATGAGACTATCCATGCATTATTGTTATTTATAATAGTTGTGATGTCCATACACTTGACATTTAAGTAGATTTATTGCTTATACTTCTTCCCTAAATATTTTAAACAGAGAGTATTTAATAATTTGGTAAAACATCATTACTAAGAGTCCCTTAGATGCTATTGAAACTTAAGTCAATGATTTACTCGGGAGCTCTAACTGGCTCTGATTTTATGAAAGAATCACATTTCTTGAAAAATTCTTCTTTATAGATAAAACTGATAATATATTTACACTATTGGTTTATTTAGATAAAACTGAATTTTCATGTGAAAATTCATGTAAGAGAATAATATTACATTTTAAATTTATTTTATCTGATTATTTATTTATTGATTTTTTAGATGGAGTCTTACTCAGTTATCCCGGCTGGAGTCCAGTGATGCGGTCTCCGCTCACTGCAACCTCCATCTCCCAGGTTCAAGCAATTATCCTGCCTCAGCCTCCAGAGCAGCTGGGATTACAGGCACCCAACAACATGCCCGGCTAATTTTTGTATTTGTAGTAGAGACGGGGTTTCACCATGTTGGCCAGGCTAGTCTCGAACTCCTGACCTCAAGCGATCCGCCCACCTAGGCCTCCCAAAGTGCTGGGATTACAGCTGTGGGCCATTGCACCTGGCCTTATCTGATTTTCAATACAATATCTGAAAGATAGACAAGTACATTCATTTTTAACAAAACACATACGGCAAGTCCTCATGCACGTCTTTGATAGGTTCTTGGAAACTGTGACTTTAAGCAAACAACGTGTAATTAAATCAGTTTTACCACGAGCTAATTGATTTAAATAAAAGGTAAGTTCCTATGGCACATTTCTGATCACAAAACATCAACCATTTTCTTTTTTTTTGTATTTCTTTTTTTATTTTAGTATTTTATTATTATACTTTAGGTTTTAGGGTACATGTGCACAATGTGCAGGTTTGTTACATATGTATCCATGTGCCATGTTGGTTTGCTGCACCCATTAGCTCGTCATTTAGCATTAGGTATATCTCCTAATGCTGTCCCTCCCCCCTCCCCCCACCCCACAATAGTCCCCGGACGTCAACCATTTTCTAAATGAAGACCAAAATAATTATAATATTAAAAATTAAAATACATATGATTCATGTATGCACTTAAGAAAGATTAATAAAAACAAGTAAGACAATTATTAACTCCATTATTTCAGTAATGATCATGGGTGACCAGAGGCTATCCTGGGAGTTCAGGGCACAAGCAGGAACCAATGGTGGACAGGATGCCATCTCATTGCAGGGTGCGCGCGCGCGCGCGCGCACACACACACACACACACACACACACACACACACACACACACACTCATTCATAATGGGACAATGTAGAAATGCCAATGAACCTAATGCGCACAGCTTTGGGATATGGAAGGAAACTTCAGTACCCAGGAAAAACCCCACAGACATGGGGAGGACATGCAAGCTTCACACTGACAGTGGCCCCTGCCAGGAACCATTTTCTTCCCCCTCATCAGGTTTATAACAAAAGATGGTGAACAAAATGTTGTTTGAAGACCTGCTCTATTTATTACTTACCTACTCAATAAATAGCATTCTGCTGAACTGGGCTATAAAAATGATTACACCACAGTCTCTATCTGGGAAGAGTTCAATATAATCAAAAGTATTTAAAGTGGTTGGGATATAGTAAAGACTACATAAATTTAGTCTGTATAGTTTGTAAAGTTGAAGAGGCTGAATTTAATATATATTTTGTCTTAAAAAATGTTTTAGGAAATTACATTCACACTTGGCTTAAATAACAAGAGAGAGAATTTCCTAGAGTGTCACGAATCGATTGCTTATTGAAATTCAGTAGATTTTTAACAGCTAGAGATGAAGACTATTTTTAAACCCCTATTCTTCTTCACCCTAGATTTAGGAAACATGAGTATAGTAAGCATTTGGCAAAGGTCCCTGATGAAAGTAGGAGCTCAGTATTCATTTGCGTTACGAATAAATGAATTGCACCTGTTTAGGATACTTGGATCTGTTCACCTAGAAGCAAACAAATAAAAAAAAATTGAGAAAAATATAGTCAGAAATTGTCATATTTCTGAAAAAAATATACTGTGCATACATTTCTAAATGAAAGTCTTTAAATTAATTAACTTAATGTTACCTATAAAGGTTAATAAATAAGTATCTTTCCCAATAGCTATAAGTAATTTAATTTTAACAATTTTCTGTGAGATTTTTTATTGTCTTTAGTAAGTCACATCCATGAAAAGCATATGATTATATTAAGGAAACTGAAATACTATCCCTTTCATCATGTGATAGCCACAATACACTCATGCTGCAAAACACTTAAAAGAAGCAAACACGCTTTTGAAACTTGGTCTGGAAAACTAAACCAAAGAGTGAAAACACAGGCTACATATTCAATTAATGCTTACAATAATGGGAGCCTTCAAAATAAGTGTTACTTAAGTATTATTTAAATATTTTATTCTGGCTGGGTGTGGTGGCTCACACCTGTAATCCCAGCACTTTGGGAGGGTGAGGCGGGCAGATCATGAGAGGTCAGAAGTTCAAGAGCAGCCTGGCCAATATGGTGAAAGTCTACCTGTACTAAAAACACAAAAATCAGCTGGGCGTGGTGGCACACACCTATAATCTCAGCTACTCAGGAGGCTGAGGCAGAAGAATCACTTGAACCTGGAAGGTGGAGACTGCAGTGAGCTGAGATCGTGCCACTGCACTCCAGCCTGATTGTGCCAGTGCACGCCAGCCTGGGCAACAGAGCGAGACTTCATCTAAAAAAAATATATATATATATATATTTGATGATATAACTATGATATCAAAAAAGAATGCTAGTGCAAACATAGGTGTCATATATATATATATGTATATATTTGTTTGTTTTTTTTCCAGAGGTAAACAAAAAAAGACAATATTTGGAAACTTTATTAGGAAGAATAACGACTGATAACTACTTAATGTGATGAAATAATGCTGTTCTCAGATGAAAACTTAAACGCACTTTGCAATTTAGTTGCACTTTGCAAGTTTATATTGGTTGTCTCATGAAAAATATTAAATAAGTATTGAGGAGGCAGGTTATGATGATACTGAAATGCAGAAAAGAGTTCAGGAACACCTGGGCACTGACTGATCAGTATAGAATATTGTCAGGTTAAACACCTAATCGACAAGAAGATACCGATGTTTGAAGCAGTTCCATTAAAAGGACTACACAAATTGTTGGTCGAATTTATCCAGATTGATGATATAACTATGATATCAAAAAACAATGCTGGTGCAAACATAGATGTCCTAACTCACTGAAGAACTCGATACATCGATTGCCCAATTACTCTACTTGTAATTCCTAACATATATTATGATAATTTATTCTTTTGTAATGTTCCCTCTTTTTAATTTTTATTTCTATAGATTAATGAGGTATATGTTCAGGTTTGTTACATGGCTATATTGCACAATGGTGAGGTCTGAGCTTTTAGTATACCTATCATCTGAATAGTGGAACATTGTATTGAATAGGTAACTCTTCAACCCTCACCTCTCTCATCCTCTCCTCTTTTAAAGTTCCCAGTGTTGATCACTCTACTCTGTATGTCCATGTCTGCCCATTATTTAGCTCCCACTTATAAGTGAGAACATAAAGTATTTGATTTCCTGGTTCTAAGTTATTACACTGAAGATAATCACGTCCAGCTCCATTCTCATTTTGCAAAGGACATGATTTAATTAATTTTTATGGCTGCATAATGTTCCATGGTGTATATATACCATATTTTCTTTATCCAGTAATCTGCTGATGAACACTTAGGTTGATTCCATGACTTTGCTATCTTGAATAGTGCTGCAGCAAATATACCAGTGCAGTGTCTTTTGATATAACAATTTATTTTCCTTTGGGTAGATACTCAGTAGTGGGATTGCTGGGTGATACTTCATTCTTGATTTACTGCTGTCCAGGCACCCAAACCTTCCATAAAACAATCAAACACTCTGCTGTTTCTCACCTTACAACTTTGCATAAACTGTGTCATTTTCTTTCTTTTCCTTTGATTTTCTTTCTTTCTACATATATATACATATATACGTATATATGTATATATATGTGTATATATATACATATATACACAATTACACTTTAAGTTCTAGGGTACATTTGCACAACGTGCAGGTTTATTACATATGTATACATGTGCCATGTTGGTGTGCTGCACCCATTAACTCATCATTTACATTAGGTATCTCTCCTAATGCAATCCCTCCCCCCTCCCCCAACCCCACAACAGGCCCTGGTGTGTGATGTTCCCCTTCCTGTGTCCAAGTGTTCTCATTGTTCAATTCCCAATCATGAGTGAGAACATGCGGTGTTTGGTTTTTTGTCCTTGCGATAGTTTGCTGAGAATGATGGTTTCCAGCTTCATCCACGTCCCTACAAAGGACATGAACTCATCCTTTTTTATGGCTGCATAGTATTCCATGGTGTATATGTGCCACATTTTCTTAATCCAGTCTATCATTGTTGGACATTTGGGTTGGTTCCAAGTCTTTGCTATTGTGAGTAGTGCTGCAATAAACATACGTGTGCATGTGTCTTTATAGCAGCATGATTTATATTCCTTTGGGTATATACCCAAAAAAGGGATGGCTGGGTCAAATAGCATTTCTAGTTTTAGATCCCTGAGGAATCGCCACACTGACTTCCACAATGGTTGAACTAGTTTACAGTCCCACCAACAGTGTAAAAGTGTTCCTATTTCTCCACATCCTCTCCAGCACCTGTTCTTCCTGACTTTTTAATGATCACTATTCTAACTGTTGTGAGATGATATCTCATTGTGGTTTTGATTTGCATTTCTCTGATGGCCAGTGATGATGAGCATTTTTTCTTGTGTCTGTTGGCTGCATAAATGTCTTCTTTTGAGAAGTGTCTGTTCATATCCTTCACCCACTTGTTGATGGGGTTGTTTGTTTTTTTCTTGTAAATTTGTTTGAGTTCTTTGTAGATTCTGGATATTAGCCCTTTGTCAGATGAGTAGATTGCAAAAATTTTCTCCCATTCTGTAGGTTGCCTGTTCACTCTGATGGTAGTTTCTTTTGCTGTGCGAAGCTGTTTCGTTTAATTAGATCCCATTTGTCAAATAAGCACTCCTCCTTTCACTATTGATTTAGTGATTGTTCCAAAAATAGGCTATATTTTAAATGTTTTATCCTCAAAGGGTTCTTGCTTAAAAACCCTGTTTAAATAGATCATTATATTATTCTATTGCAACATCTGATTAATGCATATTAAATGCTAACATACCATCTTGATACAGTATAGATCTGTGTTCCTACCCAAATCTCATGTCAATTGTAATCCACAGTGTTAGAAGTGGGGCCTGGTGGAAGGTGATTGGATCATGGGGGTGGATTTCCCCCTTGGTGCTGTTCTCATGTTAGTGAGTGCGTTCTCATGAGGTCTGGTCATTTAAAAGTGTGTAGCATTTTCTCCACCCTCTTACTCCTGCTACAGCCGTGTAAAAAGTTCCTGCTTCCCTTTCCATCTTACACCATGATTATAAGTTTCCCGAGGCTTCCCCAGAAGCCAAGCAGAAGCCTCGATGCTTCCTGTACTGCCTGCAGAACTGTGAGCCAATTAAACCTCTTTTCTTTATAAATTACCCCATCTCAAGTATTTGTTTATAGCAGCGTGAGAACAGACTAATACACATATACTACACAGTAAATTATCATTGTCATGCTTAAGGTCTATAAAGTTATAACAGATACAGAATTTGTCAACTAACTTACTTTGCATGTTTGTATGCCCTCTAGAAAACTCTGAGTGAGTTCAAATAAAGACAAACCCTAATAATGAAGGTTTTAGAGCTTCCAGACGGTAGATTGATACTTTTATGGCCAGAAAGCTTTGGGAGAGATTCAAACTCATTCTTCCCATTTCGGTGGTTTCAAAGCTGCTTATTTCTCAGCTACTATTATGGTAAAGTTTTTGGTTTTCAAGACTATTTTGGATTTGAGAAGAATGATTGGTAATCTGATAAGTGTAAATGTCAAAATATCACTGCTCTTTCAGAGGTTAAGACTCTTTTTTTCTTGGTTAAACACCCCTGGATTCTTGCAAGACTTTGCTAATTGTCAGAAATGTGAAAAAGTTGATTCCGATAATTTTTGCCAATATTCCCATCACTTATAGAGTAATGCAAATTTTTATGGTCCTTGCATTTCCATACATAAAGTGTTTTCTTGCTTTCAAAATAAGAAAATCTAATGTACACTTCTAAAAGATTTTATTTAACTTGTAAATTAAGAATGGAATCTCGATATGGTAAATTGGTTCCAAGAACATTGAAGAAAGTTATACTGTTTATCAGAAAAGTATTCAGGTATATTTGTATACACTTTTTTAATATACAGGAATATTTGAGTAAGATTTCTAGGTTAGATACAAATCTTGTTAATCTCCTAAAAGGCAATTAAAAAAGAAAAACAGAGTAATTGATTTTTGGGTAATCTTTTCCTTGTAAGAATTTTAACTTGCAACAAATTAAGTTTGTAAGTTGTAACTTAACTGTACTGCACTGTAAACAAATAACAAATAGAGTCAAACACATACATGGTCTACTGGAAAATTAAAAATAAATCTTAAATTAGCCTCTTAAACCTGTATATTTTTAGCCTACTATTTGATCCCTTTTTCTATTTCTTTCCCTCTGTTTTCTGATTCTGAACAAGAGTTAATTTTCGAGTCTCACTAATAATCTTTAGTAGATTCACACTTACATTATGCAACCTAAATTCATTTGGAAGAAGCAATATGCATAAAAATATTGGCATTCATACAATAAGATTATGTCCTTGCTTAATTAAAATAATTTTTAATATATTATAATAAGTAAAACTTATAACACCATAATGTATGACAAGATTTCCTTATTTATAATTCACTTATAATGTCATTATTATATAAACTTTTTTTAAGTGTCAAGAGAAATTTTTTTTTTTTTTTCTTTTTTCTGAGACGGAGTTTCCTCTTGTTGCCCAGGCTGTAGTGCAGTGGCGCAGTCTTGGCTCACTGCAACTTCTGCCTCCTGGGTTTAAGCGATTCTCCTGACTCAGCCTCCTGAGTAGCTTGGATTACAGGCACCCACCACCACGCCCGGCTAAGTTTTGTATTTTTAGTAGAGACAGGGTTTCACCATGTTGGCCAGGCTGGTCTTGAACTCCTGACCTCAAGTGATCCACCCACCTTGGCCTCCCAAAGTGCTGGGATTACAGGCGTAAGCCACCACGCCCGGCCTAGAAGAGTAATTTTTAATATATGCCACTAAGTGTTTTGAGTGTGGTGATAATGAATTAAATCACTAGTCATTCTATGCATTTCTATTTTACTTGAAATCTACAGTATAAAAAAGATCTCTGTGATTTTAAACAGTGTATCTTAAATGAAATGTAAACAATTCAATACTTGTAATAATTGTATTAAATCCAATTTTAAACTCTGATTTGTAGCATATTAAGGTACTAACCAGAAAGTAATCATTTTTGTTTTAAAAATTCTTCAAGTTGTAAAAGGTTTTGCACTAAAACATAAAATATATAACTAACATTACATGGAAATAATAATTGTAAGATGAATTACCACTAATTGACACATTCAAGTACATTTTATTTTATTTTTTCAAAAGGGTTAATTCTGCTCTTCTCTCTCTGTCCAGATCTAACTGCATCCCCAGGCAGGTATGTTCCTGTATACTGATTAGTTGCCCCAAGGTCTCTGTTAAACTTTGACTATATCTCCAGAGCTGTCAGATGAATTAACAACTAGGACTGCATTTTACATATAAAGGAATGTAACCCACTTTTCAAAACTTATTCATTCTGGTATTAGTGCTGATGGACCACTTGAAAACAAAACTTGTGTAAATGTCTTCAAATGAAGAAACATTTAGCTATCTACTGTTTCAAGGTGTAAACAAAAAGCACACTAATGTACATTTACTTGTCATAAATACCATGTGAGCTTTTATTGAATCTATACATTTATTTTCCTGTCTAAACTTTTAAAAAATATCTGAGATTAAATATCACATCTTACATTATTTGGCACATTAGCAGATACAGACATTTTGAAAAATCAGTATCCCAGACACTGCTAGAAAGTAGTATGCTCTTATGCATGGAATCTCGTACCTTATGGCTCTTTCCCTGTTTCAGGTATTATTAATCCAAACTCTAAAAAGTATTCAAGATTTTACCTGTAACATTACATGATCCCAGGAGTGGCATTATAATATACCCTTATTGTGTGTTTATAATACTTACGGCAACGTATGATTGTGAAACTTCTAAAAAAATTAACGCTTCAGGATGTTCTTACATTTAAAACTGTACACTAGATAATTTAATAGGCATTAATTGTTCAGAAGAAAGGATTGATAGATCTTTGGGAAAATAAATAGAGTGAAAATAAAAGTACTATGGAAGAACAGCCAAGTTTCAATTGTATATTAGGAACTATAAATCTATCCAATAAAAACTTATAGCAACGAAAAGAAGAGTGTTGAAGAGAAAAAAGTAGAGCAATAAAAATTAATTGAAAATAAACTATATGGCACTAGATTAAAGTTGGATACATTACTATAAACTCATGTTTAGATATATGTTTAGATATATAGGCTATATGTATGTGTGTGTGTATATACACATATGGCAACACACATACATATATATAGGCCCAGTGACACACCAATAACAGCAATCATGTGCTCAAACCTCATGTTCTAAATGCCATTTTCTGATAAAAATACCATTCTCTGATCTTCAGGGATACCTAGAGAAACAGTTTATTCTAGAGCTACAGCTCTAGAAAAATGCAAGGAAAAATACAAATTAAGCTTGGAACATCTTAGAGTGCCAGAAAGTAAGGAAGTGCTCAAAAAATAAATGTTAGGGCCATATAAAACAAACAAATAACACCACCAACAGCAAAAGGAGGCAAACTGAAAGAGTTCCCAATGGAAAAACTGGAATAATTTAAAAAACAAAATTAATATCTTAATATTAACTTATAACCCAAAGAAAAAAAATAAACATCCATGAGCCATACTGATATAAATAAAATATTGTATAATAAGTAAATGCTGAAGAAGGGAGAAATCTTTCCAGGAAATGCCAACAAATTCATAATCTACCCAGAAACTCCCTTGCTAGGAGTCCACTCTCTTGAGTGCATACTGATCTAACTGATTAGGTTTCAAAGAGAAATGGATAAAAAGAGAACTGTATCTCCACAATAGAGAACTTTAACAGACACTAGCTTATTGAAGTAATTAAGGTTAATAGCTGTATCACCTGACCTGATATAAAGAAAAAATTACTTAATCTCTGTGACATGCATTTGAAAATCTTATACCCTATAATCACTAGGAAAATATCAGCCAAATTCATGTACAGAGACATCCAGCAAAATACCTGGCAGGTATTCCCCAAAATCTTCAAGGTCATGAAAGGCAATGAGAAATGATCACAGGCCACAGCAGACTAAGGAGGCACAGTGATTAAACACAATTTTGTATACTAAATTAGATCCTGAAGTGGAAGAATGGAATTACTGGAAAAACTGAAGAAATCTGAATAAAATTTAGAATTTAGTTAATAGTGATGTGTTTTTATTGAAACACAACAATAAGATTTTGTTTTTTAAAAAGGCTTTGTAACCTTGTAGATGGGTATTCATAAAAGCTATGAAAAAGGTGTTGGATGTTGGAAAGAATGGAATTCAAGGGACAAAGACGAATGATTGAGGTTGAACTTGATAAGGCATATGCACAAAAATTTAAAACCAAAACTCCAAAATTATAACTCAGGAAGCTTGAAGAAATTACAATAATGTCAACAGCATGAATCTGAAAAGCTTACAACATCTTTGTAAACAGAGAAGGGCAGGTTCAGAATAGCAATAGGTGACAAGAGCAACATTTTATTTGGGACAGGGATAGAAGTATGAGTGAGCAATATTTTGTTTGGTTTTCTTGTGTTTTAAGACATTGTATCTAGTCGTGGTTTTTAAAGTATGAAAATACTTTTACCATTTGAAGTACAATCTCTAATGTAAAAGAAAAACAAATGGAGAGATGATGGCATCCTTGACTAAAACTAAAAATAATGCAGTTTAACCAGTAATAATTTAATACTCTGGTTGGAGAGATTAAGAATAAAATATAGGAAAATTCAGGAAGGTACTTCTTGCCAAGCTGAGGAACTTCTATATTATGCTAAAGCAAATCAAGAATACTGTAATTACATACCTTCTGATCGATAATTAGAATTGTATTTTAAAGACTAAAGCAGTAAAATGTAAAAGACTGATAAAATACAGAATGAATTTATGGATGTGAACTAATAGGGATAATAGAAATGCAGAGAAGCAAATCCATTTGAGAGTAATCAAATAAATAAAACCAAGCCAAAAGTTTTCTATAATTATATGTTTATATATAGAAAAGGGATAGCTCAAGATTTTCTCTCAGATTTCTAAGCCAAGGAGAAGAGTGAATAATCTCAAGAGGTGAGAAGGGGTCTAGTATTTAGGGAAAAAATGTTTTGCGTACGTCCTTGGGTAGATAATGTAAAGACACACCCAGTCAAATTATTTCCCAACCAACTTCTTCCTTGCCTTTTACTTCAGGGAATCTAAAACCCGAAGAAGCAGTTGTAGTAGTGTTACAGTCAGTGACATGCAGGTTGAATTTTCATGGAGAGCTTCTCTTCAAAAGTAAGGAGGAAAATTTTCACTGAAGAATGCATGTATGTCTCTTTTCCTTTTTCCATGTGAAATACTGACAGATGGCTGCACTGGCTCAGCCATTTTATGAAAGTGAGGTAGGAAGCATGAGGAAAATTACAAGATACCTTGTCAGACTATGCAACCAATGCAGCAGCTGCCTAGCTCCAAAATTATTGTAATATTTAAGCAATGGTTTATTGGAAAATCTTTATCATGCAGTCAAAATGTATTCCATTTTAGAAGAGATACCAAACACAGAAAAAAATAAATGAACCTCAAATCATTTGCAAGTAGGTAAAGATATACACAAATTCATAAGAAGGAAAAATATTACAGAAAAGAAAAAGTACTTTCTGGTGGCAAATGAGGAACTCTCATACAATTGAGTTATTTTTGTCTTGGTGCCATTTCAGAATCAAGATATTGTTCTGAGTAATAAATATACACAGTTAAACTGGCTAAGTCATATATGATCTTTAAATTGCTTTAAGTTATATTGTCTCTCCAAATCTCCACAAATTGGATATAATTTTCAAATTGTATAAAAGTTACTTTGTTTGCCAAATCACGTAGACAAAATGAAAGTATAACAAAAGCTAAAACAGGAAAAGGTTTAAAATCTTATTCTTTAATAAATATGTTTCTATGAAGAGATACAGTAAGAATACTGAAACTTCAAGTACTTCAAGGTTTCTATAGAAAATAGTTTAAAAATCTAAATTCCAGTCTAGGTTTTCTACAAACAAATGAGACGCTTCATCACAACATCATTAGTGGCAATAAACACAAATTAAAAACAGAAAAATAAGATAGCCAGTAACTCAGAGAGGCAAGTTGAAATTTCATAAAATTCCTACAACTATTAATTTTAGTTGTTGCTCTAGTAAAATGTAATGTACATTATCATCATCGTAACATTATTCTTACTTTTCATGATTTAATAAAAGCACCTCTGTGCATTTGACGCTTGAAGAATAGCAATGATAACCACCCCCTGCCCCCAATTTTCTGTTTCTTTAAGTCAGGCGAAAGGAAAACATTTAAAGTTTTCACATGTCCTGCAAACATTACCTCCTTGCTATAAAAATGACAAAAATGTTTGTACAGGGGGATGGAAACTTTAAACCCCTTTCTCCACCAGGGATGAACTCACACTACTCCTTGCTAGTGTTACATACCAGGTATAAAGCAGGATGTTTATCTGATAGATACAAAATAAGTAATTGGCCCACAGTAACTACTGGGCATTGCTTCATTTACCATAACAGAAGTGAAGTAGAAAGTAGTTTTGAAAAATATTCTGAACCCTATTTATAGCAGAACCCTGTAATTTTAAACTTTATACTTTGTTTTTCTTAGTACTTAACACTAGCCTACAAACATTTTGAAAGCGCCCAGAAAAATAATTGGGGATAAATGCAATATGTTGAAGAATATATGTTGTAGGATAACAATTTCCCACATGAAGATATGCTATTATTTTACTATTATATTAATATCAATTCAATTACAAATATCTTTTTTTCTGTGTAGAAATCATGCATATCTTACAACTATTATTTGTCTTAATATCTCATGTAATTTTAATGTGGTTATATCCACATATTCTGTAGAGGATTTGAAGTGACTTTGAGGTGGATGTTTAAAGTTGCATTATCAAAATAGAGAGCAGTGGAGAATAATTTTTACAATTAGTCTACGCTTCTGTTGTTAAATGTTTAAGCACTTCATTCACTTCTAAGCTTCCTGCAAGCCAATGACAAAATGAAAATATGATACAGTAAATGTCTCATTTTATGAAAAATATAACATTACTTAATCAAGAGCTAACACTGTTCAACTGAGAAATGTATGTGTGTGTATGTGTATGTGTGTGTGTTTCGTGCATTCCAACAAAATATTAAATTAAATACAATGGACTGAGTCTTCAAAAGGCATATTACGAATATACAAAATCATTCAACTTGAGAGTATTCCTTGGACCCTGAAGAAACAGGTAAAATGTTATTTAAAAAAAGATAGTCATTACTCCTTAGGTATCTGTACTGGTATTTGTGAATATTATCTTCATATACTAATTGTAAAAGAAATTAGAGATGAATATTTTGCAGCATGGCTATGTCTAGTGTTATTTGTAAGATTTGATTTTAAGCACTACACATTTATTTTTATGATGACAGCATTAAATGTGGCAGCGGAATGTTTGAGTCTACTTTTCATTCCACTTGAACATTGATCTGTGAAAAAGCTGTAGCAGCAATGTTAATCAATGCATAAAGCTAGCACTACCATTCCATAATTCACCCAGATAGAGACAAGAAATGGTGGACCCGGCGTTAATATGTGGCTGCACTCATCTGGATTGCAGTCAGTTTAATTTAAGCAGAAGCTGAGTAGATCATTTATCAGGATTGAATGTATTACTGTAATTCATTGCAGTGATTGTAGGGAAACAGCAGTAGTATAGATGTGTGGCTGTAACTCATGATGACATAACCTGGCTGGCGGCTCTCTATAGTGCTATTTTCAGCTAGAGCAGCCTTTCTGTCAGAAATTTTAGTACACTATTGACTCATTCAAAAAATAAGTTTAGATAAACAAAGCATCATCTCCCAGAACATATTGAGAAAGATTAAAAGTCTGTCAATTTATTTCAAAATAAAAGAAGTGCTTGTACGATAAATACTTTATGGTGATTACTGATCCTCCCAGTTTTTCCAAAACCATTGTGTTCTCCAGTCCAGGATGAAAAACTCTGGCCTCATATGCTTCTTGGTATTTTTACAGCTTCTTGGAGAATTTAAACTCTTTGATCCAGGTGTGCCCATGCTAGTTAGCATTTAAATCCTAAACTCTCCTAGTTAATTTCCTTTTCCTACATACATCACACTGAGTGTCTATCAGTTAAAATGAAAATGATTCAGTTACACAATATGTTTCTTCTTAATCTTACTTGCTTAATATAAAATTATAAATTATGTAAATCTATTGCAAAACTTTGTAATTTTGCCCAAGCATGCCCCGAAGGTTATTTTTTTTTATACTTTGGTAATAAAACAAAAAAACAAACACAGACACTTTAGTAGGTTTAACTTAATATGTGTTTTTTAAATCATTTTCATTTTACTGACTCGCACTTTTTTTATAAAAAGACTTATTTAGAAGTTAGCTCACGCAAGTATTTTTTTAATTGTAATACAATAGACACAACATAAAATTTATCATTTTAACCAGTTTTATGTGCAAAGTTCAACTTTATTAAGTACATTCATATTGTGTGCATATGTGTAAGCACATTTGAAATAGTAATCAATTTCCAATCTATTTATCTGATCTTTTAAGAATTTTATTTGTTATGAATCTACAGCCTTCTCCTCATTTTACTACTCCAGATCCCTAGTAACCTAATGTTTGTAACATGTTTCTTACATTTTCCTATGACTACAGCTTTGCTATAGACACTCTACCAATAAATGTTGGTTTTTAAAAAAGCAAATTATATTAAAATTCTATTTTAAATTTTTCATCAACACATTCTTTCTCAGAAACCTAAAACAAGTTCAACATTTAAGTGGCCATCAATGATTTTTCTGTTTCATCTTCCATCATAGGTACGGCTTAGAGAAATTTTAAGAATAAGCATTCTATTGAATTCAAAACAAGTTAAAAGAGAAAATTAGATTGAACCTAAACTTTTCATGAAAATGTCTGATTAAACTGTTTTTTTATTTTTTCAAATTAAAAAATATATTTCTTATACATTAAATATGACCCTAAGAATTTTGCCAGTAATGTAGCTGCTCTAGATATTTTTTAAATATACAATGTGAATTATTATATAAGCTAAATATAATATTAGAGATTTGTGGAATATTGATAAAAGTGATACATTAGATACGTTAATAATTGCTCTATGGCATATCCTATCGAATTGCTTTTTAAAGTTTTTATTTCTTAATTTGGGAATTATTAAGTCTCCATGATGTCTCTGTAAAATAACTATAGGGCAATGATATCAACAAGGGGTTATTAAATGCCAAATATGATTCCATCTCTGACTAGGACCTATTCATATATATATGTGTGTGTGTGTGTCTGTGCGTGTGTGTGTGTATTCTATTTTATTTAATTCTTACAAGCATACAAGCATACAAGTTTTCTTAATTTGCAGGTAAGGATAGCACATCTCATAACGGTTGCAATGTTTACTAAGGGTCACACCCAAAGAGGATAGAATGGAGCCAAACTTCTTATCTATATTAATATATTTAGTATGCTGCAGTTAATTCATTATGTCAATCTTAATTCCTATTTTAAATTCTCTAGGCTCTGCTTCCTCGTTTTTAGTCACCCATCCTTTTTCCTAAAAATGCACTCTGTGCATTTGCAGAGTAGTTTTTATCAGACTGCCTGATGCCAGTAATATTTGGAGTTCCAACAACCCCCTTCTATTTTGTATTGTAACTGTTTATTCAAAGCTAAACAGTGTTTCTGCTGATACAATTTCTCAAGAAATTTGCACGTCTTTCCTGGATTTCATAAGTATTCACTCCCATAGTTTGTTTAACAGTTTGTTCAAGACAATGAAGATTTTAATAAACATATTCTACATTTTTATCAAAAATTGTTTACCCTCTACCACTGCCCCATTCAAAAACCTCTCCTATATTTTAGCTATTTCTTTCAAAAGCACTCCAAGTGGCAAAATCTGTATTTATTTTCTATTGCTGTGCAGCATTATTATGTCAAATTTGACAGATTAATACAACACTATTAGGTTACAATTTCCGCGTATAAGCATTCTAGCACAGCGTGGCCTGGTTCCCTGCTCTGCTTCTCATAAGGCTGAAATCAAGGCTGCTAGCTGGATTACATTTCTACCTGGAGGCTCTGGTGAAGACTCAGATTCCAAGCTCCTTCAGTTGGTTGGTCATACTCAGTTACTTGCAGTTGTAGCACTGAGGTCCTCGTTTCTTTGCTAGCTATCAGGTAGGGGCTGCTGGCAACCCTAAATAACTCCAGCATTCCTTTTTATGCCACCTCTTCCATTTTAAAAGCTAGAAAGAGAATTTTCTTCTCATTGAATTTTTTTCACACTTTGAAATTCTGACTTCTGACTATGACCTCTACAGTCAATTTAAAGATTCAGAGTTGTTAGCTTAGGATCACTCAAATAATTTTATATTTTAAAATCAGATCTGATACTTTAATTACATTTGCACAGTTCCTTCCAAACTATACCAAGATTAGCTTTTAAAAAATTAAGAGAAGATGTGTATATATCCTGACCCAGGAATCTTGGCAACCCATCTTAGAATTCCACCTATTACCACTGCTATCAATATTATAAACCTGATTATAGCATTGATTTTGCAATAGAGTAAATTTATTTTTAATTCTCTTCTAATAAAATCTTGGAAAGTAATTAATAAAATAATGTAGGTTTGCCAAGAAATTTTTAAAATCCTAAAGGACATTTATTTTGAAAATGACAAGCTATTGTTTTAACACAATACATTTTTAATTATACCTTGTAACATATATTTATTAGGAAATTATTAATTATTAATATATGTATCCTACATAACATACACATTTCAATATGTAAATAAGAACACCACTCTGTTTCTGTATTATACTAAATAGATTATACTAATAGATTACACATGACTACATTTATATTTTCTTTACAAAATAGTGTGGAAGCTTTTATATCAGAATAATGCTGAAGATTACATTCCTCAAAAAGAAGTCGCAAACTCAGTATATAATTTTTCAATTTCACATAAACAATATTGGTATGATAGCATTCTCTCAGAATGAAATATCTAACTGCCATTGTGTCATTATTATGACGACAATCTGTTATCTGATGAAGCTTTACTGTTAAGGAGCCTTTCTTTATTTCTATACATGTGACAAGCTCCCATCCATTAACAACACGCATGAAGGACACTAATTTTATGAGGTGAGCATCGGCAATTTGATATGTGTATTTTCTAGTTTAATTTATACTAAGATTTCATTAATTACCATACTCTGGAATCTACACCCCACAGGTGGTTAAATTGCATTCTAATCTGAAACACAGATCTCCAAATGTGGATACTAAAAAGTCTTTATTTTGCTTATTGAACGTTAGAATTGTCAGAATAATCTTGTTTGTAAAGTTAGCGGCTGTTGATTGGAATTATGGATTTTAGAACCACCTTTTTAATGAAAAAGATAGTGGCATGTTAGGTAGATTTTATATATTATATTTATCATATTATATTATTAATTTAAGACAGAGTCTCAGTCTGTTGCCCAGGCTGGAATGCAGTGGTGCAATCACAGCTCACTGTAACCTCAAACTCCTAAGTACAAGCAATCCTAGCTGGGACTACAATATTGCACCATCACACCCAGCTAAATTTTTTGTATTTTTTATTTTTGTAGAGATGAAATCTTGCTGTGTTGCCCAGGTTAGTCTTGAACTCCTGACCTCAAGGAATCCTCTCATCTTGGTCTCCCAACAAATATACCTAAAATTGTGGGGTGCATTGTTCTCATGCTGAAATTACAGGCATTGGCTCATAATGCCTGTAGTTGGCCTGTAATTCCAGCATGAGACAATGTGCCCATAATTTCAGGTATATTTATTTAGTAATATATTTTAGAGACATTCTCTGCCCTCAGAAAACAAGGTGAAAGACTCCATTCAACTCTTGTTTTCTATTTCCTTAAAAGTGACTCCTTACTCAGATATTAAAGGCTTTGATAGCTGGAAATAAATGTAGAATACTAACTATCTGATCCAGTCCGTAAGTTTAACTGGGTTATATCCCTGAAATAATGATGCATTTACTCTGAAAGAACTTTTCATACGAAATGTAATAGGGCGAGATAGCTCAATCATTGGCCTTTAAAAAAATGTGTGCATGACTTTATGTCACTACTTGCTAATTAATTTTAGCACACTTTCTATCTGTAGATGTTGTATTATTTTAAGTTTTGGTAAAGTTAAGGAAGAATTGTTATATTTAACTTATCACTAATCATTGTCATTTACTTTGACTTATCAAATACTTCTTCATGACTAAATCAGCATGCCTTTTACCAACACTCATACTTTTATACCAGACAGTTGTTTTCTTATTTTATGATTTTTCTAAGAAAAACATTCATATTCTAAAATAGAATTAATAGTTAATGTATACAGATTACATTCAATGCAAATAATTTGTTTAATTAGTTCATTTCATTGTGTTTCCAAAATCTGTATGACATTAATTGCATAGAAGGAGTAGTTCTGAGTTTAGAGAAATAAAAAAAAAGAGCAAATACTAATTGGTGATTTTGAGTGCATAGTTATTTCTTTCATTTATTTATTGGAAAGACTCTTATTAGTTACCAGGTACCGAGGATGCAAAAGTGTTCACATCATAATCAGTCAGAAAATTATTAAAAGAAAAATGATGAGGCAATGTGCTAAGCATTCTGACAGAGGTTTAAGAAGAGTTCTGTGCCAAGAGAGGTAGCTCATGCCTGTAATTTCAGCACTTTGGGAGGCTGAAGTGGGCAGACTGCTTAAGCACACAAGTTGGAAACCATCCTGGTCAACATGGCAAAATTCTGTCTCTACCAAAAAATACAAAAGTTAGCCTGGTGTGGTGGCACACATTTGTAGTCTCAGCTACTTGGGAGGCTGAGGTGGGAGAATCACTTGAACCTGCTGAGGTCAAGGTTGTAGTGAGCTATGATGGCACCACTGCACTCCAGCCTGGGTGACAGAGCAAAGCCCTCTCTCAAAAAAAAAAAAAAAAAAAAGAGTTCTGAAATAGTAATGTGGAGAGAGGAATTAGGTCTGTTTGAGAGATCATAGACAAATTCATAGGAAAGGAAACATATGAGTTAGGCTTCAAAAAAGTAGTGGTTGTGTTGCTAGAGAGAAAGAGTCAAAGGGAAAAAATACAGGAGTAAATTTATAGAAGTGTAACCACACAGGTATATTTGAGCATGTTTAGAAAGCCATATAATCCTGGTGAACTGGTGTTCTACTGTGCAATGCGGATTTTGTCATTTCCCTTCGAATCCAGAGAAAGCTAGGAGTACAAGAATCGTGTGACTGCCTAGGCTTTTTCAGTTCAGGCTTCTTTTTTTTGAGACATATTATTATCTCAAAACTTTAGTAGGATTCTTTTATTTAATTCGATTGCTGTCAACTCTTCATGACAATAATCACAACCATACTTTGTCTTGACACATTTCCCCGGTCAGCTACTTTTTTGCGTCTTTGCCCTTTTCAAGTAAAAGGGTGTGTATTTGGGGACTGAAATGGCTTGTTGGTAGATATTCACTCTTTATCTGTTATTTGCTATGTGGCCCTCTGGTTAATTGAGAGGTGTTAACAATAGTTGTGAAAGACATGCTCTTAATCTGATCATTGTTGCAGACTAAACTGAAATTAAAATTTGCACTGTAAGATTTTTTTTTCAAATTTAAAAGCTGTCAGCTTTTTAAATATAGCAAAAACATGAATTTCTGGAACTTTTCTATTACCATTCTCTTCTTTTTCCCAAACCAGTTTGTTATTTTTTGAGAACATGTCTTTTTCATTATATCTTGTGAAGTACAGTCAATAACAAATATATACCACATAATATTCTATATTTGAATTTATTCCCTTGGGCCCCAAGTTAAGTGTGTGATTAACCTACAATTACACCTCTTAAATTATATTACCGATTAAAATGTAGTTTATATTTACTTGAAGTTATGATTAATATAAAACTTTTTTCTGTTTTATTTTTGTTTTTTATTTTACTTTAAATTTTGGGATACATGTACAGAACGTGTAGGTTTGTTACATAGGTATACATATGTCATGGTGGTTTGCTGCACCTATCAACCTGTCATCTAGGTGTTAAGCCCCACATGCATTAGGTATTTGTCCTAATGCTCTCCCTCCCCTTATCTCCCACCCCCTGACAGGCCCCGGTATGTGTTGTTTCCCTCCCTGTGTCCATGTGTTCTCATTGTTCAACTCCCACTTACGAGTGAGAACACACAGTGTTTAGTTTTCTGTTCCTGTGTTAGTTTGCTGAGAATGATGGCTTCCAGCTTCATCCATGTACCTGCAAAGGACATGAACTCATTCTTTTTTATGGCTCCATAGTATTCATTGGTGTATATGTGTCACATTTTCTTTATCCAGTCTATCATTGATGGGCATTTGGGTTGGTTCCAAGTCTCTGCTATTGTAAATAGTGCTGCAATAAACATATGTGTACATGTGTCTTTATAGTAGAATGATTTATAAGGCTTTGGGTATATACCCAGTAATGGGATTGCGGGGTCATGGTATTTCTGATTCTGGATCCTTGAGGAATCATCACACTGTCCTTCCAAAATGGTTGAACTAATTTACACTCCCACCAACAGTGTAAAAGTGTTCCTATTCCTCCACAGCCTCACCAGCATCTGTTTTTTCCTGACTTTTTAAATAATCATCATTCTAACTGGCGTGAGATGGTATCTCATTGGGGTTTTGATTTGCATTTAAAAAATATAATTTAAATGTCAAATTTTTCAGCTTAAATAATTCATCAGTTTTTTCCACGTAGATAAATTCTGCTGGCTTCCATGGCAAGAGAACTGTAACATAACATTCCTAGTTATTGAAGCAGAAATTCTTACATCTAGAGAGTCTCTGATGAAATGTTCAATCAAGGGCTTGGGTGTTAACAAATGTGTGTATTTAGTGGGTCAGGGTAAGAGACTATAAAATCAAAATGTCTAACAACATGATAAAAGGGTCCAATCTGTGGATGAGACTTTAGACTCTAGATGCATTTGGAAAAGGCCTATCAAAAAGCCCTGCTAGGGAGATAAGAATGTCAAACAGGAAAGCAATGCAGGATTACCTGAATGGGATCTTAGAGACTTTGGTGGGAGGACCTTGCTTTTCTTCTGAAGTTGATACTATGAGAGTGTAGACACATTTAAAACAAGATCCAGAGTTGTAATGATAATTTTAAGAAATACATGACATGACGGTTTCAAAACTAAACTGCCCAACAGATGTGTGGAGGACTCACCAAAAATAATGACAAGGACTTGTGGTTGTTTATTTTATGTGTGAATTTGGCAACCCATGGTACCCAGTTGGTCAAACAGTAGTCTATATGTTGCTATGAAGATATTTTTAAATGCAGTTAATATTGAACTCAACTGACTTTGCATAAAGCAGATTACCCTTCATAATGTGGGTGGGCCTCATCCAATCAACTGAAGTTCTGAAGGGCAAAGACAGATTTCCTGATGAACAACTTTGGTCTCAAGACTGAACCATGAAAGCCATACTTGAATTTACAGCTGGCCTGCCCTGCACTGTGGATTATGGATCAGGACTGTGACATCAACTCTTACCTGAATTTCCAGCCTGCCAACTTGCCATAAAGATTTTGGATTTGCCAGCCCCCTCAATTTTGTGGGCCAGTTCCTTAAAAGCAATGTTTCTCTGGATAATCCTGAGTAATATAGAGTACATTTACAAAATAAATAAATGACAATCTTTCACAAGACCTACTTCTTATGAAGAAAACACACCATTTTCAAATTATGTACCCTTACATAATTTGACATGTAATGGCCAATTTTCATATAGATTCAAAATCTGTAACAAATTACATGAATTGAAATTTCCAGAAGTGCCCCATTATATAGTTCCTAGTCAGTTTGCCTGCCTCTTTTTTTTTTTTTCTTAAAAAAAAAAAAAAAAAATGTGGCTGGGCTCCCTGGCTCATACCTGTAATCCCAGCACTTTGGGAGACCTAGGCGGGTGGATCACCTGAGTTCAGGAGTTTAAGACCAGCCTGTCCAACATGGTGAAACCTCATCTGTATTAAAAATACAAACATTAGCTGGGTGTGGTGGTGCGTGACTGTGATCCCAGCTACTAGGGAGGCTGAGGCAGGAGAATGGCTTGAATCTGGGAGGCAGAGGTTGCAGTGAGCCGAGATGGTGCCACTGCACTCAAGCCTGGGTGGCAGAGTGATACTCTGTCTGAAAAAAAAAAAAAGAAAAAAACAAGCTGTAGATAGTAAATATTTTGTAAAATGCATTAATTTCTTACTTGAGTTTAGAGTTCTTTTAGCTTAATTTTTATAATTAACTCTTCAGTAAAGCGTTGCAAAGATCATAGATCAACGCTAAAATAGATCAATTTCAGCCTAGGCCCTGAGCCCATTTCCTCCTTCTTGAATTCTGCTTCAAAAAGTGAACAAATGAAGGGCTCAAACTGTGAAGTTAGTATTATTTTGAAAGGATGTAATAGCCATTAGACCGAAATTTAATTCATTTTATTAATGTAACATATTTTAAGAACCATTAGATAACTATATTTTGTTAAGTGCAATAAATATGTAATAAATAATACTGAAATGTCAGTTAATGCAATGAAATTATAAATATAAATGTAGGCTGGGTGTGGTGGCTCACGCCTGTAATCCCAGCACTTTGGGAAGCCGAGGCAGGAGGATCACGAGTTCAGGAGATCAAGACCATCCTGGCTAACACGGTGAAACCCCAGCTCTACTAAAAATGCAAAAAAATTAGCTGTATGTGGTGGTGGGTGCCTTTAGGCCTAGCTACTTGGGAGGCTGAGGCAGGAGAATGGCGTGAACCTGGGTGCTTGCAGTGAGCCGAGATCAAGCCACTGCACTCCAGCCTGGGCAACAGAACGAGAAAAAAAATTAAGTAATTAAAAATAAATAAATAAATAAATAAATATAAATGTATAGTTAATTTAAACAGGGAGTAAAATAATGTGGTGAGACTGGAGAGATTATAAAAGAATTATGAAGTGACACTGAATGAGAAATGAATATAAATCAAATACAACAAAAAGTAAAAGATATCAATGATACATTGAAATATAAAGAAATATTAATGCTAAAATTTACTGACAGAAATAGAGTGAACCATATAGATTTTTAAAATTGACTTCCCGTTAATTATTCCATCAGAAATTAATTCACGTCGATAGGCAGAAATAATTTGAATTTATGTTTATGTAAAAATAAACTATATAAAATTAACCTATTTTGTATATTTTGAAAAAGTACAACCACAAAAGGAAAAAAAGGGAAGGTGATATCAATTTAGTGTCTATTAGAGGACTAAAATGTATTACTTGAAAGCAAATATTGCAGTGCATTTATGTGAATCTAGAAAATAAATCTCTATCTTAAAGAAAATACTGAATATTTCCATAAGTATTATTTATAGTAGTAGACCTCTAAATGAAATCATGCATAGAACAAAAATGAAAGATGCTCTAAATCTGCCATCTTTTGATTTATCACTCTGAAATCTGACCATATGCAAATTAATGCATTTAATTGCTTCCCTATCCAGTTGAACTTGAAATATGCTGTGGCAGATATATTAATCTTGTGAGACTAACTACAGCTCTTTATTGCCTTTACTTCTTAGACAAATTTATCTCTTTGATGTGAAATTAACAAATAGCCTACAGCAAAAAGGGGAGTTTTACACTGATGTAGTTATGACATAAATTGATAAGAATGAATCATCACATCCTAACATCTTTTTTTTTTTTTTTTTCCACACCTGAACCTGAATCGTTAGTGAGTGGAGCAGAACTGGTAAACTTGAGGGAAGAAAGGCTCTTAATTATAGTCTGTCTCAGCAGGTATATATGGCTGCAGATATAGTACTTTTAGATCATCAGGAATATAGTTGGTGGCAAAAAGGAATCCTAATGTTTATTACATTTTCTTATTGCGGTAAAAGTAAATGCAAAAAAAAAAAAGATGAAATGTTCAAATAAAAGTTTCTAGAAATGTCTCCTGAGATAACACTCTAGGCAGAAATGGAAGAGAAAGAATCTAGTTATCCATAAACTGAAATGCTTAAGATGTCAATGTTCACATTGTTAAATATTTCAAAATTTCCCATAACAAATCTAGAAGTGAATTTTGAAATAAGACAGAAGATATGCATTTAAGCTTCTTAGAGTAAAGATAATGTGTAAAGCTGGTATAGCAAAAATAAATCTCCTTTTATAAAGGGCATACCTCATGGTTTTCCAAAGTTACAACTCTAATTGCAATATTAACATTTCTGGGCTATGGCAAAGAAATCTTCTGTGCCAAAATTAATGCATTAACTCACCAAATTTATCTTATTCCATCCGTTAACATTCTTTGTCAAATATAAGTTATTAAGCAACACTTTCTCTTTTGAGTTGAAACTGTTGTGAACAAATAAATCAGATTATGAAAATCCCTAAATAAATATACTACCTTCTAAATTCATACAAATGCCAGCTTTAGTGTCTGTTGGGTTTATTTAAAGGTAGCCATTTTATAACATCTCTCCGGTAACCCTATTGTTCCCCTGTCATTTATATGAAATAGATAATCCAAGGGATAGATATCTGACTAGCATAGAGTAAGTTGCTTAGCTGCCACAGCAGGTATTTGTAAAGTTATGTTTATGAAGGACAAGGGACTTTGAGAACCATATACCGTCTGTCTTTTACATAGAAACCAGTGGCATTTCATTAGAGAAATTTGGGAAATCTGTCAGCCCTCAGAAGCTTTAATGCTGCTTGAATGTAAATAAATAAATAAATAAAAAGGCAACCAAGTGATTGCAGCCTGTTTTCTTACCTGATGACATGTCGTGCATAGAAAAATAGATGTATTGGAATGTAGTAAGAATAAGAAGCCTTGTTATTATATCCTCTTTCCCAGAAGTCTTCACGTTCAGCAAAAGATAAGAGAGTACTTCTGGCATAAGAGGATTGGACCTGGGCAACGGAGAGAAAGAGCACATTATAGAGATAAGCAATGGGATGGTCCAACAGAGTGTTAAAATGTGTATTCTATGCACCCCACAGAGGGGCAGCCTTTGGGTTTCCTACAAGTCAGGTCATTGTACTACCGTATCATTAGTCAGAGATACAGTCTCAACTCAGACTGCAACCTCTTCTAGCCTTGTAAAAAGGACTTTTATATTTTTCCATCTCCTCCCCTAACCCTATCACTTTATAAGAGGCCATTTTTTTTGAGAGCCAGACCATAGCTGCATCTTTTTCTTAGACTCCTATTTGTACCTCTAGTCTTCACTAAGAAGGGGAACAAGAGTTGAATCAGATATAAATCTTGAAATTTAAAAACCCAAATAACAGTATGTGAATTGCATAAAGCAATAGAAAAAATACGGAATCTAGAATAAAGGTAGTTAATAGACTCTCTATTCAGGGCCAAACTAAATATATGCATCATAACATGGCAATTTTTGAAATATAAATAAAGATTTTTTTCTTGTTTATAGTCTCAAACTTGAGATATCTCAATTAAATATGTAGACATATATTATACATATATTTATTTATTTTTATAGTAGAAATCTTCTTGTTTATACTCTGAAAGTTGAGATATCTCAGTTACACACACACATGCACACACACCACTAGTCTTCCATTCATTTTGTTATACTGGAAGCTAATTGGCTTAAGGGGCTACTTGGCTTAACTTTTATTCTACACTGAAGAGAATGTAAATAAAATATAACTATAAATTTAGACTACATTATTTCTGTGGCAAACATAAAAAGGTTTTATTCTTGAAACTTCTAATTATTCAGATAAATAATACAAATCAATAAAACTTTTACTAATTTACAGCACTATTCTTAAAGCATAGAGATAATATGGCTGGAGTGGGGGAGATTTACTCTTTGTTCATTGTTTTGTCCTTTTGAAATTCATAGTAACTTCTCACAATTTTTCATTTTGAGTTATCTGCCAAATGTTTCTGTACCTCCTTTGTGATTGAATGATTCAGAAAATTCTCATGGATCTCAGCATGATTCATTACTCTACTTTTAACCTTCTAGATTTAAATAAGAAAGTTAAGATATTTTCTTTCTATATTTATTAGCACAATTATCAGGTAATAGGCAATTACATGCTTTATCATTCACTCTCCACAAAGAGCAGTTTTCGTAACTTACAAAAAGATGAAAATGGTTTTCTTCATGATAACATATTTATACTAAAATGCCTTGTTTGACAAAAGCGAGGAGCCAGGATTAATTATAAGCTATATCTCTCTTAATCTTTTTCAGGATTCTTGATTATACAGAGTTTAGAGAGGTTTACAAAAGATATTTTAGCCCCATTTGAAAGTGAGAAATTATGGAGGCTAAAAAAATGTAATCTCTAAAATAACAATGATCATTTGAATGAAATGTTTTGATTTAATTTCTCTCCTTCAAGATCCTAGGACTAAACACACTTTGGGTTTACATCAGAGAGCATAATGCGTACATGTTTTACTTTGCCCTTCCCAGATAACTTGTCATCACCATTTTTATTTATATCAAAGAATATATGCAAGGATCTTGAAGTTCTGTTAACAATATTCTTTAAAACCTGTCATTGTTCTCAACAGCTATTTAAAGAAATCACATACATTTTTCACACTTAGATTAGGAGCACTTTTATAATGTTAGAACACTAACTATTATTTGTTTATCACTGGGAAATTTTAACAGTTCCATGTCAGTCTGTAAAATGAAGATTGAATAGATATAACACAACTTAGCACGATTGCATATTTATCATTTCATTTTTACAATTCCTATCAGTAATTGAATTCATGTGACAACAGTGAATATTGGTGAGCTTAATTTGGGTAGGTTATTGTATTTGAATGATTGCCGAGTAAACAAATTGTCCTTACTGCTTTCAACCTATGGTAATAGAAGACATAATTAGACACCATTCATTATTGCAAATGTGCTACCTATAGATTAGACTTGCAAAACCATATAGTCTTATTCTTTTGGGTCTATCTTTTGACACATTCACGCTCTTTAGACACCAGTGACAACCAGAAAGCATACAGTTTAAATCCAAGATCTGAACTACAGTGACATCTGCTACATAGCTCTTCTTACAGAAATATAACCTAAATATATTCTGAAACAGATTGAACATAGCTATTCTCAAGATAGGTATATGACTAATTAAATGAAAATACATCATGCTATCTCTCCCCCTTGAAAACTTACATTAAACTAGGAAAGAACTGCAAGACATTAAAGGGAGAGCTCAAAATTCATTCAAAATGAAGAAAAGCAGCTCTTTTAGTGTGAAAGCTTAAAATTTATTACATAATTTTATTGAATTAAAATCAATAATGATAATGTGGGTTTCTCTCCAAACTGGAGGCATTTTCTTAGGAGCAACATTTATTACATGAGCTAAAAAAGTGAAGTCAAAGGAAAACAAATATTTTTCAGTGATGCAGGATTTACAACTAATGTTATAATGTCTTACTTTAGAAAATGCTTGTTTAGAGTAGATTAAAGACTGTTAATATGCATTTCCCAACCCAGCAAACCAAATTAGTTCATGCTTATAAACATATATATTAATTTACGTTTCTTCTTTCCTGAGTGATGCTTCTTTTTATGATTCTGATGTTTGAGTTTTAGCAATTTTGTCAGGTTTTCATGGTAAATGATTCAAAACTCAACAATTTTAGGTATTTGTAATTATAGTAAATATATAATATATTTCTAAATTTTAAAGTAAATTTAGTGCTGTTATTGGTATTGTGTTTACTATAAGAAAAATTGGAGTAACTTTAGGATCTAATAAATTATTAAGAAAATGATGATTTAATGTTTTATTAATTTTTACATAAAACTTTCAAATACTTCAAGTATGTGTATTAAATAACAACTGTTCTGAAATATTGGTTTCTGTGCACTGTCAAAAATAATTCTGTGAAATATATATATTTTAATAATTTAATAATTCTGTGAAAAAAATACATATTTTTTGAGATGGAATCTCGCTCTTTCACCCAGGCTGAAGTGCAGTCGCACAATCTCAGCTCACTGCAACTTCTGCCTTCTGGGTTTTAAGTGATTCTCCTGCCTCAGACTCCCCAGTAGCTGGGATTACAGGCATGCACCACCATGCCCAGCTAAGTTTTGTATTTTTAGTAGAGACGAGATTTCACCTTGTTGGCCAGGCTGGTCTCGAACTCCTGACCTCAAGTGATCCACCCGCCTTGGCCTCCCAAAGTGCTGGGATTATAGGCGTGAGCCACTGCTCCCAGCCAGAAAAATATTCTTAAAACAGATTGAAATACTACAAAAACTTGAATTGAAATTACTTTGTATAGTCAATGGTTTTTCCTCTTTGTAATTTCTTAGCCTTGTAATTAATAGTTGTTTGTCTTCAGATATGCTAAACTAGATCTACAGAATCAATCTTTCATTTAACAGCTATTAATTGGACACCTATTGTATTAATTTTCTATAGTTGCTATAAAAAATAACTAGAAAATTAATGGCCAAAAGCAACACAGATATATGCTATTAAAACAAAATCTTGGACATCAAATGCTCAGAATGGGTTTTAGCAGGCTAAAATCAAGGAGTGGAGAGGGCTGTGTTTCTTTCCAGAGTCTATTAGAGGGAATCCATTCTTTGCCTCTTCCAGTTTTTAGAGAGTGGTCCCCTTACTGCATTAGCAAATGACCACTGTTTCCATTTTCAAATTTTCTTCTCCGACTCTGATTTCGTAACTTTTTCTTTTTGAAAAGTACCCTTCTGATTACGTTGGGCCCATCCACATAATCCAGGATAATAACTACATTCAAAATTCTGCATAATTCCTTGGCCATGTAAGATAATATTGACAGATTTTGGAGATTAGGATATGGACATGTTTGGAGAGTCATTATATTGTCTACCACATCTACTATAAAAGATACATGGTGTGTAACCAAAAGTTAAAGTGATGTCAACCGTGTTGTTTTGGAATTTGAAGGCCAGAGAAAAAGAAAAATATTGAAAATGCGTTTACAACTAAAAAGAGTAACAGAATATAAACAGAGGGTAAAACAGATAAAGCAAGGAAGACATATCTTTTTTTTTGAAACGGAGTTTCACTCTTGTTGCCCAGGCTGGAGTGCAATGGCGCCATCTCTTCTCACTGCAACCTCCGCCTCCAGGGTTCAAGCTATTCTCCTGCCTCAGTCTCCCAAGAAGCTGGGATTACAGGCATGTGCCACCATGCCCAGCTGACTTTGTATTTTTAGTAGAGACAGAGTTTCACCATGTTGTTCAGGCTGGTCTCGAACTCCTGACCTCAGGTGATCCACCTGCCTCAGCCTCCCAAAGTCCTGGGATTACAGGCATGAGCCACCATGCCCAGACAACATATCTTTGAGAATTATATTTCAATTGAGATATTAGAAATGGAGATAATGTATATGGCATACATGTCCAGATGCAGAAAAACTTCAGATCTTGAATGGTTATTTAAATCATTTAATTTAAAAAAGTATTTTATCTCCAGGGCAATTTATGAACTTTGGAGTGGATATTTAAGTTCTATGAAGAGTAGCAACATAACAGAGCTAATATTGTCACACTGGTTAAAGATTGTTGCATTTGTATATGCAAGCTTTGACTATAGTATGACCAAACTTGCTCTCAGTGAGATGATCAAGAAAAATAAAATTCAGGGAATTTTAGGAGTAGAAGCTGCTTGAAATACTAATTTTTGGATGTAAGATTGAAAACAAACACACATGTTACAAAAGAGCTATCAGATATTATTAAGGATCAGATATGGAATAACCCTGACTTTATGGTAGCACGTATTGCTAGGCTTTCTTCAGTAGTACTGTTACACTAGGTACCTAGTCAGACAGGAGGCAGGTGAGCAGGGCAGGAGAACCAACCACTCCCCAGGAATGTCAGGCCATCACCAGGTGATGATCAGGCAGTGATTAAACTGTCTCTCTAAAATAATAATTTGTCACAGTCAGCTCCAAGGAAAGGCAGACTCCAATAGACATAAAACACCTGAAAATGGTGATCAACAGGTTCCCGATAGGGTCTCAAGAGGTGAGCAAGTGGGCTGCAGCATATGCAGGAGTTTAACTGGTATATGACCTTCTAGGAACATTCGACTAGTAAGGGAAAAACGCAAATGAGTATTTGTACAACTTCAGTGTACACACTGCGCATACAGCCCCTGCAAAGTGCTGGCAGGCCACCGCATGGTGGAAAGCCCACCCCAAGGGAACAACTGGGAGAAGTAATGCAAGAGCCTGGAAGCATGCCAACATCTAAAACTCTAAGTCAAAGCTCAAACCGTGCATTTGAATCTCTCGTCGCCTGCCTGGCACTCTTCCAAATGTACTTTTCTTCCTTTTGTTCCTAATCTAAAACTTTTTAATAAATTTTCACTCCTGCTCTAAAACTTACCTCAGTCTGTCACTCTACTTTATGCTCCTCAGTCAAATTCTTTCTACGGAGGAGATAAGAATTGAGGTTGCTGCAGGCCCATACAGATTTGCCATTGCTAAAACACTTTGGTGTTGCATGCCTTGGATACTTTCCCTAGTGGTAACAGTACCTATCAGCTTAGGTTTCAGCATAGCATTAGGTTATTTCCAGGCAGATATGACAAAAATAATAATTTTGCAAAGAAAAAATAAAATGTGTGCATAAAAATGGTTGAAGTAAATAGCCTCTGAGGGCTTAGCTGAGTTCAAAGAAGGGAGGACAGAAGTTTTTTTTTTTTTTTTTTTTTTTTAATCAAAAAAATTTTACCTTTTTTATTGTGGTAAAAAAACACATGAGATCTACTTTCTTAACAAATTTTCAAGTGTACAGTACATAAACTTCCCACTTACAACTGCTTATGCTTGCAGCCCATAAACAGAAGTTTTTAAGGAGACAAAAAAAAAGTAGCAATAGCAGTACTTGAGTTCCAGCAAAACTCATGGACATTTGCATTAGAAGTAACTCACCAAATAATTGGAAACAATAAGAGGCTGTCTTTAAAGAAGACAAGTCTTCAACTTATATCAAAGGTGGAACATTGTCAAGTTAAACATTCTATTTTGTGATCAAGGAATGGGATTGAAATGAGGGTCCCTAGAGATAAAACAAACAAACAAACAAACAAACCTAACCAAAACAAACAAAGCAAACACATGAAAATAAAAAGTCAGATGGATAAATGTTCAATATCTGGTATGAAATATGTTGCCATCTATATCCCTCTTACTGGTTCTAAAATACAATTCAATCTAAACCGTTGTTTTTTATTATATCATGTTTTCTGAATTATCTTTCCTTCATTCTCATTCTGAATGTTCATTCAAAATCTTTCCCTGGCTCCACTGAAAAATGTAATTTATATAGTGAAATATGTGCATTTAAGTATCCAAGATAACA
The DNA here is from genome assembly GCF_009828535.3 of Hylobates moloch. Lineage (NCBI taxonomy): Eukaryota > Metazoa > Chordata > Mammalia > Primates > Hylobatidae > Hylobates > Hylobates moloch. The sequence goes on from NW_026652279.1 coordinate 147,388,379, forward strand.
AGACGCCTTTTATCTTGCTTGGATTCCTCTTTTGCCCCTAGTAGCTAATTTAAAATACTGTTATTAAAGCATATTCACAGAGGAAGCTGACCTATTAGTAAGAAGTACAGGACATAAGTTGGACTGCAGGCCTCTCTTCTATTCTCCAATCTTTCACCCATAAAATTTCTGACATATTCCCTTTCATTAGAAAATTAAAGATAAAAATAAGATGTAGATAAGAAGAAACTACAAAAAGTGTCAGCAAGTATCTAGCTTTTTAAAAAACTGACCAGAGGCCAGGAGCAGTGGCTCATGCCTGTAATCCCAGCACTTTGGGAGGCCCAGGGGGGCGGATTGCCTGAGCTCAAGAGTTCGAGACCACCCTGGACAACACACTGAAACCCTGTCTCTACTAAAATACAAAAAATTAGCTGGGCATGGTGGTGTGCGCCTGTAGTCCCATCTACTCAGGAGGCTGAGGCAGGAGAATTGCTTGAAACTCCACCGGGAGTTGGAGGTTGCAGTGAGCAACAGAGTGAGTCTTCATTTCAAAAAAACAAAACAAAACAAAACAAAAAACCCTGGCCAGGTAAGCAGATAAGGGAAAACATTTTAGCCTAAAGGACAGGATTATTGAAAAAGAGAAAGGAGCCATGGAGGTCAGTAAGAATGGGTAGTAAATCCCGGCAAACAGGATTGAGGAGCTTTCATCAATCACTGTGAATAAAGTAAATGGCAAATGATTTATTAGCATAATGAAGACTATAGGATGTCAGAGGAAGATTTATTATAGTCACAAAAATGACACAGAGAAAATAGGACCTAAGTACTGTATGGAAGGATGATTACATTGAATGGAATTTAAGTGTGGAAAACAATGTATGTGTCATGATTATGCCTGGGTATTTCAGGCTTATTTTTTGGAATTTCCACTAATTAGCACATTATGGGGCAGCTGGGCACAGTAGCTCATGCCTGTAATTCTAGCACTTTGGAGGCTGGGCAGGCAGATCACATGAGGCCAGGCGTTAGAGACCAGCCTGGCCAACCTGAGACATGGCATAACCCTGTCTCATTATAGGAGGTGAAAAACTGAAAGGTTTCTACATCATAATATATGATGACATTCTAAATTTTTCCATATCTTTCAGAATTTTCTAGCTATTACTCTTTCAAATTACCTCACATCTTGTCTTTTACATAAATGTGCTTAGCTTGTATCAGAATTGGTCTTCTTAGCCATGAGGAGTTATTTTAAAAATTTGTATATTTAAAGATTTTCAGTGAATTTATTTGTATGCTCATAATTCCACCTTACAGATGAGATAAATAATGTGTGCTGTAACCAAATAAGGGGATTGAGAAAGTATGATGATAATGAACTTGTCCAATGTTACCTAGCTAATAGAGCAAGAGCAAATACTGAAATCCTAGATTCGTTGAAATTAATGAGAATGCCATTGGAATGAAAATAATTTTTTTCTATATGTAATAAAAATAATGTTTTTTGAAGTATTATATTCCCACTATTGGAAGTACAACTTTTATTATTTTATATTTTTGTACTTTCAGTAGACACAGGGTTATGCCATGTTGGCCAGGCTGCCCTCTAACTCCTGGCCTCATGTGATCTGCCTGCCTCGGACTCCCAAAGTGCTAGAATTACAGGCATGAGCTACTGTGCCCAGCTGCCCCAAAGACTTTAGTTCAAGCTCTAGAACTGTCGTTTAGTAGTTTCACAAGCTTAGGTTAGTCATTTATTTTCTCAAAGGCCCAGGTTTTGTTCCATTTATATGAAGTCAATAGCAATATGTGACTTCTCAATATTTTTAAAATAAGTAATATAATTTCAGTGGAGATTATATGTGCATATCTACCAACCAACCATGGTTTCTCTGGAGGCAAATAACTGGATAAATTATATTATGATCATAAGATTTTTTGGCAAGCAAAACATAAGAAAAAAGTTGGTTATAGAATGCTGTCAGTCTAGTACATTTATCTAAAATAAATGAATAGATTAACCATTTTGACCTGACTTTAATTATTGGCCTTTGATAGATAATTTCTAGAAAATCTTCTGTTTGGATGGACCTAACTATATATTTTCATACTTTTCTCATTTCTACAATTACTTTAAAACTTATAGGATCTACTGAAAAATACCTGGCACCTTCATATTAAAAATAATGTTTCTGACTGGGCGTGGTGGCTCACGCCTGTAATCCCAGCACTTTGGGAGGCTGAGGTGGGCGGGATCACTTGAGGTCAGGAGTTTTAGATCAGCCTGGCCAACATGGTGAAACCCCCGTCTCTACTAAAAACACAAAAATTAGCTGTGCATGGTGGTGCATACCTGTAGTCCCAGCTACTTGGGAGGCTGAGGCAGAAGAATGGCCTGAACCCAAGAGGAAGTGGTTGCAGTGAGCCGAGATCATGCCACTGCGCTCCAGCCTAGGCGACAGAGCGAGACTCCATCTCTAAAAATAAATAAATAAATAAATACATAAATACATAAATAATTATGTTTCTTTAGATAGTAAACCCCTAACCAAATAAATGGACAGCCATAAAAACTAACAGAACATCCTTGAAAAACAAGTCCAAACATGAAGTGCTAAACTAGGTAACAGAAAAGGTTACAAAAAATGAGATGCTTCAATATAACACTTTAAACCTAAGAGCACATTTAGTAATCAGATTTAGAAATCAGCTGGTCTGTAAATTCTAATCACAGACCATGGGGTAATAACTTCTGAAGACAGAACTGAGTAATACATTTTCATCAATGAAGTAAAAGGAAAATCTGAAGAAAGTAGTCTTCAGTTGTAAATAAAACAAGAAAACCTATTCATAGTTGTAGGAGTGAACACCAGATAGGTTTGAAATCTGGGTCTTCTGAAAAATATACTTAGGATATGATCTTTGCCTTATCAAGCCTGTATTGCAGCACTCAGCTAATGTTTATAAGTAGCTGGTACTGATGAGTACACTGACACATAGCTAGTATATCCAAAACTGTCAGAAAGAAGGGATTCCAAGCAGAAATAAAAAAGTTGTTCATGAAATTTGAAGGGAGCTCCCACTTGGCAAAATTGTTATTCTGGTAGAGATCTATGAGGAACTTGAGCAAACCAAGAAACCCATAGGTCTGTATATAAAATTATCATCATGAAAATCTGATTCGTCCTGAGAAAATTGAATTTGGAAGTCGAATTCTTTCAACTGCATCTATTGGCATTTGTCTATCAAACTCCTGTTGTAATAAGCATGAATATCAAATTAACAATTACAAATGAAATAAATTTTATAAACTTACAATCAAATAGATTTAGGAAGATGTATAAAATTTAGGAGAAATAATAATAATAATACTAGAGTATGAGAAGACAGGCGAACATTTTTTGTTGTGCTTTCAAAATTTTGTGCCTAGTAATGTAAGAGGAATTGTTTACTGGAACACTTTTCTCTAGGATATGGTCACTGGTTGTTTCTGGGATACATGACACAATGTGAATTGGGCAAACTTTACTTCTCTGGTTAATTTTATTGGTTCTATCTATAATGGCAAAGACAATTGAGGCTTTCCAGAAGGAGAAAAACAGAAAAATAATGTATCATATTATTACAAAAGATTGATCTTCAGAACATGTTATATTTGAACTATTTGGGCAAAAAATTATTATAAAGATGCTAGGCATACATTTTATTCTAATTATTGGCATAATTCATTGACTATTGAAGAGTTGAACCTTTGGAATCCTGTGGTATGTGAATACTAGAATTTGTCTAAAGACTTTATAGTAATTAGACTTTCAAACTAAATGTATAAAATGGCAATCACATTTATGTGAATTAACAGTGAGTCTTTACAGCAGTCTTCAAAGCTGGTGCCTGTATTGTCCTTTTCTTGTTATTTTGTCATAGTTGCAATATTACATGCTAAAGGTATGTGTATTCCTGAAGATTCTATGATGGGAAAGTCAAAATTATTTCATATATTTTATTTATATATTTTTAAAGGAATTAAAAAATATTTTGCAATACAAAGCCATTTACAAGGTTATTTGTTTGTAGTGAGGTTTTTGGTTTTATTTTTTGTATTTTCAGGGAGAAAAATGTAGATATTTGATTTGGGAGTAACACCATTACTTGAGCATGTTTCTGTTATTTCACTTCACAGCATAACAATACAATATTTTTAAAACAAATTTTGGCATATACTTTATTTGGGAGACTTTGAGAAATTAGTAAGTTTCCTGAGTTAGAATATTTTTAAAACAATCTGTTAGGTTTAAGCTAAATACATAATTAGATTATCAATCAATTTGAAGCTTTATTATTTCAGGGAAGGAAATTATTTTGTCCTGTTTCTTATATATTTGGCCCCTAAGTTTTCCACATGTCTTTGTCATAGCAGCTCTCCATTTACACTAACATTTTATCTAACATTTCTAGATTTGTAGTGTAGGTGGGAGAGATGGTTTCAGTAAACCTTGTTTTTCATATTTCTAAAAATAAAGATCTTCAAATATTAATATAGTAAATTTTTTCATTCCTTAAATTACAAGTGTTTTCCATTCTATTATTAAGAACTCAGAATAATAAGTCAATTAACAGTTAATCATGTTCAAACCTCTCCAGTATAATAAAATAAAATACATACACTTGTATTACCTTATATGTCAAGCCTCTCCAATTTTCTCATTTGCATTTTGTTTATTCAGCAAATATTTATTGTTTCCCTCCAATGTTACAGACAATGTGCTATCTATAAGGGTAACCACTAGAAATAAAGTACTTATCATCCTAATGTTGACTAGATGTAAGAGAAGAGATTAATCCAGTCATAATGCACATAGAATATAATATTGCACTTCTGGCAGGTGCTGAAAGAAGAAACATGATGCTCTAAGAGAAAAACATAACAATTAACCTTAAAGGATTTAGATGACTGCATTTGAATTCTTAAAGTTAGCAAAACAATTTGCAACCAAGCACAGCATTCTTTGCAGAAATTGATCAGGAGGAATTCAGGCATTAACTTAAAACTTGGATCACGTCCTCTTCTGTTAATAATCAAAACACTTAAAGTTTCTCACTAACAGATATAACATATAATATAGTGGAAGGTTACAATCATTCTGAAACCCGAAGAATGTTATCTGATTAAATATCAAATGGTAACTAATTTAGCCAAATAATATTTTTAACTGTTATTTTAAGTTCAGGGTACATGTGCAGGATGTGTTGGTTTTTTGCACAGATAAATGTATGTCACGGGGGTTTGTTGTACAGGTTATGTTAATATCCAGGTATTAAGCCTACTATCCATTAATTATTTTTCCTGATCCTCTCCCTTCTTCTACCCTCCACCCTCTGGTAGGCTCATGTGTGCTGTTCCCCTCCATGTGTCCATGTGTTCTCATTATTTAGCTCCCATTTATAAATAAGAACATGCTGTATTTGTTTTTCTCTTCCTGTGTTAGTTTGTTAAGGATAATGGCCTCCAGCTCCATCCATGTCCCTGCAAAGGACACAATCTCATTATTTTTTATGGCTGCACAGTATTCCATGGTGTATATGTACCACATTTTCTTGATTCAGTCTATCATTGTTAGGTATTTAGGTTGATTCCGTGTCTTTGGTTTTGTGAATCATGCTGCAATGAACATAGGGGTGCGTGTGTCTTTATAATAGAATGATTTATATTCCTTGGAAATATACCCAGCAATAGGATTGCTGGATCAAACAGTATTTTTGTCTTTAGGTCTTTGAGGAATCACCACACTGTCTTCCACAATGGTTGAACTAATTTACATTCCCACCAACAGTGTATAAAAGTTCCTTTTTCTCCACAACTTTGCCAGCATCTGTTACTTTTTTGAACATTTAATAATAACCATTCTGCCTGGTGTGAAATGGTACCTCACTGTGGCTTTAATTTGCATTTCTCTAATGATCAGTTATATTGAGTTTTTTTCATATGCTTGTTGGCTGCATATAAGTCTTCTTTTGAGAAGTGTCTGCTCATGTCTTTTGTCCACTTTTTAATGGAGTTGTTTGTTATTTTCTTAAATTCATTTAAGTTTCTCACAGATACTGGATATTAGACCTTTCCCAGATGCATAGATTGCAATAATTTTCTCCCATTCTGTAGGTTGTCTGTTAACTCTATTGATAGTTTCTTTTGCTATGTGGAAACTTTTTAGTTTAATTAGATTCAATCTGTCAAAGTCAATGAGTAGAAATCGCTAGGGTTCCTGTACACCAATGATAGTCAAGCCGAGAGCAAAATCATGAATGAATTCCCATTCACGATTGCCACGAAAAGAATAAAATCCCTAGTAATAGAGCTAATAGGGAAAGTGAAGAATCTCTACAAGGAGAACTAGAAACTCCTGCTCAAACAAATCAGAGATGACACAAACAAATGGACAAACATTCCATGCTTATGAATAGGTCAGAATCAATATCATTAAAATGGCCATATGGCCCAAAGCAATTTATAGATTCAATGCTATTTTAATTAAACTACCATTGACATTCTTCAAAGAACTAGAAAAAACTATTTTAAAATTCATATGAAACAAAAAAAAGAGCCCAAACAGCCAAGGAAATTCTAGGCAAAAAGAACAAAATGCTACCTGGCTTTAAACTATACTACAGGGCTACAGTAACCAAAACAGCATGGTACTGGCACAAGAACAGACCCAGAGACCAGTGGAACAGAATAGAGAACCCAGAAATAAGACTGCACACCTCCAGTTATCTGATCTTCAACAAACCTGACAAAAACAAGCAATGGGGAAAATATTTCCTATTTAATAAATGTTGCTGGGATAGCTGGAGACCCATATGCAGAAAATTAAAACTGAACCCCTTTCTTACACCATATGTAAAAATCAACTTAAGATAGATTAAATACTAACTGTAAAATCCCAAACTGTAAAAACCATAGAAGAAAACCTAGGCAGTGCTATTCATAACATAGGCACAGGCAAATATTTCATGATGAAGATGTTGAAAGCAATTAGTTGAATAGTTAATTAAAATTTTTTTATTCAATTTGTTTTTGATATCAGTTTGGTTAGAAATTTGGGGAAAAATATATATACGTGTGTGTATATATATGCATATATATTTTAACAAATACAAAAAACACAGTGATTGCAGTAATAGTAATTGCTATTTACAATAATATTCACAATCATTCTTACTCACACGAATGATTCACAATCATTCCTATTATCTTTATAATTAAAAGTAACATTATAGTAGTATTATCAAATAAGGACAAAAATCATATTTATATTGTGCATATTTTTATATGATTTTCTGTTTTGATAGAGTTGTTTCTGCTGGCTGTAGGGTCACTGAAGAAAACTTTTCACATTTGTTAAAGAGAAATACTGACATAAAAGCAAAAGAATAGACATTATTTTTGTATTAAAGATTTGTTATCCTGACATCCCATTCTGTGGAGCTGATTGTTGAAACTTTCCAAGGTCTTACTACTGCCTGGGTTTTTCTTTCTCTCTCTCTTTCTCGATTTTAATGTCCTTGTTCTTGATCTGAAAGACTGAACCAACTGTTTTAACTGATCAAAGCACATATTCCTTTTAGAGCAGCTAGAACAGCACATGTCAATTGTGTGTGGGCAATGGAGACAGGCTTTCTATTTCATCTGAAAGGTCTCTATGTTAATTGCAGCAGAATTTGCAAATTGCTCAAAAACCATTGTGATGAGATGGAAAGTTTTTTTGGAATTCATCTATCTCAAAAGTTTCTCAGAGTTCTCATAATCATAGGAAAGCTCAAGTTTCCACTGTCTTTAGCCAGTAAGTACCTTCTATTTGAGAAAAAGTTTTTTATAGAGCACTTACTGTATATGGAGTCATGCTGGTGCCTCCTATGATATATCTTACATTGTAGGTTCTTCTGCAATTTTAGCCAAGGGCTTTGCCACAGAGCCAAGTCAAACTCTGGTCCCAGAGCCATTTATTGTAATTATCACAAGGATGTAAAAGTGAATCTGGAATTACAGTATTTATGCATATTAAATGATTTTGCCTAGGTAAATACTTACTGAAATTGATTTTCCTGGAAACATGCAATTATTACTGGTATAGCTATTGCATTGAAAGCTTTTCTGAAGTAGAAGTACCTTGCTAGATATAAGAAAATTCTTACTATGATAGGTCAATATGTAGGAAAAGGAATCTAAAAGACTTTTGTCTCAACCATAATGCCCTATTCAAATATACCAATTGACATAAGGTTAAACACAACAGGATTATCTTTCCACAAACCTGAAGTAATGTTTCACATCCAGCACAGGAATTTAACCTTAGTATTAGCTGTCTACTTGTTATTGGTGACATTGAACTTTTTTCAGGTGCAAGTTGTTTAATCTAAAACAAAATTCAAATTTTAAGTGTAACAATTAAGTAATGTTAAACATAATCAATTTAGAGCAGAAGACTGTTTTTTAAATTTGAAAAAGTATTCATTATTATATACTTTCTCACATTCTACTTAACAGCATTTGGAGGATCTCATCAAAATGGAAAGGAATAAAGCAGAATGAGGCTAAAATTCAGGGTTTTATGAACTCTGAAAATCTAATGTATACACATTTTTAAGGGAATATTCAAAATTTGTATGAGGCAAGCTTACTCTCAGCAAATCAGAGGTCTCAGAGTATTTGAGAAAGAAAACTGAAATCAGGACAATAGCAGTTGTGTAGGAACTTCTACGTTGAGAGAGAACATGCTAACTAATAAGAAAAGGTAAGAAGAAAGGCTAAGAAGAAACATATGTACAAGTTATATATATATATATATATACACAAAAAACTATGTCTATATTCTATACATGCATAAATGTATATATGTATTTGTATAAATATGTATATAAATGCATATTTAATTTGGGTGTTTATTATTTCATCTAATAAAAACAATCGTTTTACTCTGGAGTTTTCAGTGTCTATAAGACTTTCTTAAATAGAAAGTAATTACAAAATTGGCCGGGCATGGTGGCTCACGCCTGTAATCCCAGCACTTTGGGAGGCTGAGGCAGGAAGATCATGAAATCAAGAGATAGAGACCATCCTGGCCAACATGGTGAAACCCCGTCTCTACTAAAATACAAAAAATTTAGCTGGGCATGGTGGCACATGCCTGTAGTCCCAGCTACTTGGGAGGCTGAGGCAGGAGAATCACTTGAACCTGGGAGATGGAGGTTGCAGTCAGCAGAGATCACACCACTGCACTCCAGCCTGGTGACAGAGTGAGACTCCATCTCAAAAAAAAAAAAAAAAGTTATTACAAAATTATCATTTGGTTGTTTGTTATTTTATTTCTAATCTCTTTCTTTTTTGTTCATTCTTCTTACATTATTGCAAAGGTTTTAAATTAAAACTTGGTTTGCATGTTGATATAATTTATTATGTACTTCATTGAGTTTTAATATAGACTTCAAAACTATTTACAAATATTGAAGATCATCTTTAAATTCACCCTTGAATAGACAGACCTACTCAAACACTGGCTATTTTCTTTTACCATGTTTACATTTATATGTTTGCCTCATGACCAGACAAAATTGATTAGTACTTTGAGTCACTATTTGGTTCAGGAAACTTTATGTAGTATCACATCTTTTCTTAGAGTCTAAGGTCTTGGGATTCTGCTGTAATGTAGATGGTCAGGAGAACCCAGTAGGGTCCTCACGATATCAAGAAAAATGTCTTGATCTAGAGAACAGTCACTCTGAACAAAGCAACTACAAATATCTAATGACAAAGGTTGTTGTCTGTGTCTGAGAATGGTTTACATACTGAATTATGAGAGCTTAGCTCATAGGGGCTTAACTCATAAGCGGACAACCCACATCTCCTTGTTGATAGTATTGTTTTGCAATAGTGGGAAACATTGCTGTTAGTAAAATGCATTGCTAATGATTTGGCTCGATAGATTGCAAGAGACTAATCTCTTGCTGCTTTCCATCACAAATTTGTATGGAAGTTTATCAGTTTGTTTATTGCTGTTTGAGACCATCGCGGAATCAATAGAGTAAAATAATTTTTTTAAGCCACTTGAGATTTGTCGTGATATATTTTGGTTGACTGGTTTTTAGAACCCATCTTCTCTTTCTATTACTCCAGCACTCTGGTAAAGAAGAAAACAGTTTAAGTGATAACAATCTGGAAGACCTATAATATATATTTATAGGTTTCTTAATGAAACAATGAGACTATGATTTGATACAAGGAGGGATATGAACATTTTTTAAAAAAAATTATGAGCTACTCTTTCAAATGCGAGGGAAATGTTACAGACTTGGTGTCAAACGATGGTAAAGGCCAAAACCACAAAATATCATAACCAAGGCTATCAACTGGCCAAAAGGACTCAAAAAACTGTTGATAAAACCCTGTCTCTACAAAAGTGAACATTAAAAATATTAGCTTGGCATGGTGGCATGCAACAGTACACTCCCAGCTACTCCAAGGCTGAAATGGGAGGATCTCTTGAACCCAGGGATTTGAGCTACAATCAATCATGCTACTGCACTCCAGCCTGCACCACAGAGGAAAGAAATGCTAGAGGTCTCTTCTTTCTTCTTATTCAACATAGATTTACTTGACACAATAACTATCAAAAGCTGAATTTTGTGACCTGCACTTGACAAAAAGGAATCATTTGGATTTGGAGATATAAGCACAACTAAAGATAAATTTGATTCCTGTGGGCTTTCCTATAAGCTCATTGATGGATTTTCAGAAAGGTCCTTTTTTAGGATTTTGAAATGCTAAATTGTCCAGGGTCCTTCTTGCTACAATTAATGACGTTTTCAAAGGATCTGAAAATTTGTTGTACTTTCATTCATTTGATTTGTTTTATTTCTTTTTTGAATAATTTCTCTCTTGTCCTTAGGTATACCTTGCCATTATCTCTCTTCTATTTCTGTAGGTTATTTTGCACAGCATTCAGTTATGTTTTTAGGCTTTCGGGGTCCTTACTTCCCAGGTAAGGAAACAGTTTTAAAATATTTTGAAAGTTGAGGATAAACAGCTGGGCATGGTGGCTCACGCCTGTAATACCCGCACATTGGGAGTCCGAGGTGGGTGAATCACCAGGCCAGGAGTTCAAGACCCACCTAGCCAAGATGGTGAAACCCCATCTCTACAAAAAACAGAAAAAAATTGGCTGGGCGTGGTGGTGGGCGCCTGTGATCTCAGCTACTTGGGAGGCTGAGACAGCGAATTGCTTGAACCCGGGAGGCAAAGGTTGTAGTGAGCCAACATCGTGCCACTGCACTCCAGCCTGGTGACAGAGTGAGACTCCGCCTCAAAAAAATTGAAACCACACAGTTTAGAACAAAGCTTTGCAATTTATTAATATTGGCCTTGCTCAATAACCCCTTAGAATTATTTTTTGGTAAACAGTGCAATAATTAACCTTTGATTTTCAATGCTATAATGAAGAGAGGAAAAAATCTATGATCATAAGGCACTGAAAAGCTGAAGTTTTCTTTCAAAGTTAAGCTCACTGACATTATTTCTTTTTTTTAAAACCTAAACATTATTTAATCATTAAGTTTAAACGGCCTTTAAATAGTATTTAGTCCTATCTAAATATTGAGTTAACTAAATATCTTAAAACATTGAGAAATACATCCATTAACTCAATTCCATTTTAAGTACTTTAGTTTCTTAATAAACAAAGCCTCCTCAATAGTAAACGCTGCTTATAAATCCAACCAAATAGACTTACAAGCACAGTAAGCATTAAGTCTCTTCATATATTTCAATATTGAGCATAAATGTTATAAGATTTCAACTTAGAATACGTCTATATCAATTACTATATTACAAATTTCAAATTACTCAAATGCTTTCACTCCAAATAGAACAATTTAATGTACATGTTATAAGTACATCAATTATAAAATATACACAGGTATATTTTCAACCAAAGTTATTCATACTTTTATTACGTTAAAAAACTTTCATATCTTTAAATTTTTCAAATGTTCTGTTAATGAATATTTTACTACCAAAATTTTAAATAAATTGAATTGTTTCTCAAATTCATTTTCAGATTATCAGTTGTTCGTGTATAGACATAAAATTTATTTTGGTACATCAATTTTTTTAACCTGAAAATTTGTTTAACATTTGTACTTCTAATAGTTTTTTTTGTTTGTTTGTTTGTTTGTTTGAGATGAAGTTTTTCTCTTGTTGCCTAGGCTGTAGTGCAATTGTGAGATCTCGGCTCACTGCAACCTCCACCTTGCTGGTTCTAAGGATTCTCCTGTCTCTGCCTCCTGTAGCTGGGACTACAGGTGCCAACCACCATGCCCAGCTAATTTTTTTTCCATTTGCTAGATTATGTTTATTAGTATTTTATTAAGATTTTATATCTATATTCATAAGGGATATTGGTCATTAGTTCTTTTTCTTTCTTTTTATTATTTCCTTTTAGTATGAATTTTGTATCAGGGTAATAGGGGCCTCATAGAACTGTTGAGTGAGAAGTGTTCCCCACTTTTCTATTATTTGGAAGAGTTTAAGATGAAAATTTTCTTTAAATATTTGGTAGAATTCACCAGTGACTATCTGGGCCTATTTTTTTGTTTTTTTCCTTTCTAGGATTTTTTTAAATCACTAGTTAATCCCTTTACTTATTATAAATCTGCTCATAATTTTTATTTTCCTTGAGTCAATGTTTTTCTTTGTGTGTTTTGTTTGCGTATTTTTTGGGACTTTTTCATTTCATCCAGGATATCTAATTTTTTGGATATCTGGTTGCCCATGGTATTCTCTTTTTTTAAAATTTATTTTTTATTTTTACTTTTTGAGACAGTTTTGCTTTTGTCGCCCAGGCTGGAGTGCAATGGCATAATCTTAGCTCACTGCAACCTCCACCTCCCAGGTTCAAGTTATTCTCTCACCTCAGCCTCCCAAGTAGCTGGGATTACATACAGGTGCCCACTACCACGTCCAGCTAGTTTTTGTTTTTTTTTTAGTAGAGACAGGGTTTCACCACATTGGCCAGGCTGGCCTCGAACTCCTGAACTCAGGTGATTCACCAGCCTCAGCCTCCCAAAGTGCTGGGATTACAGGCATGAGAATTCTTTTTATTTGTAAGCTAAGAAATAATGCTCTCGCTTTCATTACTGATTCTGGTTATTTGAGTCTCTGTTCTTTTTTCTTTGTCAGTCAAGGTAAAATATTGACATTCTGTTTTGGCTTGATTAATTTTCGTTATTGTTTATCTATGATGTTTTTCATTTACTTCTATTTTAATTTATATTAATTTTTTCCATCTGCTTGCATTGGCTTAGTTTTCTCTCTCTCTCTTTTTTTTTTTTTTTCCAGTTTCCTAAGGTAGAAGGCTTGGTCACTGACTTAAGACCTTTTCTGTTTTTTTTGTTTAAATATGGCATTTACAGCTATAAATTTCCCTCTGAACGCTGATTGTGCTACATCTCATAAGTTTGGGTATGTTGTGTTTTTTGTGTTGATTTATCATCAGTTACTTTTTAATCTCCCTCATGATTCATTAATAAATTTGTGTATAAGTTGAATCTGTGATTAATATTGCTGCAGTTATAGAAAAGCCCATTTACAGTTTGACGCATACAACCACAGTATTAACACCAGTTCTCAATCATTTTACTTCATGTTTCCTCTCATTCTCTAGCGACATTATTCTCAGAGAACAAAATAAAAAAAATAAATTTTAAAGTGATATTCCATTTCATTAGACTCACTGATTCCTTCATATACAGTAGTTCTTTGACTTCAACTGTTATGACTTTTTGTCTCGTTCATCAAGATGCATATAATCATTACAATCAAATTAAAAATCTAAAGGTAAAACACTATACAATAACAATAGTTATATGATTCTTTGGCCATGGGTTTTTCTGTTTATGAAAAATTGTTTAACAGAATTTAAATAGATTACATTTTTCAATCTGCATTTATTAACCTATCAAAATACTTAAATGGCATATTTCACTGAACTTTTACATTTTTTCTACATACAAGATAAGTTTTAAAATAAATAGTTTCTAGTTTTAATATTTGGATGTATCCTGTGTTTGTATCTTATAATAAGAAAAGCACTTCCAGAAATGCCTCCAGAGAAAACCTGAAAAAATTTAACTATGATGGTAGACTATAGTGTGTTATTTAAGCTTTGATTCAATTAGGCTCTCAATTTAATTTTAAATGAGTGATTGAATTGTATTCACTTATCCTATGTTTAGTAAAGTTTTACAGTTTTATTTCTATTTGCCTTTTTTCCTGCATTATACGAATAATCCCTTAGAGAGCAAGACCTCATTAATCCGAACTTTCAGGGAGTAATGTGAAAATTTCATTTAAATTCTGATTATTTAAAGACTAATTAGAAATTCCTTTTTGTGTCAATGCTCTGGGGGAAGAAAACAACTAAAACAGAAAACATTTTAATGACTAAGAAGAGTATAATTTATTAATTATTTATGATGATTGTTATATTTTCTTTCTGTGATCATTCAGAACATTATTTTTGTAGAATAAAGGAGTTTAAACTTTGCAAATACTAAAGCATATAATGAGTTTACTAATAATTAACAAATGCCTTTTGATTGTAATAGCAGAGGTTTTTTTTTTAACTTAAAATAATCTTTGAATAAATAGCCTAGTTAATTAATATTTTCACTTAGGTAAATATTTAACTGGAATTTTCACCTTTTTAAATAATTGTTTTAATACCTATTATAATTTCAGGTACATAATTATACTCAATGAAAGACAAGCCTACAAACTTTAATTTTAAAATATCTGTTGATCTGAAATCATTTTAAATGTCTGTACATAAAAATGCCAAAAAGCATCTATTACATTGCAGTGTATCTGGAAATTTTATTGAAAGTAACTATAGAACCTCCTATGTAAAGGAAAGTTAGTTATAAAATGTTTGATTTCTGTTCAAATTATGCAATAGTCATCTATCAGAGGTTTTAACTTTTTAATTTTTATTGTATATATAATTTTTATTCACAGTATAAAATGTAAATTGCATATATGGTATTAAATATTAACCCCTTTGACTTAAATTTCCCTTTTGGGGTACTGTATTAGTCTGTCTAGTCTGTCATAAGAAAATACAATAGAGTGGGTGGTTTACACAACAGAAATTTACTTCTCACTGTTCTAGAGGCTGGGAAGTTCAAGACCAAGGTGCCAGCTGGGATGGTTTCTGGTGAGGGAACTCTTCCTGGCTTATAGATGGCCTGCTTTTGCCTCTGCTCCCACATGGCAGCAAAGACAAGCTCTGGTGTCTCTTCTTCTTATAAGGCCACAAGCCCTATCAAATTAGATCTTCTCCCATATGACTTCATTTAACCTTTAATATCTCTTCACAGGCCCTATTTCCAAATACAGTCACATTGGTGACTAAATTCTCAGCATATGAATGGGGTGGGGGCACAATTCAGTCCATAGCATGTACCAAAACTAATCTAGGCTCTAGACAAATAAAAATAAATATATCCCTGGTTATTCTTTATTTTCTAGTTTTGTAATTTCCCTTTTCATTAGGTTTGTCTTGTGTATACATTCAATTCAAGTGTTTTTTAAAAAAGTTTACAATTCACTTGAGATATGCACATCATACAGGCTTCTACAAAACTAGAATCATTGTTACATAACTCTGTAGACTTAAAATCTATTATATCTTTCTTAAATAATAGCAAATAAAAATGATCCATATTATCCTCCAAAAATAAATCTGGTGGTATCTTGCCAGTTATTTTAAATTACTTGACATTAGAGAACTGATCTCATGATGATGCTACTAATTATATGAAGATAATTAAAGTAACAACAAATACATAATAAGAATTTTACTCAGAAGTTAAATGCAAAAAAAATCCATATGAATTAACTAATCCAATCTGTACAAAAATCTGTAATTTATGTTTATTATTATATCAACTTTAGAAAATTGATAAGATTAATAAACTAGTCAAAAGTCACACACCAATAAAAATAGAAAAGCTTTTTTTTTTTTTTTAACATTACTCTCTACCAAAGATTATGTTCTTAACCACTTTTACTGAATGCTCAACAAGTTTTCTGGGTTAAAATTGATACCATGGATTACATTATGCTTATGGATATTGTGTATTTTTTCTCCAGGAGTGTTTCGTGAGAACTGCATATTTGAAGATAAGTGTGCAATGATAAGTTTGCTGTTAAAATTTATAGGTTTCATCTAAATAAAATATTTATGCATTATATTTAGAAGACAAAGGCAAGATAATTCTATAAATCATTGAAAAAATGTACATGATTCTTGAAAATTCCAGAAAATTGAATTGGTACATTAGCATCCAAATCAAGAAGGGAGTCTCTTTCCCCCTAGAATGTAGGAAGCTGAGAACAAAATTGTTCCTGTTTTACAGCAAGAGAAAGTCAGACATAATTTTTGAACTTATCAGAGAATTGAAATCATGCTGCAACCAAGCAGTCTGAATTCTATGGAACATCAAGTACTCCCAAGGAAAAATGGAACTGGGGCATTGGATCACCTGTGCCGTGGCATGAGATAAATGGATGCCGGGAACCAACCAAAGAAGCAGGTGGGAAGAATGCAGCTAAACATTTTAACAAATTGCTGACGGTGGAACATGAGCTAGCAGAGAAAACCTTGGAAGCCACTGAGAAGAAATAGCTGAACCCACTGGCAATCTACTGACACATGAACTGCCACGAGGCACTAACAAGAAAGATCGGAAGCAAGGAGGAAAACCAAAAACAGCCTTTCTCATCGGTGCAAGCTTGAAGGAGGAAAGTGGCTCCATTGCATGAAAGATTGAGGATCTTCTTAGTCCACATGTCCAGACTATTTTTCCCTACAACATAAAAGCATAAAGCCACTAGGAAAGTATGTGGGTGAGAAGTGGTTGTCTACAAAGTGTCCAGCGAAAATTTTGAAGTAGGATGAAACTCTTCTATTTTGATACTGGTTATCTTGACATTGGTGATGGTTACATAATTATTTTCATTTTTCAAAATTAATAGAACTCTACAATAGGAAGAAAGAATTCACTGTAGGTAAATGGTATGTAAATAAGCCTATACTAATTTCCAAAATTCAAAGCAAGGTGTTATTCTAGTCAATTTGGATTTATGGTTAAAAGCAGATGAACAAAACAGTTTGCTTTGTTCACATGTATGTGAAATCTAAAAATTAAAAAAAAAATCCAGTGCATAGAAACAGAGGGTAAAACAGTGGTTACCAGGGTAAGAGGGAGAGAGAATGGCAGGAAATAGGAAGCTATAGGTTGAAGTGTACAAAGTTGCAGTTACGTAGGATAAAATAGTAAAGAGATCTAATATATAAAATAACTATAATATTATTGTATTGTATACTAGTGATTTGCCAAGAGAGTATATTTTAGGTACTCTTTCCACACACACATGAATAAGGTAAACTATATGAGATTAATGGGTATGTTGCCTGTGCTTTGGGGTTACAACCAAAAAAATTATTGCCCAGACCAGTGTTATGGAAGTTGACATAATTCAGATGTTGTCCCCTCTAAATCTCATGTTGAATTGTAATCCACAATGTTGGAAGTGGGGCCTAGTAGGAGGTGATTGGATCATGGGGGTGTATTTCTCATAAATGGTTTAGTGCTATCCCCTGGGTACTGTCTTTGTGATAGTAAGTTATCATGAGATCTGGCTGTTTAAAAGTATGCAACATCTTCCCCTCCACTCTCTCTTAACTCCCACTCTCATGTGAGATGCCTATTCGCTCTTTGTCTTCCACCATGATTGTAAGTTTTTGAGGCCCACACTAGAAGCAGATGCTGATGCCACACTTTAAAGTCTGTACAACCCGGAACCAATTAAACCGCTTTTCTTTATAAATTGCCCAGTCCCTGATATTTCTTTCTATTTTTTTAGAGATGGAGTCTCGCTCTTTCACCCAGGCTGAAGTGCAGTGGCACGATCTTGGCTCACTGCAGCCTCAACTTTTTTGGGTCTGATATTTCTTCACAGCAATACAAGAATAAAAACGGCCTAATGGAGAAGGTTTCCTCTGCATTTTCCTCTAATACTTACACAATTCCATGTCTTACATTTAAGCAGTCTATTGTATTTTGTTATAGAAACCACAGCTGTTGGTTAAGTTTATTCCTAGATATTTTATTTTATTTGTAGCTATTGTTAATGGAATTACTTTCTTAGGTTTTTTTTTCTTAGATTATTAACTGTTGGCATATAGAAATGTTACTAATTTTTGTATGCTGATTTTCTGACCTGCAACTTTACAGGATTTGTTGACCCGTTCTAACAGTTTTTTTGGTGGAGACTTTGTTTCCAAACATAAGATCATATCATCTGCAAACAAGGATAATTTGTATTCTTCCTTTCCAATTTGGTTGCCCTTTATAGCTTTCTCTTGTCTGCTCTAGCTAGGACTTCTAGTATGGTGTTGAGTAACAGTGATGAAAGTGGGCATATTTCTATTATTCCAGATTTTACAAAAAAGTCTTTCAGTTTTTTCTCATTCAGCATGATACTAGCTGTGGGTCCCTCATATATGGTGTTTATTGTGTTGAGGTATATTCCTTCTATAACCAGGTGTTGGAGGGTTTTCATCATGAAAGGATACTGAATTTTACCAAATGCATTTTCAGCACAAGTTGAAGTGATTGCATTTTTTGTCTTTTATTCTGTTGATATAATGTGTCACATTGATTGATTTGCATATTTTGAACCATCTTTGCATTTCTGGGATAAATACAATTTGGTCGTGATGAATGATCTTAATGTGTTGTTGAATTTTTTCATTGGTATTTTGTTGAGGATTTTTGCATCAATGTTCCTCAAGAATACTGGCCTGTATTTTCTTTTTCTGAGGTGTCTTTGTCTGGCTTTAATATCCGAGTTATATTGGACTTGTAGAAGGAGATTAAAAGTATCTCCTCCCCTCTATTTTACGGAATATTTTGACTAGGATTAGTATTCATCATTCTTTAAATTTTCGGTAAAATTCAGCAGTGAATCCAGGCTTTTCTTTGCTGGAAGACTTTTTATTATAGCTTTGATTTTATTATATATTATTGGTCTGTATAGGTTTTGGATTTTTGTGATTCAAACTTGGTAGATTGTATGTGTCTAGAAATTTATATTTTTATTGTAAGTTTTCCAATTAATTGGCATTCAGTTGCTCATAGTAATAGTTTCTAATGACTCTTTGAAATTCTGAAGTATCAGTTGTAATATTTTTGTTCATCTCTGACTTTATTTGGATCTTCTCTCTATTTTTTCTTAATCTAGCTAAAGGTTTATCAATTTAGTTTATCTTCTCAAGAAAGCAGCTTTTAATTCCGTTGATCTTGGAATTGTTTTTTCAATTTATCCCTGCTCTAATCTTTATTATTCATTTTTTCTACTAATTTTGGGTTTAGTTTTCTTTTACTTCTCTAATTCTTTAAGATGAATTTTTAGGTTGTTTATTTGAAGTTTGTCTACTTTTTTGATGTAAGCACTTATTGCTATAAACTTTCTTCTTAGTATTGTTTTCACTGTATCCCATAGGTTTTGGTGTGCTGTGTTTCCATTTTCATTTGTATTAAGAAATTTAAATTTTTTTCTTCTTAATTTCCTCCTTGATCCAGTGGTCATTCGGAAGCATATTGTTTAATATCCATGTGCTTTATAGTTCCCAAAATTTCTCTTGTTGTTGCTTTCTAGTTTTGTTCAATATGATCAGAGAAGATACTTGATAAAGTTCCAATTTCTTTGAATTTTTTAAGACTTGTTTTGTGGCCTAACATATAGTTTATCTTTGAGAATGATACACGTGTTGAGCAGAATAATGTATATTCTGCAGCTGTTGAATAAAATGTTCTGTAAATATCAATCAAGTCCATTTAGTCTATGGTGCAGATAAGTTTGAAGTTTTTGTTTATTTTCTCTCTGGATGACTTATCCAATGCTTAAAGTTGTGTGTATCTAGCTAAAGTATCTACCTATTATGGTATTGGGGTCTATCTTCCTTTTAAACTCTAATAATATGTGCTTTATATATCTGGGTGCTCTAGTGTTGGGTGCATATATATTTACAATTGTTATATCTTCTTGCTGAATTGTCCCCTTTATCATTATATAATGACCATCATCTGATTTTATAATTTTTGTTATGAAATCTATTTAGTCTTATATAAACGTACAGTAACTTCTGCTTTTTTTGTTTTCATTTTGCGTGGGATATCTTTTTCTATCTCTTTATTTTCAGTATCTGTGTGTCTTTATAGATGAAATTTTTTTTTCTAAGCAATAGTTCTTCAGGTCTTTTTTTAAAAATCCACTTAGCCACTCTGTGTCTTTTGATTGGAGAGTTTATCTATTTATATTCAAGTTTATCATTCATAAGTAAGGACTTACTCCTGCCATTTGTTTTTTATTTTCTTATTTTTGTGTATGTGATCCTTTCTTCCTTCTTTTCTTCCTTCCTGTCTTCCTTTTAGTGAAGATTTTTTTCGGGTGATATGTTTTAATTTCCTGTTATTTATTTTTGTGTGTCTGTTGTATAATTTTGATTTAAGGTTACCATACGGCTTGCAAATAATACCTTACAACCCGCTTTTATAAACTGATAACAATGACGATTGCATAAACAAACTCACAAGCAAAAAGAAATCTCATAAAAATGCTACACTTTATCCTTTTCCACTTTTTAACTTTTTGTTGTTTTTATTTACTTGTTTATCCTGTCTATGTCTTGAAAAGTTTTTGTAGTTATTATTTTCATTAGGTTCATCTTTTTTTTCTACTCAAGATATAAGTAGTTTACAACCTATAATTAGAGTACTATAATATTCTGTGTTTTTCTCTGAACTTACCATTACCAGTGAGTTTTGTACCTTCAGGTGATTTCTTATTGCTCCTTAATGTACTTTTCTTCCAGATTGAAGAACTCCCCTTAGCATTTTTAGTAGAACAGGTCTGATGTTAATGAGATTCCTCAGCTTTTGTTTGTCTGAGTAGGTTTTTATTTCTCTTTCATGTTTGAAGGATACCTTTTGCTGGGTATATCATTGTAGGATAAAAGTTTTTATTCTTTAGCACTTTTAAGTATGTTATGTCACTCTCTCCTAGCCCATAAAATTTCCACTGAGAAGTCTTCTTCCAGACATATTGGAGCTCCTTTGTGTGTTACTTATTTCTTTTGTCTTACTGCTTTTAGAATCATTTCTTTATCTTTGACATTTGGGAGTCAAAGATTAATTATTACATGTTTTGAAGTACTCTTATTTGGGTTAAATCTTTTTGGTGCTCTATAATTTACTTGTACTTGCATATTGATATCTTTCTTAGGTTTTGGAAGTTCTCTGTTATTATCCCTTTGAATAAACTTTCTACCCCTATGTCTCTCTCTACCTCCTTTTGAAGACTAATAACTGAGATTTGCCCTTTTTAGTGTATTTTCTAGATCTTTTTGGGGGGCTTCTTTTGTTTTTCAGACAGGGTTTCACTTTGTCACCCAGGCTGGAGTACAGTGGCATGATCATGGCTCATGACAGCCTTGCCCTACCACCACCCACCACCCCACTGGGCTCAAGCAGTGCTCCCACCTTAGCTTCTTGAGTAGCTGGGACTGCAGGCATGCACCATCATGCCAAGCTAATTTTTTGTACTTATTTGTGGAGACGTGGTTTCAACATGTTGCACATGCTGTTCTTAAACTCCTAGGCTGGGCTCAAGATATCCACTTGCCTTGGCCTCCCAAAGTGCTGGGGTAAGGCATGAGCCATCACACGCTACCCTATTTTCTAGGTCTTGTAGGCATGCCTCATTCTTTTTTGTTGTTTGCTTTTTGTCTCCTCTGACTGTATTTTCAAGTAGGCTGTCTTCAAGCTCACTAATCCTTTCTTCTGTTTGATCAATTTTGCTGTTAAGAGACTCTAATGCATTCTTTAGTATGTTATTTGCATTTTTTTCAGCTCCAGAATTTCTGCTTGTTTCTTTTTAATTATTTTAAACTTTTTGTGAAATGTATCTGAGGATTCTGAATTCCTTCTCTGTGTTATCTTTAATTTCATTGAACTTTCTGTAAGCAGCTATTTTGAATTCTCTGTCTGAAAGGTCACAGATCTCTGTCACTCTGGGGTTGATCACTGGTGACTTATTTGGTTTGATTGGTCCAGAAATGCCATTCAGGAACCAAGGCCTGGGACTGGTGACCCTAGGAAACTGTTTGGTTCTCTATGCCACTATGGTTCTCTACGCCACTATGGTTCTCCACACCAAGCTGGTACCCAAGCTTCAAGACAAAAGTCCCATTTCCTCTTCCTTCTCCTTTCCTTAAATAAAAGATATGTCTCCCCATGGCCACTAAATCAGGGAATGTGCCGGGTCACCCTTGATTCCAGCATGGCTCTGAGTCTTACCCAAGGCCTGCTGAGAGTACTGCCTGGCTTCCAATGCTGATTGTTCAGGGCCCAAATACTCTTTAGTCAGCAGGTGATGAATCCTGTCAGGACTTTGTTCTTCCTTTCAAGGTAGTGGGTTCCTTCTGGCCCAGGTTGTGTTTATAAATGTGTGAAATCTAAGTCCTGAAATGGTAGACTTAGCACTAAGCCTGGTGTCCTATTCCAATGTGGCTGAGCTGGTATCTATGTTGCAAGACAAAGTCCCCTTAACTCTCCCTTCTCCTCTCCTCAAGTAGAGTGAAGGAGTCTCTTTTGGAGCTACAAGCTATGCTTCCTGGGGTTGGCAGAGGGGTGACACAAACACTCCCTTGGCCACGCCAGCTGGTGTCTCACTAGGTCATAGGCACTGCAAGTCCACTAGCCCTGAGTCAAACAGAGCACCAGGACTTGCCCAAGAATTCCAGTCCTTGTGGCCTAGATTGTGTTTCAAGATTATTTAGAACCCAAAGCCATTTAGCCCACTGTGCTGGTACTTGCCGGAACTCAGGCTCTGACTGCTGGAATGAGAGATTCACCTCTAGTTAGGGGTGGTCTAGATGCTTCCTTTATGGGCACCAACTGATTTCTGCCTCATGTCACCTTCCACTGTAACAGGGAAGTCCTGAATTCCAATGAAAAATCTCACAATTACTGCTCTGTCCCTCAACCAAGGGCACAGATTCTCACTCTGCACTATGCAGCCACTGCTGGTGGATGGGGCAGGGTCGTCTTGGCAATTTGAGACTATCTTCTATACTTTTCAGTGCCTCCTTCCTTAATATGATGTTAAAAACCAGGTACTGTGATTGCTCAACTGATTTTTGGTTCTTATAAAGTTGCTTTCATTGTGTGCATAATTGTTCAATATGGTGTTCCTGCAGGGGGAATGGTCACTGGAGGCTTCTATTCAGCTATCTTGCTTGGAATATGTGTTTATCTTTTTTGTGTAGCTGACGTAAGTGTCTGTTGAATTTCCCTCCAAAGTTAAGATTATAGACAAATGTCTTTTGATATTGCGTCTCGTTCAGGTTCCTCATTTGTGACACCTTGACATTGGATTAGACTTCCACTAAGTTAATTGTGTAATTTATTATATAACTACTGATGCTCTGTTGTCATTTATTTAAAAATACATTTAGGCATGTAAATATATATGTTACTCTTTTAAATTTGCCAATATTTCATAAATTTGTTATGATTAGTTTTTAATAAAACGATAAGGTCAATGGATTTTTTAAACTGTCAGTTTTCCACAGGTGAAAATGAAAAGCAACAAAACAAGAGATATTTCTTGAATGCTCAATTTCAATTTTTGTGTTGGATGATTAGCATGAGCATAATTTCATACTGTGGTGTCACTCACCTGTTTTTAAATAGATTTATGTATGTCTGTGTTTATGTATGTATACATCTATCTATTGATCTATCATCTATCTATCTACCTTAATTCAAGTTGTGTGATGATTAATATTGAGTGTGAACTTGATTGGACTGAAGGATGCAAAGTATTGTTCCTGGGTGTGTCTGTGAGGGAGTTGCCAAAAAAGATTAACATTTGAGTCAGTGGCCTGGGAGAGTCTGCCAGCAAGGCTAGAATAAAGCAGGCAGGAGAAGAAGGAAGAGCAACTTATTGAGTCTTCTGGCCTTCATCTTTTTCTCGTGCTGGATGCTTCCTACCCTCAAACATCGGACTCCAAGTTCTTCAGCTTTTGGACTCCTGGACTTACACCAGCAGTTTGCCAGGAACTCTCTGGCCTTCAGCTACAGACTGAAGGCTGCACTTTTGGCTTTTCTACTTTTGAGGTCTGGGGACTCTGAGTGACTTTCTTGCTCCTCAGCTTACAGAAGGCCTATTGTGGGACTTCACCTTGTGATAAAGTGAGTCAATACTCCTTAATAAACTCCGCTTTATATGTACATTTATTCTATTAGTTCTGTTCTTCTAGAGAACCCTGACTAATATAGGCTGCTGTAACAAAATATAAACTGCTTAAACTTGTTTTCATACTGTAAAACTATTAAACACATAAGGCAAAAGTTTCAAACATTGACCTGGGTACTTTTTTTTTTAATAGATATGACCCAAAAAGCACAGACAACAAGAGCAAAAATGACCAATGGAAACCCATCAAACTGAAATGTTTGTGCACAGCAAAGGAATTAATTGAGTGAAGAGAAAACCTATGGAATGGGAGAATATATTTGCAAAACATACATATGATAAGTAGTTAATATCTAAAACGTCTAAGAAAATTAAACACCTGAACAGCAAGAAAACAAATAATCCTAATAAAAAATAGGCAATGAATTGAATACAGTTCTTAGAAGAAATACAAATAGCTAATAGGTATATGAAAAAGTTCTCAACATCATTAATCATCAGAGAAATGCAAATTAATACCACAATGAGATATCACCTCACGCCTGTTAGAATGACAATTTCAAAAAGACAAAAGATGACAGGTGTTGGCAAGGATGTGGAGAAAAGGGATCTCTAGCACACTAGTAGTGGGAATATAAATTATGCGAGCCATAAAGGAAAATAATATGAATGTTATTTTAAAAAGTAAAAATAGAACAACATAATTTAACAATCTCACTATTGGGTACACATCAAAAAGAAAGAAAGTTAGTACATCAAAGAGATAACCGCACTCCCATGTTCATTGCATCATTAGTCACAGTTGCCAAGCTCAGTTGGAATTGACTTAAGTGTCATTAATATTCATTCTTTCATAGCATGAATGAATAAAGAAAATGTGGTAAATACACACAATACAGTACCGTTCAGCCTTTAAAATAAAGGAAATTCTGTCATCTGCAATAAGATAGATGAATCTGAAGGACATTATGCTAAGTGAAATAAGCCAGGCACAATACTACATGATCTCATTTATATGTGGAATCTAAAAAAAGGCAAATTCATAGAAACAGAGTAGAATGGTAGTTACCAAGGGGTTGGGAAAGAGGAGTGGGAGATGGTTGAAGTACACAAAATTTCATTTAGAAACAATAAGCTCAAGAGATTGATTGTACAAACATAGTAATTATAGTTAATAGCAATGTATTTTATACTTGAAAATTGCCAAGAAAGTAGATTTTGTCTAACCACAAATAAATTAAAATTATGTGTAGACAATATGACACAGACTAGGTGTCTTAAACAAAAGAAATTTATGTTCTCACAGATCTGAAGGCTTAGAAGTACAAGATTAAGGTGCCAGACAATTCTGTTTTCTAGTGAAAGCCCACTACTAGGCTTGAAGACCACTCTCTTCTCACTATGTCTACACATGGCAGCTCGAAGGGAAAGAGACAGCTGTTGTCTCTTTTCCTTTTCTTATAAGAGCACTAACTAATTCCATCATTGGACCGGATCTGTGTAACCTAATTTAAACCTAAACGACTTCCTACAGGCCTCATCTCTAAATACATTTCATTTAGTGTTAGGCCTTCAACATAAGAATCTATCTATCTATCTATCTATCTATCTATCTATCTATCTATCTATCTATCTATCTATCTATCTATCTATCTATCTATCTATCTATCTATCTATCTATCCTATCTATCTACAATCTAATATTCCTTAACCTTGTACTTCTGTCCATCATGTTCTTCTTCTAAATTTATTTACAGCAAATGTTCTCAACAAAAACCATATGCATCCTTGCTTTTATTTTCTACCTTAATTAACTTGTGAATAAAATCAGAATTCTGTCTGTATACCCTTTGCATGTGTATTTTATATTTAATGTTTAGGGTTTTAGTTATACTCAGTGGAGAAACAGAAAAATGTTTGTCTATTACATAATCTCCAAAAGGGAAGTCCAATCCTTTTTTGAAAAAAAATAGTCTTTATTTTTCAGAGCAATTTTAGTTTGCAGCAGAACTGAGTTGAAAAATAGAGTTCTTCTACATGTATGCCTTGTTGCAAATATGCAATCTCCCCACTGTAGAGATCTCACAGAAGAGTGGTACATTTGTTACAACTGATAAACCTAGTTTAATAAATTATTATTATCCAAATTTTATAGTTTACATTAGGGCTCACTCTTGGTGCTATACAACGTATCGGTTTCAACAAATGTGTAACGACATGCACGTAACATTATACTAGCTACTGTCCACCATTATAATAACTATGGAATCGTTTCACTGCCCTGAAATTCCCCTGTGATCCACCTATTCATCCTTTCCTTCCCCTTAACCTCTGGAAACAACTGATCTTTTTGCTGCCTCCATAGTTTTGCCTTTTCCGGAATATCACATAGTCAAAATAATACAGTATGCAGTATTTTTTATTGTCATCTTTCACTAAGCAACATACATTTAAGTTTTCTTCATGGCCTTTCATGGTTTCATAGCTCATTTCTTTTTAGCACTGATCAATATGCAATTGTCTAGATGTGATAAAGTTTGTTTATTCATTCATCTATTGGAGGACATCTTAGTTGCTTCCAAGTTTTTGAAGTTTTGAATAAAGCTGCTATAAACATCTGTGTGCAGATTTTTATATTAACATAAGCTTTCAACTGATTTGAGTAATTACCAAAAAGTGCTGGATTATATGGTAAGAGTATTTCCAGTTTTCTAAGAAACTGCCAAACTGTCTTTGAAAGTGGTT
Organism: Hylobates moloch; assembly: GCF_009828535.3. Lineage (NCBI taxonomy): Eukaryota > Metazoa > Chordata > Mammalia > Primates > Hylobatidae > Hylobates > Hylobates moloch. Next base: position 147,415,485 of record NW_026652279.1, read on the forward strand.
GTACCACTTTGCATTCCCAAAAACAATGAATAATAATTCCTTTTGTTCCACATCCTCATCGGCATTTGGCCATTTGGCATTGTCATAATTCTCTTGTTTTTATTATGTATTTTTTTATCACAGAGATATTTAATCCAATTATTAGTGTTTCATAAAGAATGTAAACTTATTTTTCAAAAAACCACATCTAACATGGTATTAGTTATCTATTTCTGCATACCAAACCATCACACACCTTAGGAGTTTTATTTTTTCTCTTATAACAAAATGCATTGAATATGTTCCTGATTCTGTGAGTGAAATATTTTCACTTGTCTAAGTTGAGTGGTTCTCCTGAAGGTCTTGCCTGAGATAATGTATGCAGTTTAGGTTACTGGTGTTTTGTAACTGGGCATGTGATGAGCATTCAGTCTGGAATGCTCACCTCTCCACATCTTTATCCTCCAGTAGTATACAGCCTTCATTTGGTCAGATGATAGACTCGTTGAAGAAAGTGATAATAAGCTCCTTTGCTCAGAAGCTTTCCAAATCTCTGTTTGCATCATGTTTAGCAATGTCCACTTGAATAAAGCAATTCACATTATAATGACAGAGTCAATGTGGGAGGGGGCTATAATGAATCAAGTAGGCTTAATTTATAGGACAACTATTATAATATACCACACACCTAACTTATTTTCAGAGTCCAACTAGGCATACAACATTTTAAATTACATATCCAATAAAAATTTCAAAATTGGCATCATAAAAACTGACTTCTTGTCTTCGTGTGCCCGAATGTATTTCTTTCCCAGTGTTTCTCATCTTGGTAAGTGGCACACTATGAACCCATCGCTCAAGCACAATTAAAGGAGTTCAGTCTATCTACCCTATTATTTTTCCACCTACACTGTAGCCTTACTGTTCGAAATCATCATTTACTATTGTCTATTAAATTGTTTCTTTTTTATCCTTTCTCTGAATATCCGTAGGCTACTCCCTTTTACAGTATACTTTATTTTTAAGAACAGTTTTTTATTTATAGCAAACTTGAGGACCCCTGACAAGTTATAGGTGCTCTCTAAATATAGGTGAAATTAATTAGCGTGTAATGCACACATGCTCTGATGTTCAATTTTATGTGTCAACTTGACTAGGCAATAGTACCCAATTATTTAATCAAGCACTAATGTAGGTTTTCTATAAAGGCATTTTTTTAGATATGATTAACATCTACACCATTTGACTGTAAAGGACAGGAGATTATACTGGATCACCTGAATAGATGGACCAGTTTCAATCGTTTAAATTCCTCAGGATCAGTACTGAGTTTTCTAAAGAAAAGGAGAAATTCCACCAGCCTAAAAGTTTCTAACCTGCCTGTATTGGTGGTCTTCTCTATGTGGTTCAGATTTGCCTGGCCATCCCCCATGATCATCAATCAGGTAAGCCAATTTCTTGCAGTAAATATCTTCTCTCCTCTCTCTCTCTCTCTTTCACAGTTTGAATCCAAAGACCTTCAGCTTGCAGAATTTGCTCTTCTTCCAGGGAGGCTCACCTTTTCATATTAAGGCCTTCAACTAATTAGATGAGACCTACCCACACTATGGAAGGTAATCTGTTTTCTTCAAAGTCTACTGATTTAAATGTTAATCTCATCTAACAAATACTTTTGCAGAGGCATCTAGAATAATGTTGGACTAAATATCTGGATCTTAATGGCCTAATCATATTGACAAATAGAATTAACTTTCAAAAGACTACTCTTTGTCAACTTGACACCCATATGCATCTCCTTTAATTATTCTAAATCTCAAAATAAAGACAATTACAAGGCCATATTTCTGCCTGAAATAATATAATTATCCAATATATAACCAAAAACACATTAACCATTTCCCCTGAAAAGGATGCAAAGTCTTTGGGAGATGTTCACTCTTCTCCTTAATATTTTGTTTATAGCTTAAATACTATTAAATACTATGGTGTAAAATTGCTAAATACCACAATTTAAATACTGTGTATATATGTGTATTAAACAAGGTTCTTCAGATATAAATACATATTGATACGTGAGCGGGGATTTATTAGGGGAATTAGCTCATACAATTATGGAGGCTGAAAATTCCCATGATAGTTTGCTAGCTGGAGAAACAGAAAAAGCCACGCTTGAAGGCCTGAGAACCATGGCAGATAATAGTAAACTCTACCTCCAAGGCCAAAGGCTTGAGAACCTGGGAATCAGGATGATGTTGCAAGTTCTGGAGTCTGAGGGCTAGAGAACCTGGAGCTCTGGTGTCCAAGGGCAGGAGAAGGAGGGTGTTCCAACTCCAGAAAAGAGAGAAAGATAATTCACCTATCTTCTGCCTTTTGGCTCTATCTTGACCCTCAGCTCATTAGATGGTGACCCCTCACATTGGATGAGGGTAGAGCTTTGTTACTCAGTTCACTCATTCAAACGCCAATCTCTTTTGGAAACACTCTCACAGACAAACTAAAAAATAATGCTTTATTAGCTATCTTGGTATCCCTGAATCCAGTCAAGTAGACATAAAATTAACCATCACAGTATGTTCGACACTGTGATATAAAGTTTACATCCTGAAACAAATTCAATGCATCTTTTGTTACATGATGAGGCAATAAAAGAGGAAAGAAAACAAAAGAATCTGCTACATACACACAAATACACATATTCATAATAAAATAAGGAAGAAATACTCATGAGGATTATAGTCCTTGTTTCTGCAACTGGTCATCTGGTATTTACAACTACCTCCTTCTGCTTACCATTTCTTATTCTCTTTGCCCTTGGCAATCAACTAAACTAGTCATGGTTCTTTACTTGATGGGGTGATCCAGTCTTTCATTCTTGGAAGTTCTACAGTTTTACCTGAATTGGGCTTTTGTAATTTTCCATTAACTTCATTCATAGGGTATGGTAATGCTAAGAGATACACTAAGGGATCTCCAACATTCTAGACATTCTCTTTCTTGCCTCCCTTGTAGAGTAGTAGTCCAATTTCCTTTGGGTAGTCAGAAAGCCCCAGGTAGCAAAAAATACCTTTTTTGCCTATGATTCAGAAGCATAAAGAGTCAGAAGTTGCCAGGTAACAGGCTTAAGTTCCAGTTTAATGGCATTGTTGCTGTTATCTCCTGTTGTAAACATTTCTCCCTTTGGAACTAAGACTTCGGAGCCAGCAAAGCATAAGCTATGGGTACAGCAAGCAAACATTTTGCTAGTAGTTTACTTGGGGTAACAGTGGTGTCACTCTCAATTCCATTTCTTCACAGTACAGACAGTGTGTAGAATACATTTCTCTGCATTATTTTTTCTTACCCATTTAAACATATGAAAATATAATAAATTGGTGGATTCTTAGTTAAAAACTACAGGGTTCACTCTGACTGGTTTAATAAAAAGCATTTATTTAATCCTACTAGATTTGATGTGGAATTATTGGGCACACCAAAGGCAAATACCTAACATACCACATGCTAGCATCAAGCTGACTTCCTCATGAGATATCAATATTGCACCCATTGGTAAATTGCTCCTATTTCCTTAACCACTGAAGCAGAGACACTTCCATCACCACTAGAAACAGTAAAATGGCACCTATATGCTGAATCCTTATCTTAGTATTTTCATTTCTAGACCAAATCTGGGGGTTGTGTTAAGGCTGGAACTGTATCTGCCTGTCTTAGTTCTGACCTCTAAGTTAGAATTGTGCATAAATTTCCCCAAGTGTAGCAGCATGTTTCAGTTTATTTCAGAAAGTCATAAATGTGACAGATTTCTACTTAGGCCCAGCCCACACCATGAGTGCCCAACATCAATATACACCACAGTTTTGTATTTACACATTGAATTCATCAATGTTAGATTCTAACATCAAATAACAGCCTTTTAGGGGGAAAAAAGGTATTCTCAGCTTATACTCAGAAGGAGAAAATTCAAAATATCTTCTGTTAGCTTACAGTCAGAAGGAGAAAATTCAAAATATCTTCTGTTATTGAACGCATTTATAAGTCTATGTTTGCTTGATGTCTATTTTTTCATGAGGTTTGTCATAACCCTAATTTGACATTCTCTCACATTCAATTGTAATATTAACAACCAACAACACACTAAGATAAAATAGTAGGAAGAACTATATTTAAAAATTAGGGTAAATGTTAAAATATTTTTATAACCGATCATGAGACTCTAGTTGTTACTTTTCTCAGCGACACTGCATCATCCACTCCATGCTTTCTCGACCTTCTCTCAGATCTCATCTGATTTTTTTATTCCCTGTCTATTCCAATTAATTATCTAAATGGTCATGATCCTGGAAAAGCATTGCTCTAACAAGAATTTGGCCATTTAAATTAATTCAATTTTAAAATAGTATTAGAAAAATAATATAAGTATTTTCATATGGTGGTTATACATAATTTAAGCCAATATCTTATATATAACAAGATTTCATTTTGTGGAATTTATTATTAAAAAGCCATATGAACAGGTTGATAGCCATAGAGTTTACTAAATCATAGGGCAAACATTCTAATGTAGAATATTCCCATGTTTTTATTAATTCATTTATTTTTTAGACAGACAATTTTACTTTTATTATTGAAACAGAATTCAGATAGCATTTGAAAGTTTTTATTGCCAGAGGTAACTTAAAGGTAAAGGGATTATAATGATGATAACACTGCATTGAGAACAAATTATTAAATTCTACATGACGGAGTGTAAAGAAATATTAGTAAGCTATCCAGAGTACGGGACTATTTCAGGCAACACAAATATCTTCTCCTAGAGTGATATGGATTTTGTGCAGTAGAAATTATCTTATCCCTTCATTCTTTCTATTAAGAATAGCTTCATTTAGTTTCCTACATTCTCAGTTGTATATGATGTAGTGTACCAAACAGCCCTACAACTAAGCAAGGTCTTGGTGATCACTGATCAGCATACTGAAGTATGGAAAAATATGCAGGACAGAGGAACTGAACTAAGAAAGTTGTCAAGAAGCTGTCTACATTGTGAATGTTTGATGGGCGAGAGGGACTTTCTTTTTTTTTTTTTTTTTTTTTTTTCCGGAGAGTAGTCATGGACACTAGTGTAGGTCATTGGATTTTCAATGGTCTTGCCTGAAACTTCAGTCATGTCTCTAGACACTGAGAAGGACGCACACTGAATAAGAAGATCCCAATGCCAAAGGCAATGGAAATGACCAGGCATGTCAGTAAGAAGCTGAGCCCTGGACACACCTCCTACACAAGCACCTGTGCATAGAGAACTTCCTCCGGCCCTCTAGAAATTAGGAGTGCATCCTCATGAGAGGGCCAGACTTTGTTAGCCTGTCATACAGAGAAAAATAATTCTTGACAAATATTATACACCTGTCTCATTTCATTTATGTTGATATAACAAAATATCTGGGACTGGGTAATTTATAAAGGATAGAAATTTATTTCTCCTAGTTCTGGAGGTTTAGAATGTCAAGGCACCAGATGTTTCAGCTGCCTTCTATAGACAGGAACAAAGCTGTGTGTGGGAAAGGCAGAAAAGCAGGAGAACAAAAGTTACATGAAGCCTTTTCTTTAGCAACTGTAATCCCATTTAAGAGGAAGGAGCCCTCCTGACCTGATAACCTCTTAAAGGTCACACCTCCCAAATCTATCACTTTGGCAATACCTGAATTTCGGAGCAGACACACTCAAACCCTAGCAACACAGAATCAGCAAATCAACAGATGACCGCATATTCTTATGTTAAGAAAACAAACAAACCAAACGTTTTTCTTTTCAGAGAAACGGGAACAGAAGACAAAGACGGTGATGACAACGCATAATATGTTTCTTTTATTTCACCCATAGCTTTTGGGACCAGAATTCTGGTCTTCCCATAAAGGAAGAGTGAAAAAAGTTAAGGTAATGGGTTTACATTTTACATAGATAATATTAACCCTTATTACCATAAACTAAAATCTCTTACTAATCAAAATTATATAAACAATTATTGGAATCAGACTAAGCAATAAAAAAGACTCATTTTTTATCAGAAAAAGAGTGATTTAACAGAGCATAATTGATATCTGTTACTGCAAATATAAGACAAAATCATATTCATATCAAGTTGATTTTTTGGAACAAATTTATTTTTTGATTTATTGGCTTTATGGATATGTATGTACATAGATGTGTGTGTAAGTTAACCTTTTTCTTTTCTTTTCTTTCTTTTTTTTTTTTTTTTTTTGAAACAAAGTCTCACTCTTTTGCCCAGGCTGGAGTGCCATGGCGTGATCTCAGCTCACTGCAACCTCCGCCTCCTGGGCTCAAGTGATTCTCCTGCCTCAGCCTCCGAAGTAGCTGAGATTATAGGCTCCCGCAACCACACCCAGCTAATTTTTGTATTTTTAGTAGAGATGGGGTTTCATCATGTTGGACAGGCTGGTCTTGAACTCCTGACTTCAAGTGATCTGCCCACCTCAGCCTCCCAAAGTGCTGGGATTACAGGCATGAGCCCCCGCATCTGGCCAGTTAACCTTTTTTCTATTGGTCTACTCTATAAAAGTTTGCTACTGATATAAGGATATATAATAATAGAAATTCTAATTGATTTAATATATTAAATTTTAATACATACATAATTTTACTGTCTAGAAACCTGAATTTAGTATTTTATATTAATTATGAATTTACTATGTTAAAATGTCTGTGAAAATACAGTCACAAATATTGTTGATTATTCTACTACTATTTCATTGTTACTTGGATGACAATAGTCATGGCATCATTCTGTAATGTAGGACATGTTTAATCTTCATTAGAACCACATGCAAATTTGCCATGGAAACACCTGATCAGACAAAGAGAACAAGACTCTAAAAGTTTTAAATTCCCATAGATTTTAACAGTTTTCTCCTCTCCTGCAAGGTCATACTTATTCTGAAAATTAAGAAATATATGACCTAAGGAATTGATAGATATCATATAGTCTAGTCACTTTAATACTAAAAGGTTTAATTTCTTATGAAATTAGAAACTCTCACAAAGACTAAAACCAACAGAAGAGATATATTCAAGCTAAGTTAATAAAAATGCCCTGCAGCTATAATCTGTAAGATGGGGTCTGATGGGAATGAAATATGTCACTTTACACTCTATTGCAGTACTCATATCCTTTGAATTTTTAAAGTTAAAACAAAACCTAGCCTAAAACTTCACATTTGAATGTCAGTAGGAGACATTTTAAATCCTTTATAAACAATACATAATTTCTGATTTCTGTATAGAGTCAAAGCTTTTAAATACAATAACTTTCAGCTAATTTATTATTAAGCTGTTGTTTTCATCAGAGTTACCAAGAAACGTAAACCACTGAAATGGCTCTGATGAGTGTAGGAACACCAGTGTTCTTGGTCCTCATGCAGGTATAAATACAATGACACAGGTACATGTGGAATGGTTTTAAGGAGCAGAGAGTTTAACAGGCAAGAAGGGGCAAGATGGAAGGGAGACGGAAGAAGCTCCCCTGTACAGAGACAGAGGGAGGGGTGCTCCAAAGCTGAGAGAGGGAACCCCAAGGGTGGAAACCAGCCAGGTGTACGTAGAGAGGATGGAGAAAACGGTGTCTGATTTGCATAGGGCTCAGGGGATTCGTTTGACCAGGCATGTCATTCATATAGCCCTTGAAAAAGCTGTCCTTCTCACCCTAGCCTTTTAATATGCAAATGCAGGGCACCATGATGTTCTACACACATGGGGATACGTGAGGGCCGTCATGTTGCCAGGCCCATGTTGGGCAAGGGCAAGAAGGCCGCAGGGATCCCCATGTTGGGTGGACCCAGTTTCTAATGGCCTGCATTTGCATATCAAAGATTGCCTGCCTGACTCTAAGAGCAGAGGCTTTACAAGAAACTTTTCCAGAGATGGTTTAAAAAATGAAAACTTCCCAAGGACCCCTTTTCCTCTCTACCTGCCTAAAACAATTTCTTAATAACTCCTACAACACCACTACATTTAACATTAAATTGCCATTACTACTTAAAACTAATGTCTTTCTATCATGAACTTTTCCAGTAATGACGTTGTAGGGAGCCTTGAAAATGCAAACACGTAGTTTAGAAGGAATTTTTAAAAAAATGTTAAGTTCTATTATCCAATCTACAAGTATATTCTGATTGTTCACTAAATATAGACAGGACTCCAACTGATGTGGTCATGTCACTAGTTGGGGAAAAATTGTATTTGGGAAAAAACACCTATAGTTGTACGTATCCAATGAGATAACTTTCAAATCACTGAAATAATTACTTCTAAAGAGTCTGTTTGATTTTAAGGAGTTTCCATCATTTTATTTAGATAGTTAATGTTGCATATAGAAGTTTACAAAATGTCTAAAAATTTATTTATATAGATTGTCATTCAAATTTTAGATGTGTTATTGGCAATAATTATCCCCAGTAAATTTCTTGGAAAGCTGTTTTACATAAATAACAAGGTCATCCTTGGTTTATTGTTCTACTTTCACTGCCACCTAGTTATTTTGGTCTGCTGTAACAATACTTTATAAACTGAAATACTTATAAACAACAGAAATTTGTTTCTCACAGTTCTGGAGGCTAGGAAGTCCAAGATCAGTGTGCCAGCAAATTCAGTGTCAAATGAGGAACAGCTCTCTGATTCATAGAGGGTGCTTTCTAGTTGTGTCCTTACATGTCGAAAGGGACAACCGAGCTCCTTTGGTTCTCTTTTATACGGACACTAATTGCATTCCTGAGGGACCTGCCCTCATGATCTAATCCCTCCCCAAAATCCATCTCCTAATAACGTCACATTGGTGATTAAGTTTCAACAAATTTTGTGGGAAAATAAACATTCATATTCAGTCCATTGCACACTGTCTTGATATTACTTGTTTTGGGGGATTTTTTTTTTTCTTTGAAATAGGATCTCACTCTGTCACCCAGGCTGGAGTGCAGTGGTGCAATCACGGCTCACCGTAGCCTCAATCTCTTGGGCCATCTTCCCACCTCAGCTTCCTAAACTGCTGAGATTACAGGCATGAGTCACCATCCAGCATAACTTGTTCTATTATTTGTTTGTTGGTTGGTTGTTTTTTGGGTTTTTTTTTTTACAGGAATATAAATGTTTATTTATCAATTTATTTATTTTAAACTTTTATTTTAAGTTCAAGGGCATGTGCAGGATTATTACATACGTAAACATGTGTCATGGAGGTTTGTTGTACAGATTATTTCATCCAGGTATTAAGCCTAGTACCCATTAGTTATTTTTCCTGACCCTTTCCCTCCTCCAACCCTCTACCCTCTGATAGTCTACAGTGTGTGTTGTTCCCCTCTGTGTGTCCATGTGTTCTCATAATTTAACTTCCACTTACAAGTGAGAACATGTGGTATTCAGTTTTCTGTTCCTGTGTTAGTTTTCTAAGGATAATGGCCTCCAGCTCCATCCATGTCCCTGCGAAGGACATGATCTTGTTCTTTTTTATGGCTGCATAGTATTCCATGGTGTATATGTACCATATTTCCTTTATCTAGCCTATCATTGAGGGGTATTTAGGTTGATTCCATGCCTTTGTCATTGAGAATAGTGCTGCAGTGAATGTATGTGTGTATGTGTCTTCATAAAAGAATGATTTATAATCCTGTAGGTATATACCCAGTAATGGGATTGCTGGGTTGAATGGCATTTCCCTTTTTAGGTCTTTGAGGAATCGTTACATTGTCTTCCACAGTGATTGAACTAATTTACACTCCCACCAACAGTGTAAAAGCATTCCTTTTTCTCCACAACCTTGCCAGCATCTGCTGTTTTTTGACTTTTTTTAGCCAAAGGTCATGTGTTTTTTTTAATTTTTTGCTGGATCCTAAAAATTATATAGCCAGTGCTGGGTGAGACTATTTTAGACACTGTGACTTAGGGAAAGTACAAAGCAGTATCTTCCTCAACACGTACAGGAAGAACACTGTGGAGGAAACAACAAGTGAAATACCCAGTAAAAATTAGAGGAAGAATAGGAAGGTTAGTATTTATGAAGGAGAGAGAGCAATGTGGCAGCATATTAGAAGCAGGGAGTAGGGGCAGATCATGTAATGCTTTCTAGTTCAATACAAAGACTTGCTATTACACTCTAAGTGAGATAGAAGTCTTTGGAAGCTTTTGAGGAGAGTAATATGATGTGACATTTTTATAAGTATTTGTTTAGATGTATATCGAGATTATTTCACTAATCAATAAAAAGTTGATATTCAAAGTATAATGGGATAAAGATGAAAACAGAAAGAGAAGCAACTGCAGCAGTCTAAGGAAGATAAAATAGTAGAATAGAAAACAAGTTGAAACTCAGTTTCTGCAATCCTGCCATTAGTAAGTGTAGAACTGTCCAGGACACATCTGGTGGGAGAATGTTTGTGAATGTTTTTGTTGTATTTGAGGTAGAGTGGAGTGATAGATAACAGTAGGTATAACCCATGAAAGATCTCACACACTTTCCTTAGGATGCTGGATAAGAGAGTTCCCTTTCTACACCGCCACCAGTTGAGAATCCACATGCCATTTTTTGCCACCCCTGTCTAATATCACCCACCAAAAAGTATTGCTTTAACTAAGCTTCAGTATATAGGCACCCACATAAATATTTCTTATCGGTATCCACAGGGAAGTAAAAGAAAAATTGATTTAGGAAGCTTGACTTGAACTTATGTATACAGAATCCTTAAGGGCTAGACTGCAGGAACTCGTATATTTATATAGAGCATTTCCAGTGTTGCTTTTCTTCATGGAATTACTTCAAAGACTTTTTGAACTTCAACAAATTACATAATTGAGGGCCTACTTTTGGATGCTATAGTCTGTTCCACTGGCATGTTATATAAACAGTAGTAAACTCTTATTTATCACCTAATCACAATAGCTTAGTGTGCTGCTAAATTAAACTCACTAGAAAAAAAATCAGTTGATCCTATAAGAAGTTAGTCCCAATTTCTATTGAGATAAGTGATTAAAGAGACTAGGTTCCAGTTCATAAAGATGCACTTTGGAGAGATAATTTAGTGACTGGGGAAAACAAAAGAGTAGGACCTTTAATAAAAGGAGGGAAAACAAAGAACAATGAAAATAACTGAAACAACAACAACAACAACAACAACAACAACTGAACACCTGTCTCATGTTCTAGCTGCCATGCTTGTTCACAGGATGAACTTATACTTTACTAGTTAACATTGATCAATACAAGATTTTTTTTTAGTCACCTAGCAAGAGCCAAGCAGTAGCTCTGAAGGAGTGAATACCACCATATCTATGGCTTGTTACCAAGGAAGCAAACATTTGAATATTCTACTTTGAAAATCCTGTGTCGTACATGAGGACTCACTTGGCTGTTTATGTCTGTCCACTGAAGCCCTGGATGTACCATTCCCATTTTTAAAAAAGCATAAATTCTAAGAATTCTAATTTGGGGTTGCGAATATGATTGCATAACAAAGGATGCTGAAAATTTCTTTTTTTAACCAGAAAATTAGTTATCACAAGAGGTCACTTAGCAATAGAAAATCACATTGACTATGTTTAAGTTATGATGTATTTAATCCAACCAACAAAAACGGCCATGTTGCAACTCTAAGAACACTGAAACTGAAACATTTAGACTTAAGATTTGATGCTGGACTCTGACTAAATATTGGGTAAGAGGGACAATACACTTCTAGATTATCCTGTGTAGTTGACCTCTTTCTAACCTTACCATCTGAAATTTTACCAATAGTTTATTGCCACCTTTCTTCTGAACTTCAGCTGACCCATACAGTTTTGTAGGCAACATTATGATTAACTGACCAAGGAGATTCACAACTCCAAAAGTTCACAGTTTTGTGGAGGCATTTATGCTCTCCTGAGGTGAAAAAGGCTTTGGAAGAGAGAGTGCTAAGAAGATATTTCAATCATGCTGAGAGAAACTGTGAATAGATGTTTATATTTTACACTGTGAAAAGCACAGAATTATTTATCATTATTTGTGTGTTGTGCTTATGCTTTGATATTTTGATATTATTCCCATTTGTTGATTAATTTAATGCTGAAAATGTATAATGTATCAGAAATTACACTAGAATGTTAATGAAATTTACTTTACTTTTTAATGAACTGATTGGAAACTCAGTATGTTCATCCTGAAAGTCTTTTTAAATATTAGTAAGACTAATGTGGTATGCATTTAAAAAAACAAAGACACCTATAGTTGTATATATCCAATGAGATAACTTTCAAATCACTGAAATAATTACTTCTAAAGAGTCTGTTTTAAGGAGTTTCCATCATTTTATTTAGATAGCTAATGTCACATATAGAAGTTTACAAAATGTCTAAAAATTTATTTATATAGATTGTCATTCAAATTTTAGATGTATTATTGGCAATAATTATCCATAGTAAATTTCTTGGAAAGCTGTTTTACATAAATAACAGCTAGACTTTACTGCTTTATAAACCCAAACAAAGAAGCTGACTATAATGTCTTCAATCTGGCTAATATAATTAGTATTTTCAATGGAGGAGTATTGTGTTGTTACATTTGTACTGTGTAAAATATGTATTTATTTATTTTTATTTTATTTATTTGTTTGTTTGAGACAGGGTCTTGCTCTGTAGCCCAGGCTGGAGTGCAGTGGCACAATCTCGGCTCACCACAACCTCTGCCTCCCGTGTTCAAGTGATTCTCCTGCCTCAGCCTCCCGAGTAGCTGGGAGTGGGCTCTTAATAAAAAGATGAAGTTTGGCCTCTTTCTCTCTCTGTTGCTTCCATTTGCTGCCATGACTTAAGGTTGAAACTTACATTAAAAGAGAAGCAGAGCATAAAAGTTTGGAAAATTCACAGCCTGGCCATGTGATAGAGCAGGAAAAAAGCATTTCAGGATAGAAAGCATCCAAGCAGACTGTGGAGCAACCACTTGCTAGAGAGATTAGCATGACTGTAAAAGGACCCAGTGCTAAAATTCAAGATAATTGGAAAAAGACTCACTTGAGGAGCCCTTCAGCCCACCGCTGCACTGTTGGAGCCCCTTTCTGAGCTGGCCAAGGCAGGAGCCGGCTCCCTCAGCTTGCAGGGAGGTGCGGAGGGAGAGGCGCGAGCGGGAACCGCGGCTGTGCGCCGCGCTTGCGTGCCAGCTGGAGTTCCGGGTGGGCGTGGGCTTGGCGGGCCCAGCACTCGGAGCAGCCGGTCGGCCCTGCCGCCCGGGCAATGAGGGGCTTAGCGCCCGGGCCAGTGGCTGCCGAGGGTGTACTGGGTCCTCCAGCAGTGCCAGCCCACCGGCGCTGCGCTCGATTTCTCACCGGACCTTAGCTGCCTTCCCGCAGGACAGGGCTCGGGACCTGCAGCCCGCCTTGCCTGAGCCTCCCACCCCCTCCATGGGCTCCTGTGCCTCCCGCGCCTCCCGGACGAGCGCCACCCCCTGCTCCACGGCGCCCAGTCCCATCGACCACCCAAGGGCTGAGGAGTGCGAGCGCAGGCGCGGGACTGGCAGGCAGCTCCACCTGCAGCCCCGGTGCGGGATCCACTGGGTGAAGCCAGCTGGGCTCCTGAGTCTGGTGGAGATGTGGAGAATCTTTATGTCTAGCTCAGGAATTGTAAATACACCAATCAGCACCCTGTGTCTAGCTCAGGGTCTGTGAATGCACCAATCGACACTCTGTATCTAGCTACTCTGGTGGGGCCTTGGAAAACCTTTATGTCTAGCTCAGGGATTGTAAATACACCAATCGGCACTCTGAATCTAGCTCAAGGTTTGTAAACACACCAATCAGCACCCTGTGTCTAGCTCAGGGTTTGTGAGTGCACCAATCGACACTGTATCTAGCTGCTCTGGTGGGGCCTTGGAAAACCTTTTTGTCTAGCTCAAGGATTGTAAATACACCAATCAGCACTCCGTATCTAGCTCGAGGTTTGTAAACACACTAATCAGCACCCTGTGTCTAGCTTGAGGTTTGTGGATGCACCAATCAACACTCTGTGTCTGGCTGCTCTGGTGGGGCCTTGGAGAACCTTTGTGTCCATACTCTGTATCTAACTGATCTGATGGGGACATGGAGAACTTTTATGTCTAGCTCAGGGATGGTAAACGCACCAATCAGCGCCCTGTCAGAACAGACCACTCGGCTCTACCAATCAGCAGGATGTGGGTGGGGCCAGATAAGAGAATAAAAGCAGGCTGCCCAAGCCAGCAGTGGCAACCGGCTCAGGTCCCCTTCCACACTGTGGAAGCTTTGTTCTTTCGCTCTTTACAATAAATCTTGCTACTGCTCATTCTTTGGGTCCATGCTGCTTTTATGAGCTGTAACAGTCATGGCGAAGGTCTGCAGCTTCACTCCTGAAGCCAGTGAGACCACGAGCCCACCGGGAGGAATGAACAACTCCAGACGTGCCGCCTTAAGAGCTGTAACACTCACCGCGAAGGTCTGCAGCTTCACTCCTGAGCCAGCGAGACCATGAACCCACCAGAAGGAAGAAACTCGGAACACATCCGAACATCAGAAGGAACGAACAACTCCGGAGGTGCCACCTTAAGAGCTGTAACACTCACACTCACCGCGAGGGTCCGCGGCTTCATTCTTGAAGTCAGTGAGACCAAGAAACCACTAATTCCGGACACACTTTGCCTAGAAAAGCCACAAGTACTCAACTCTTAAACCATGAGCGCAACCACTTGGTCTACAACTTACGAAGCCACAGGGGCAAACCTTGTGAGCCTACCCTTTATACCAGTGTGCCCAGTATCAAGAAAGATTATGTTGGAGCTTTAAGTTTAATGTCTGCCCTTCTCCTTTTCTAACTAGCAGGAGACCTGTTACTCCTTTCCTTTGGCTGATTTCTCCCATTTGGAATGGGAATGTTTACCAAAATGCCTGTGCCACCAATTTATCTTAGGAGTAAATAATTTGTTTTTGATCGTAAGGGCACACAGGTGGAAGAAAATCAACTTGAATCTCAGATAAGTCTTTTGACTTTGGGACTTTTGAGTTGGGTCAGGAATGAATTAAGAAACTGGGGGACTACTGAGAAGGGATGATTGCATTTTGCGATGTGTATTAGTCAGGCTTCTCTAAAGGGACATAACTAATAGGATAGATGAATAGATGGAGGGGAGTTTATTAGGAGAATTGACTCACAGGATCAGAAGGTGAAGTCCCGCAATAGGTTGTCTGAAAGCTGAGGAGCCAGGAAGCTAGTCCAAGTTTCCAAATTTCAAAAGTAGGGAAGCCAATAGTGCAGCCTTCATTCTGTGGCTGAAGGCCCGAGAGGCCCTTGCAAATCACTGGTGTAAGTCCAAGATCCCAAAAGTTGAAGAACTTGGAATCTGACGTTTGAGGGCAGGAAGCATCCAGCATGAGAGAACGATGGAGGCCAGAAGACTTAGCCAGTCTAGTCTTCCACGTTCCTCTGCCTGCTTTTATCCCACCATGTTGGCAGCTGATTAGATGGTATCCATCCAGATTGAGGGTGGATTTGCCTCTCCCAGTCCATTGACTCAAATGTTAATGTCCTTTGACAACACCCTCATAGACACACTCAGGAACAATACTTTGCATCCTTCAATCAAATCAAGGTGACACTCAATATTAACCATCACACAATATAAGAAGTATATGAGGTTAGTGGGACCAGAGACAGAATGGCATAGTGTTGATATTTGTCCCCTCTAAATCTCATTTTGAATGTAATCCCCAATGTTACAGGTAAGGTCTGATGAGAGGTGTTTGGGTCATGGGGGTGGATCCGTGGTGAATGGCTTGGTATCATCCTTACAGTAATGGGTGAAGTCTCACTCTATGGGTTCACATAAGATCTGGTTGTTTAAAAGAGTGTTGGACCTCCCCCATCTCTCTCTCGCTTCCTCTCATATCATGTGATATGTCTGTTTCTCTTTTGCCTTCTGCCTTGATAATACGCTTTCTGAAGTCCTCACCAGAAGCAGATGCTGTCACCTCGTTTCCTGCACAGCCTCTAGAACTGTGAGCCAATTAAACCTCTTTTCTTTGTCAATTAACCAGTGTCAGTTATTCTTTTATAGTGACACAAAAACTGACTAATACTAGTATCTTCATTATGAAGTTACAAAGAAATTGGCTGATTACTTCTATGCCCTGGGGTTTTATGAAATGCAGAATTTAAGAGCAATGAACTAGCATATCTGCCAGGAGAAACATCTAAGCAGCAAAGCATTCAGGCTACTGTGTGACTACATTTAACTGCATACTGTAAAATGCCAGAGGAAAATAATTACTTGAAGGCAAAATTTACAATTAAAATTGATGTAAAATGGAAACATTTGAAAAATTTACTACTGGCAATGTAAAATCTTAAAAGGGCTAAACTCAATGTCTCATAACTCCAATCCCAACCCTTTGGGAGGCCAGTGTAGGAAGATTGAGCCCAAGAAGTTGAGGCTGCAGTGAGCAATGATTGCATTCCAGCATCGGTGACAGAGGGTGACCCTGTCTCAAAATTAGAAATAAATAAATAAGACTTCAAATGCACGTTTGAATGTTTGGGAAAAAAAATAAGAGTGTAGCTAACTGGCATTCTATTAAGGAGTTTACTATAGTGAGAAGGAATCATCAAAACAATGCCAGAATGACTCCAAAGGGATTCTGAAGATCTTAGAGGCTTGTCCTTTCATTACAGGTCTAGACCTCTAGGAGGGCAGAATGATTTTGAGGAACGAGGCTGGGGGAACGAGCCTCCATTAGCTTGATGCCCAAGGCCACCCCAAGATCCCCACAGTCCAGCCCAGTGCCCCTCTGGTGGTCTCTGTGTCTGTTTTTTATGCTAATACCATGCTGCTTTGGCTGTAATAGCTCTGTAGTATAATTTGAAGTCAGGTAATGTGATTCCTCAAGTTTTGTCCTTTTAGCTCAGGATAGCTTTGGTTATTCTGGGCCTTTTGTGGTTCCATATAAATTTTAGAATTATTTTTGCTTTTTCTTTGAGGAATGTCATTGGTATTTTGATAAGGATTGAATTAAATCTATGCATTGCTTTGAGTAGTGTGAACATTATAACAATAGTGATTCTTCCAATCCATAAACATGGGGTAGCTTTCTACTTTTTCTGTGTCCCCTTCAATTTTTTACATCATATTTTATAGTTTCTTTGCACATATTTTTCAATTCTTTGGTTAAGTTTATTCCTAGGTATTTTATTTGTAGCTATTGTCAAGGGGATTACTTTCTTGATTTCTTTTACAATTGGAATATAGAAATGATGCTGATTTTTTGTGTTAATTTTATATCATGTAACTTTACTGAATTTATCAGTTCTAATAGTCTTTTGGTGGAGTCTTTAGGTTTTTTCAAATATAATATCATGTAATCTACAAAGATAATTTAATTTCCTTTCCAACTTAGATGCCCTTTATTTATTTCTCTTGTATCATTGTTCTAGCTAGGACTTCCAGTAGGATATTTAATAACAGTGGGGTAAGTGGGAATCATTGCCTTGTTCCAGATTTTACAAAAAAAGGTTTTCTTTTTTCTTTCTTTCTGTTTTTTTTTTGGTTTTGTTTCTGTTTTTTTAGATAGAGTCTCACTCTGTCACCAGGCTGGAGTGCAGTGGCGCGATCTCAGCTCACTGCAGCCTCCGCCTCCCAAGTTCAAGCTATTGTCCTGCCTCAGCCTCCTAAGTAGCTAGGACCACAGGCACGTGCCACTATGCCCAGCTAATTTTTGTATTTTTAGGAGAGACGGGGTCTCACCATGTTGGCCGGGATGGTCTCGAGATCTTGACCTCGTGATCTGCCCACCTTGGCCTCCCACAGTGCTGGAATTACAGGCATGAGCCACTGCGCCCAGTCAAATGTTTTTATTTTTCTTCATTGCTTATAATACTAGCTGTTGGACTGCCATATATGACTTCTATTGTGTTGTGGTATGTTCTTTCTATTCCCAGTCTTTTTATGTTTTTTATCATGATGGGATGTTGACTTTTTCCAACTGCCTTTTCAGCATCAATTGAAATGTTCATACATTTTTGTCCTTCATTCCGTTGATATGCAGTATCAAATTAATGATCGGCATATTTGAATTATCTTTGTATCCCAGGGATAAATCAACTTGGTGATGATGAATGACCTTTTTAATATGTTGTTGAATTTGTTTGCTAGTATTTTGTTGAGGATTTTTGCATCAATATTCCTTGGATATACCATCATGTAGTTTTAATTGGTTTTGTTTTTTTTTTTGTGGTTGTTTATGGATGTGAGATGTCTTTGTTTGGTTTTGGTATCACAGTAATAAGGGCTTCATGTAATGAGTTTGCAAGTGCTCCATCCTCCTTTATTTTTTGGAATGATTTGAGTAGTGTTAATACTAGTTCATCTTACATATTTGGTAACTTTCAGCAGTGAAGTCATTGGGTTCTGGACTTTTCTTTCCTGAGAGACTTGGATCTCAGTGCTTGTTATTGTTCTATTCGGGTTTTTAATTTCTTCAGAGTTTAATTATAGCAGGTTCTTTTGTCTAGGAATGTATCCATTTCTTTTACGTTTTCTAATTTATTGGCACATAGTTGCTCATGCTAGTCTAATGACTCTTTGACTTTATGCGGTATCAATTGGAATGTCTCATTTTTTGTCTCTGATTTTATTTGTGTCTTCTCTCTTTTTCTTAGTCTGACAAGTTTTTTTGACTTTATCTTTTTAAAAAACTAACTTCATTTTAATTTTTTTATTTCAATTTCATTTATTTCTTCTCTGATATTTATTGTTTCTTTTCTTTTATTATTTTTGTTTTTGTTTTACTCTTGCTTTTCTAGTTCTTTTAGATGCATCATCAGGTTTTTTTGTTTTTGTTTGTTTTTTTGAGACGGAGGAGTCTCCCTCTGTCACCCAGACTGGAGTGCAGTGGCAGGATCTTGGCTTACTGCAAACTCCACCTCCTGTGTTCAAGCAATTCTTGTGCCTCAGTGTCCCAAGTAGCTGGGATTACAAACATGTGCCACCACACCTGGCTAATTTTTGTAATTTTAGTAGAGATGGGGGTTTCACCATGTTGCCCAGGCTGGTCTCGAACTCCTGGCCTTAAGTGATCTGCCCATGTCAGCCTCCCAAAGTGCTGGGATTACAGTTGTAAGCCACTGCACCTGGCCAGGTTTTTTATTTGAAATTTTTCTACTTTTTTGATGTAGGTGCTTATTGCTATTAACTTTCCTGAGTGGGGATTTTGCTGTATCCCATAGATTTTGATATGTTGTGTGTTCATTTTCATTTGTTTCAAATCATTTTTCAATTTCCTTCTTAATTTATTCTTTGACCCACTGGTCACTAACGTGTTTAATTTTCATGTGTTTGTCAAGCTTCTAATGTTCTTGCTATTGATTTAGAGATTTATTCCATTGTGGTCAGAGAACTTACTTGATATGTTTTCAGTTTTTTTTGTGTGCATTTTGAGACTTGTTTTGTTACCTAAAATATGGTCTATCCCTGATAATAATCCATGTGCTAAGGAGAAGAATGCATATTTTCGGTGGTGGTATGTTTTAATTTCTTGCTTTTTATTGTTTATCTGTATATCTGTTCTACTTGTTTTGATTTGAGGTTATCATGAGGCTTGCAAAGAACATCTTGTAACCCATTACATTTAACTGATGACAGCTTAACACTGATTGCAAAAACTGACAAAACTAAAAACTAACAAACTAAAAATAAGCAAAGAGGAAAATAAAAACTTCATCTCTTTACTTTTTAACTTTTTAAAATTTCAGTTTGTATCTTATACTATGTCTTGAAAAGTTGTCGTAGTTATTTCTGATAGGTTTATTTTCTACTCTTTCTACTCAATATATGAGTAATTTACACACTACAATTACACTGTTACAATATTTTCTGTTTGTCTGTGTACTTACTATTACCAGTAAGTTTTACACCTTGCGATGATTTCTTATTGGTCATTAATATCCTTTCCTTGGGACTGAAGAACTCCCTTTAGCATTACTTGTATGACAGGCCTGGTGTTGATAACATCCCTCAGCTTTTGTTTGTCTGGGAAAATATTTCTTCATGTTCGAAGAACATTTTCACTGGATATACCATAGTAGAATAAAAATTTTATGCTTCAGCACTTGAAATATGTCGTGACACTTTCTCCTGGCCTGCAACATTTCTACTGAGAAGTCTGCTGCCACACATATTGGACCTTCTTTTCATGTTGTTTCTTTTTATCTTTATGCTTTAAGATCCATTCTTTATCCGTAACCTTTGGGAGTTTATTAAATATCTTGAGGTAGTGTTGTTTGGGTTAAATATTCATGGTATTCTACAGCCTTTTCCTTGAATATTAATATCTTTCTCTAGATTTGGAAAGTTCTCAGTTATTATTTCTCTGAATAAACTTTCTACCCTGATCTAGCTCTCTAACTCTTTTTTAAAGCCAATAACCCTTAGATTTGCCCTTTTGAGGCTATTTTCTGGATCTCTTTGGCCTGTTTCATTCTTTTTTGTTCTTTTTTATTTTTCCTAATCTGAATGTGTATTTTCAAGTGCCTGTCTTCAAGCTCACTAATTCTTTTTTCTGCTTGATCAGTTCTGCTATTGAGAAACTCTGATGCATTATTCAGTGTGTCAATTAAATTTTTCAGCTCCTGAATTTTTTTTTAATTATACATTAAGTTCTGGGATACATGTGCAGAACGTGCAGGTTTGTTAATAGGTATACACATGCCATGGTGGTTAGCTGCGCCCATCAACCCATCATCTACATTAGGTATTTCTCCTAATGCTATCCCTCCCCTAGCCCCCCAGCCCCTAATAAGCCCTGGTGTGTGATGTTCCCCTCCCTGTGTCCATATGTTCTCATTGTTCAACTCCCACTTATAAGAGAGAACATGAGGTGTTTGGTTTTCTGTTCCTGTGTTAGTTTGCTGAGAATGATGGTTTCCAGCTTCATCCATGTCACTGCAAAGGAAATGAACTCATCCTTTTTTATGGCTGCATAGTATTCCTTGGTGTATATGTGCCTCATTTTCTTTATCCAGTCTATCATTGATGGACATTTGGGCGGTTTCCAAGTCTTTGCTATTGTGGATAGTGCTGCAATAAACATACTTGTGCGTGTGTCTTTATAGTAGAATGATTTATAATGCTTTGGGTATATACCCAGTAATGGGATTGCTGGATCAAATGGTATTTCTCGTTCTAGATCCTTGAGGAATTGCCCCACTGTCTTCCACAATGGTTGAACTAAATTACAGTCCCCCCAACAGTGTAAAAGTGTTCCTATTTCTCCACATTTTCTCCAGCCTCTGTTGATTCCTGACTTTTTAATGATGGCCATTTTTACTGGCATGAGATGGTATCTCAATTTGGTTTTGATTTGCATTTCTCTAATGACCAGTGATGATGAGCTCTTTTTCATATGCTTGTTGGCCACATAAATGTCTTCTTTTGAGAAGTGTCTGTTCATATCCTTCTCCTGCTTTTTGATGGAGTTATTTGTTTTTTACTTACAAATTTGTTGAAGTTCCTTGTGTATTCCAGATATTAGCCCTTTGTCAGATGGATAGATTGCAAAAACTTTCTCCCATTGTGTAGGTTGCCTGTTCACTCTGATGATAGTTTCTTCTGCTGTGCAAAATCAGCTCCCGAATTTCTGCTTGACTTTTTCAAAAATTATTTTAATCTTTTTGTAAAATGTATCTGATAGAATTCTGAATTTCTGGCCGGGCGTGGTGGCTCACGCTTGTAATCCCAGCACTTTGGGAGGCTGAGGTGGGCGGATCACGAGGTCAGGAGATCGAGACCACGGTGAAACCCCGTCTCTACTAAAAATACAAAGAAATTAGCCGGGCATGGTGGTGGGCACCTGTAGTCTCAGCTACTCGGAGAGGCTGAGGCCGGAGAATGGCATGAACCTGGGAGGCGGAGCTTGCAGTGAGCCGAGATTGCGCCACTGCACTCCAGCCTGGGCGACAGAGCGAGACTCCATCTCAAAAAAAATAAAAAAATAAAAAAAAAAGAATTCTGAATTTCTTCTCTATCTTATCTTGAATTTTGTTATCTTCCTCAAATCAGCTATTTGTAATTCTGTCTGAAAGGTTGCATGTTTCTATCATTCTGGGATTGGTTACATATGCTTTATTTAGTTCTTTTGGTGAGATCATGTTTTCCTGGATGGTCTTGATGATTTTGGGTATTTATTGATATCTGGGCATTGCAGAGTTAAGAATTTATTATAGTCTTTGCAGTCTGGGCTTGTTTTACTCATCCTTCTTGGGAAGGCTTTCAGTGTATCCAAAGGGAATTTTGTATTGTGATTTAAATCTTTGGTCACTGCAGCTGTCTCTGCATAAGGGGGACACCGTAAGCTAAGTAACATTGTGACTCTTCCAGACTCAAAAATGTACCACCTTGGTGGTCTTGGGTAAGATCTGAGGGAATTCCCTGAATTACCAGGCAGAGACTCGTGTTCTCTTTCTTTACTTGTGCCCAAACAAATGGAGTTTTTCTCTCCATGCTGTGCTGTCTGGGGCTGGGGGATACGTGATACAGCGTCCCTGTGGCCACCTCCACTGGGACTGCACTTGGTCAGAACTGAAGCCCAGCACCGCACTCTATCTCACCCAAAGCCCTTGGAAACCACTACCTGGTTGTCAAGTGTTTACTCAAGGCCCAAGGGCTCTTCAGTCAGTATGTGTCCAATTGTGCCAGTGTTTTGTCCTTCCTTTCAGGGCAGACAATTTCCCACAGTGCAGATGCTGGTTCAAAAATACCATCTGGGAGCCAGGGCCTGGAGTCACAAACCTTAAGAATTTACCTGGTTCTCTGTTTTACTATGGCTTAGTTGGCACCCAAGCCACAAGATAAAGTCCTTCCCAATTTTCCATATCCTCTCCTCAAGCAGAAGGATTCTTTTTTTGTGGCCATCACTGTCCCAGGCCTGCAGCAAGTACTCCCTGGTTACTGTCAATGTTCACTCATAGCTCATGGGTTCTTCAGCCAGCTGTGGTAAATGCAAGCAGGCCTGGGTCTTTCCCTTCAGGGCAGTAGGCTCCCCCTTTGGTCCAGGACAAGTTTATAAATGCCACCTAGGAGTCAAGACCTGGAATCTAGGACCACATGCACCCACTTGTTGCTCTACCCCACAGTGGCTGAGCTGGTACCCAAGCTAAAAATTTTGATTTGCATGAAGCTGTTTTCTCGTGTGGATAGTTGTTCTATTTGGTGTTCTTGTATGGATTGGGGGTTATAGCTGGATAGTTCTGTCTGGCCATCTTCCTCCATCTCATCTTGCCTTTTTTTTTTTTTTTCTTTTTTCTTTTTTTTTCTAGACAGATTCTGGCTTTGTTACCCAGGCTGGAGTATAGTGGCCTGATCAAATATCAGTGTAGCCTCTAACTCCTAGGCTCAAGTAATCCTCCTGCTTTAGCCTCCCAAGTAGTTGGACAGTAAGCACAAGCCACTGCACTGGCTTAATTGTCATTTTAGCAGTGTTGAAAGATGGGACCTTTAAGAGGTGATTAGATCGTGAACACTCTGCCTTTAAGAATGGATTAATGTTATTGTTATGGCAATGGCTCATTTATCATGACAGTGAGTTCTTGTTCAAAAGTTAAGTTTATAATATATAATTTTCGACCGAAGATTCTAAAGCATGTTTCTCATTGTGACATATTGAAATACATTCCTGGTTAATTGCTACTGAAGTATTCTATAATTTTATCTAAATCAAGGATGCAGAAATATGTTTTATATGGTGAAATAAATAATAGCATTGGTTGGATTATAACTTAAAACGGGTTCTATGCCTGCTGAAAACTGAACAGTAATGTGTAGTGTAAGCCAAAATGGCTACATTTGTAGAAAGTCCTACAATAAAACACTCAAGAAATCGGAGAAATAAAGCGTTTTAAGGCAATGGCAATAATATTAAAATTTTATTTCACATTTTTGTGTTTATTGTCTGTATGGTAATTTACACGTTTATTTCATTTTAGATTAAGTTTGACAATTTTAGGTATGGATAGCAAATCATATATGTCAGGCAAGTTATCCATTGATAGAAATACACAATCTTTATGTTTGACTAAAACAAAACAAAATTAGATATTTCTATGTCTAATTTCTATTTGCTTTTGGTTTCAATTATAAACTTTAAATAACTTTGCAAACTGTTGCCCACCTATGTAAATCACGAGGTCAGGAGATCGAGACCATCCTGGCTAACACGGTGAAATTCCGTCTCTACTAAAAACAAAAAATTAGCCGGGCGTTGTGGTGGGCGCCTATAGTCCCAGCTACTCGGGAGGCTGAGGCAGGAGAATGGTGTGAACCCGGGAGGCGGAGCTTGCAGTGAGCCAAGATCACGCCACTGCACTCTAGTCTAGGCGACAGAGCGAGATTCCGTCTCAAAAAAAAAAAAAAATTGCTGCCCACCTAAAATGTGATATATCTTCTTTCGAAGGATGAATTTGCCTTCAGGCAATGAGACTAGCTCATCTTTGTCTTCTATTATTTGCCTCTAATGTTAATGTCATCTTAAATCTTGAAATATAAAATCGATATTTGCCATGTTTATGAGTTACATAGCTGAAAATTGACTAAGTCTAAAACAAGTTTC
Source organism: Hylobates moloch (assembly GCF_009828535.3). NCBI lineage: Eukaryota > Metazoa > Chordata > Mammalia > Primates > Hylobatidae > Hylobates > Hylobates moloch. The sequence continues at coordinate 147,440,087 of NW_026652279.1, forward strand.
CTGAATATTGCTTCAACATTTTTTAAACAATATTCAAATAATATCAAATTACTAAAAAGTAAATGATCAGCCATTTAATTTTATAATTATTTAAGAAAATAAAGTTTTAGTATCTTGTAAAAATTCTTTCTTTTTTTTTTTTTTGAGACGGAGTCTCGCTCTGTCACCCAGGCTGGAGTGCAGTGGCGCAATCTCGGCTCACTGCAAGCTCCGCCTCCCGAGTTCACGCCATTCTCCTGCCTCAGCCTCTCCGAGTAGCTGGGACTACAGGCGCCCGCCACCACGCCCGGCTAATTTTTTGTATTTTTAGTAGAGACGGGGTTTCACCGTGGTCTCGATCTCCTGACCTCGTGATCAGCCCGCCTCGGCCTCCCAAAGTGCTGGGATTACAAGCGTGAGCCACCGCGCCCGGCCGTATCTTGTAAAAATTAAATATACAATTATTAAATTTTTGAAAAGTAACAGAATTATGAGACATAAAAATTAGATGTTAATTAGAAATTATCTGTAATTTGAAATCCATTTACAAAATAGCACCTATCAATTACTGGTAAAAAGCTAAACCTCTTTTATATAAATTTTGGTTGAATTATAAAAACAATATACACCGTAAGTGCCACATTATATTATGTAAACAGCATTCAATTTTTATAAATATTTATGTTTAATTCTATAGGCTTTTCATAAATAAATGCAAAGCAGCAGCTGGTTTCTGTCATTTGAACAGGTTTCCTTTGATTTGTATGATTGTTCTGCTCTCAATTGCTGTTTTGCTCTTTTTTGTTCAATGTGAAATAAATAACCACATTGTACAATGATGATTTTTAAAGCAAAATTACAACATAGAAAACAAATAGGTGTAATGATTATGGCTATCAAATTAATCAAATGGCTTCTCTTTTGAAAAGATATGATAGACATTTCTCAAAAGAAGACATACAAATGGTCAACAAGTATACAAAAATGCTCAGCATCACTAATTCTCAGATAGATACAAACCAAAACTACAATGAGACATCATCTCACCCCAATTAAAATGGCTTTTATCAAAAAGACAAAAAAATAACAGATAGAACACAGAGAAAGCAGAATGCTGATATGCTGTTGATGAGAATGTAAATTAGTATAGCCACTCTGGAGAACAGTATGGAGGCTTTTGAAAAAAACTAAAAATAGAGCTACCATATGATCCAGCAATCCCACTGCTGGATATAAATATCCAAAAAAAGGAAATCAGTATATTGAAGAGATACCTACATTCCCATGGTTATTGAAGTACTATTTACACTAGCCAAGACATGGAATCAACCCAAGTTTCCATTAATGGATGAGTAAATAAATAAAAGTAATACATATACACAATGAAATATTATTCAGCCATAAAAATAATGAAATCCTGTATCTGCAACAATGTGGATACAACTGGAGAATATTATGTTAAGTGAAATAAGCCAGACACAGAAAGACAGATATCAAATGTTCTCACTGATATGTGGGGGCTAAAAAAAAATAAACCCATAAAGATAGAGAGTAGAATGACACTTAAGGGAAGCTGTTTTAGTTGGGAGGAGTGGAAAAGGGGATTGGTTAATGAGTACAAAAATATAATTAGATAGAAGAAATAATGTCTAGTGTTTGGTAGCACAATAGGATGACTACAGTTAACAATAGTTTTTGTATATTTCAAAATAACTAGAAGAGTAAATTTGAAATATTCCACAAAGATTGGATGCACGTTTGAGGTGATGGATGTCCTAATTACCCTGCTTTAGTCATTACACATTTTATGCTTGTATCAAAATATCACATGTACAACTATTATGTATCCAAAGGAATTCAAAGTAAAAAATACAGGGCAAAAAAAAATACAACATGTTTTTCTTGCTAAATTTATCAAAGATTATTGTGCTTATGTTTGGAATAGAGAGTTTTTATATTCCTTGTAAATTTAATCTGAGCAATCATTTACACATTTTTCAGAATTTACAATCACTTTTCACATTTTATGTCTGGTAAAAACAACTAAGATGCTGGATTTTAGTCTTCTGTTTAATGAGTATTTCCAACTATTTCTAAAAGTATATCTCAATCATACCTTGAAAATTCAAGTTGAACTTAAATAAAATTAAATAAGCCATGCAAAATTCAGAAAAATAAATTTGTGAGCATAATTTAAAAGTGTATGCATAGGTACATGGATACAGGGAACAAAAAAACCTGATCCAATTGAATTGGCTGGCATATAGGCATAAAGTCTGCTGAAAAGATTCTTGCTCTGATTAAATTTGCTTGGACTCCGGATGACCTGATGCTTGATTGATCTAACAGAACAATTCAATTTTCCTTCTTCTGAAAGGCCCTATAAAATCATGCCAAACGGTATTAATCTGTTGCAATTATGTACATCATAGATAGCAACAGACAGTAGCATAGGTAGTAATGAAACAGTATTCTTCTTCTTGCTAGAAATTTTGTACAATGAATATCAGACACTGACAGTAAGGATGGGGATTAAATAAATGATGGTGAACATAAGTAAGTATTAGATCTTAACAGAGCTAAGTAAACATGTCTAACTCTGAATATTTAACCCTGAAATGAGAAAACGCCATGCATGAGGGTGTAGAGAGTACTTGATCTATGCTAACAAGATCAGAATTGAGAAATAATTTTAATTTTACAATACATATATAATTTATTTGTGTATTTTGTAAACAGAATTTTAGTAACTTCAGCGGCACACACATACATTTTATGTGCACATGAGATATATGTATGCAGCATTACTCAATTTACTATTTATTCAAAATTGGATAGAAAGTTCTCTGGAAGCATTTGAAGGGATTTGCATTATGCACAAGGAGAAGATAGATGGTCTAAAGCCAGTCTAACCACATTCTTCTTTGAACAGAAAAGTGCCACGGTAATTTATATAATCATGTGTCATACTACTTATTGTGATCAAATTATTCTGCTGCTTAAAATTTTTAAAAACCGATTAGTAGCATGGAAATCAATGTAAATTTTCTCAAATTACCTTCCTGGGTCTCCCATTTATTATTCATAAGTCTTAGAGAAAAACAGGCTCGATAATCTGTTTATTGCTAAAGGTTATCTTGAAAGATCAAGGCTGTAGTCATAATTATTCTTATATTCTCCTTATCTTTCATTTACCTTGTTCAGCTGGTTGCCAAGTTGGCCATCCTTCTCAAATGGCTTTTGCTTCAATTTTTTTTTTCTATGCTCTGTGCCACACATTAATTAAGGGAATTATGATTTTGCAAAATTATTCTAACAGCCTTTGACAAGTCTTCATAAATCTTCCACAGTGTTGAAATATCCAGTATTTGAAACTGTTAATGTGAATCTCCAACTTAAAATCCTCTAAGACATTTCATTGTCTATACATAATAATTTTTGGTGTGGCATATGAAATATGAAACCTTTCATCATTTGCTCCCTGAATATTCAACTTCAACTCTGCCAGTATACATTATGGACTCCATATTATACAAACATTTTAAACCATCGCTTACCCTTTAAAGTCTCCTCACAAACATTTCCACTTTCAACACCTTTGTTTCTTGTTGACTGTCAATAAGCTGTCCTACTTACTTATGAAGACACATAAGACATGTCACTTGTTAATGAATTTCCTCCAAATTTTCTACCCTATGATACTATTCCTACAAAATCTTATTCAAATCCTAGTGGCATCTTTTTTTACACTGAATATTTTTATGTATCAAATTTATATTGTCGATACTTTTTTTTTCTTTTTTTTAGACAAAGTCTGGCTCTGTCGCCCAGGCTGGAGTGCAGTGGCACAAGCTCAGCTCTCTGCAACCTCCGTGCCTTCCGGGTTCAAGTGATTCTCCTGCCTCAGCCTCCTGAGTAGCTGAGATTACAGGCACGTGCCACCATGCCCGGCTAATTTTTGTATTTTTTAGTGGAGACGGGGTTTCACTATGTTAATTAGGCTGGTCTCGAACTCCTGACTTCGTGATCCGCCCGCCTCAGCCCCCCAAAGTGCTGGGATTAAAGGCGTGAACCACCGTGCCTGGCCTGTCAATGTTTTTTAAATGTGACATTATCAGTATTCACTTATAATAGCCATCTCTTTCTGTATGAAAACTTGGTCTTATTCATCTTCGAATCCTCAGAAGAGGACAACATTCTTTGTAAATTGTCTGTTGAAACTGTTCATTTTACATTTTAGAAGAGAGAGAGAGAAAGATAAAACTGATTGTTGTAGATAGATATGCCCTGCTCTGTAGGAAAATTAATTACATTTATCCATTTAGTAGTATAAGTTTGTGCATGTGCTTGCAAATATATTTAAGGCAACATGCTTTTATTATACACTTCAAGATGACTTTCTCTAATTTTATTTTTAGTTTTTAATAATTAAATATTTTCTCTCAGATAACTTTCAAGCTTCCTATGATATCTAAGCTGCAGCAGTTCTATTTTTCTGTCAATGGATTCAGATATTAAAATGTTAATACCCATTATGTCTTCAGAGAGTGTTTTTAATTTCTCTATTACACTTAGCAAGACATTTACTTTCCTTATGGTATACTCCATTGAGTAGCTGTCACTTGCTTTCCAGTATTATACTCATTATCATTGGCCTTCCAGAAGATCTCTGAAATCTTTCAAAAATATTATCACCTTGTTGGTAATTTTCACATTATAGATCTTTCCATGGTCACATAAAATAATGTTACATTAAACTAAATTGACTCTTTTCTGACATAAGAAAACCACAGGTTGTATTTCTGACTGGTAGCAATTTAAAGCAGAAATATATGTTATGTCTTTTTATATATTATAAAAAATTATTATGAAAAAATAAGAAAAATCCTATTTGCATTGAAACTGGCATTGGAGACGTACATTTTTGTAGAAAGGGATTCGTAATGAGGTTTCAAAAATGACATAAAATTTTATCAGCCTATGAACAGCAAAAATATTTTTATCTTATTTTGTAAATTTTTATTAGTGTTTCATATGTATATGGCCAATCTTTATTTTATGAATACATATATATATATATATATATATCCTCTCTCTATATTTCCACTATAAAAATGACATTTAGAGGACTAAACATACAAAGCAAAATGAGACTATTTCCTTAAGAGAAACTACAATAACTAAGCAATATGCACTATAATTTATTATTATAGTTGAATGTTTGATATGCTTTGTAAATAAATTAAATTGTTTCATAATATTAAATAAATTGATTGTATATTGAAAGTTATCACTTGAGTGCACTTACCATTAAAATGTTATATTAAGTGAAATATGTGCCCTTTTGTGCTCTATTTATTCATGGTGTATTAATGATTAGGATTCACTGAAGGATTAATGTATACAATATAAATATTACAGTCTACACTAGAAGACATGTTTACAAAACAGCTCTCAAATAACCTTCTGAAAATATATGTTGTTACTGTCAAGACTCTTGTTAGTTATTTACATGAAGAGTCCATGCATGACATTGTCAACTAGAGCATGTGGCAATATTTATTGTTACATAATTCTGCATTGATTAATGGCTACCATGGGTCCTCTATGGCAAAAGGAAAATTAATTATCCGAATTATGTTTAAAGTGATTATACTGTTATGGAGTAAGTATTATCTATGAATAATACCAATCTGATAGTTTATATCCTTATTTTTCAATGACTTGATTATTTGAATCAAGCGTGTGATGGTTAATTGTATGTATCAACTTGGCTAAAAGGTGCCAAGATAGATGTAAAACATTATTTCTGAGTGTTTCTGGGATGGTAGTTCTGGAAAATATTAGCATTTGAATCAGTAGACTTACTGAAGGAAAACCACATTCACTTTCCCCACCTGACCTCATCCTCATTCTGGCGTTCAGGCCTTTGGGTTGTGACTTGATTACACCAACTGCTTTTTTATCTCTCCAGCTTGCAGACAGCAGATTGTGGGACTTACTGGCTTCTATAATTGTTTGAGCCAATTCCTATAATGAATCTTACCTATATCTATATCTCTACATATCTCTGATTGGTTCTGTGTCTCTGGAGAACCCTGACTAATACAGATTCTGGTATAGAGAGTGGATCTGGAGAAACAAAACTTAAGGTTTGGTTTTCTGAATTGATTCTGGGGTGTCTGGTATTGGCTCTTAAATTTGATTAGATTTAAGACATTAATGACTGTTTCCAATAGTAAATCGAGCGCTGACAGTCAGTGATGCAAACTGTTTATAGTTAGGTAAAACCTTTGCATTGGATACTCCCAATCAACCACTTATAATAAGCAAGGAGCTAAGTGAATCTATATTTAACATTTTGAACAGTTTTTGAAAACTAAGAAATATAATGGTGTTCGTTGGTTTTTCTTATTGTCACAGGAAAAAGTAATGAAGAGAAATGATTGAAACCATTGAAACCATCATTGCAAAATTATAACTGAGACAGTTACAGAGATCTGACCTAACCAACTCCATCTTGCTTCTACCCTCCAAGCTGTCCTCCTTCATTCCTGGGCATAGGCCAAACTAACTTTGGGAGGAACTTAGTTTATAGTTTATAGTTTAAAATAAAGATGATAACAGCCCTTTCCCAAAACAAACTTCCTCTTGCCTAATGACTAGACTGCCTTTGTAGGACTAACAAGTTAGCTAAAATATTGGAAGTTATGGTTTAGGAGTCATGCGGCTGGGGTCTACAAGATTCTGACCCTCCCCAAATTGCTCCTGGGGATAACATCACTATTGTAAAACCTAAGATAAGCTCTTGAGATATTTTGTAGACCCTGTACTTGATGGATCAACTGGCACCACCCAGACTGATAAACTGGCTCATCTGATCTTGTGGTGTCCCCACCTAGGAACTGACTCAGCATTAGAGGACAGCTTCAACTCCCAATGATTTCATCATCCACCAAACCGATCAGCATTTCTGATTCACTGTCCACCACTCCTCCCACACCAAATTATTACTATTATTATTATTTTTTGAGACGTAGTCTCTCTCTGTCACCCAGGCTGGAGTGCAGTAGTGCGATCTCCGCTCACTGCAAGGTCGGCCTCCCGAGTTCACGCCATTCTCCTGCCTCAGCCTCTCGAGTAGCTGGGACCACATGCCCCCGCCACCACGCCCAGCTAATTTTTTTTTTTTTTCTGTTTTTAGTAGAGATGGAGTTTCACCGTGTTAGTCAGGATGGTCTCGACCTCCTGACCTCATGATCTGCCCACCTCGGCCTCCCAAAGTGCTGGGATTACAGGCGTGAGCCACCCACCGCGCCTGGCCCAAATTATTTTATTATTAAAAACTCTTATCTCCAAATGCTTGGGGAGAATGATATGCCCATAACAAGCCCAGACTCAGACATCAGGACTACCAGCTGTGGGAAGGAGCTACCCACTTCCAGTCTCCTCCACTCTTTGGAACAACTTGTCTAAGGAAAGGAGCTACTCACCACAGGTCTTCTCTCCACTGACAGCTGGACACTCATGGGGACAACCTGCCTGCAGAAAGGAGTTACCCACTTTCAGTCTCCTGAGAGCTGTTCTGTTGCTCATTGAAGCTCTTGCTCACCCTCCAATTGTCCATGTCCCTCGTTCTTTCTTGATGTGCAACAAGAACTCAGGAACTGTAGAATGGAGGGCCTTCAAGAGCTGTGACACAAACAGGGCTGAAACACTCCCCATGCTCGCCACATTGCGGGTGATGAGGAGAGAAGAGCTGTGGCCCTTCTGGGATCCCAGACCTTGGGGCTCCCTGAGCCAGGGATGTGACATGCTATAATCCCCTCTTTGGGGCTTTGCAATTCCTGGTATCTCCAGGCTTTGGGGCGCCACCATGTTCCCACAGTGGAAGCTACTTGCGGTATGTCCGGTCCAGCCACAGCCTTTCACAGAGCTGGTTCCTGTGCCAGCACTTGGAGCTGCCTGTCCTGCTGCAGCTGGCATGCCTGGCTGTGAACAGTGGCCGAACCCTGCACTTGCTCACTCACACACCCCTCACTGCGTTGTTCCTGGCCCACCCTTGGCAGGCATGGGATCTGGGCTGGTAATACAAGCTGAGTGTAGCTTGCTGGGCCGAGTGGACAGAATGAGCCCAGCAGGTGCAAACAAAACCCAAGCAGAGGCATTAAGGACCAGCTGGTGAAGAGACACCCTGAAGATCCTGTGACAATATTGTTTATTCACTAAATGTTTCAAACTCTTAAACAGGAAAATGTACATGCAATGTTACAATGAATACAAAGCTATAAATGTACAAGATCATTAATGAATATAACTGTCGTGGATTTTAATTGAACCACTCTCTAAGTTTGCTTTACTCTTAAATGTACTTTGTTATGTAATTTTATTATTTATTTGAGTGCCTAGTCCTACATTTTTACAAATCAAAAGTAAACAAACCAAACCAAACCAAACAAAAAAAGCCTACAGCAATGCAGAATTTGATTTATTCCTGCTCCAGTCACAGGTACTTGTTCTCAGTGTAAGGAGAGAGAGTTGTGTCTCTTGTCACAGAATTTTACGTTTTACATAATGGGACATTATATTTTGTCTTAAATATTAATTTTAATTTCGAGTTTCTTATTTGTTTCCAATAGGAAAGGGTTTGTATGTTTTTTAAGTTTACATGGCTGGGTAACTAAATTAGTCATATTTTGAAGTAAACATATTGTATTACATTACAAAATATATTTTACCTAATATTTAGCTTTATTTTTAAATGTACATATTTCTTATTCATATTTTATTGCAGTTAGTAGAGCCACTTGGAATTTTCTTCTTTGATAAAATGAGGGAATGAATTTTCAAAGTTGCTTTTTTTAGAATATTTTGGTAATTCATCATTAGGGAATACATTATTGGAATCATCCTTTAATTACATGTTCTATATGATGCATCACTTCCTGTGTATTTATAATACATGAACTCTAATGTTGATTCACCTGGCTTGTTATTGTGAATCCTACTCGTCAAAACTAACTGGCTCACTCACAAATTCTGTTTAACTATTTTCTGCTTAAACAATAGAAACAAGAAATTTATAAACCTTCCCTTTTACAAGGGAAGCAAAAATATAAACAAAAACAATGTCCTACTTATTAAAATCAACAAAGATAAATATTTATAAAATAAATATAATCAACTTTTTGTATAACTGTCTTATGTCTATGTTTTTATTGGAATTTGTAGAATATCATTATAATTATTGAGGTTTTACAACGTTACTTTGTTTTGATTGATTTCATTATTGTTATTATTTAAAGTTCCATGTATTACAACTTACCACAAAAAAAACCCTTTAGTAGCCTACTTGATCTTACCATTGCTTTGTGCTTTTCTTCAGAGCATTTCTAGTTCTGGTGATAATGGCATATATCAGACTCATTTTGACTTTTCTTGGTGCAACCTGTGGGACCAAATACCCTCCAAGGATTCCTTGTTTTCTTAGTAGCAATTAGTTTAAGGACAAAAATCTGAAAACTAATGGTGCTCATGAGTTTGGTGGTGCGCAGAAATGTGTTTGCAGTTACTATTTATTCATCTTAACATTGACAAAGCCAGAAAGTACATCTTTTAAAGTCATGAATTCACAATGAATTTTTCGCAACTTGACAAGCTAAAGCTCCTTCTTTCTTGCACTATATGGTTATATTTGCCTTTAAGATTTTTTTTTTTGATGTTGACACTAAGAGCTTCTGGAGTCAATTTAAGATGAAGTATGCATAGTAATGAGTAAAATAATAATAAAAAACAAGAATTTCAAATAGAAAAAATAGTATTGTGGGGGCCAGGCCCAGTGGCTCACGCCTGTAATCTCAGCACTTTGGGAGGCCAAGGTGGGCAGATCACAAGGTCAGGAGTTCGAGACAAGCCTGGCCAACATAGTGAAACCCCATCTCTACTAAAAATACAAAAATTAGCCATGCATGGTGGCGCAGGCCTGTAGTCCCAGCTACTCGGGAGGCTAAGGCAGGAGAATGGCTTGAACCCCAGAGGTGGAGGTTGCAGTGAGCAGAGATTGTGCCACTGCACTCCAGCTTGATTGACAGAGTAAGACTTTGTCTCAAAAAATAAATAAATAAATAAATAAAAATAATATTTTTTAAATGTAAAGAAAAGGAGTATATTACCATTGCAGGGAAAAATTACATGAGATGAGGCTCATGAAATATGCAGGGGGATAACATATGGCCTTTTTGTCTATTTCAAAAATATTTGGATTTCTTTGTTAGTTTTGAATATTTAAATTTTTTAGTTTTGTTTTTGTTCTTGTACTTTTTCAAGTTAAATGGTAATTGATTGATGGCTAATATATTATTGTTTTTAAATTACATTTTATTTGCTGAGACAGATTGGAGGATAAGTAGGTAAGTATGAATGGTTACTACATTAATAAAGTTAAGGGAATGTATTGACTTGCACTGCAGTGGTGGCAATGTGAGTAAAAGCAATAGTTTCAAGAGATATTTAGAAGAGAGATACAAAGTGATTCTGCATTTAATTGGACCTGTGGTCAGAAAATGGGAAAAGAACAAATGTTAACGCTAAATACAACCTTTAAACCGTGAACTGGGAAGGTTCTGATACATTCACTGAGATAGAAAACACTGGAAGAGGGTCAAGATGACAGACAAGGTTGTAAGTACAGTTCTAGACATAAGTTAAAGTGCCTGTGAGATACGCACTTGAGGGTAACAAGAGGCTCTTGGTTTTTTATGTCTGAATGATAGCCGATGGAGGGGTGGTCCTCAAAAGCAAAGGAATAATTCTTAGTATTAAATGCTACTGCAAATAATAGTAGATACGAACTAAATTAGATCAATTATGATGTGAAGCTTTCTGGAGTTGATGGCAAAATTACCTTTTATAAATTATTATAGACAGAGTTGAGTTTCACTGGACTGAGAAATAATAGTATTTTAAAATTAGATATAATGTGTGTAGAGGTTACTTATGCTTGAAAAGTGATGTGGCAGAATAGCTGTTAAAACTAGGATTAAAGGAAGTTTTTGTGCCTGTGTATTATTACATTTAGTAACCTTGAGATATGCTTAAATTAGAAGTGTCATGTTTGGATATTTACATCAAGATATATTATAACTTAATTAATGAGGAGTTCTTGAAGAAACTAATTCCTTAAGAATAGGAAAGAACATAGGAAGGATATACATTATCAGAAGTGTGCAAAATTTTAAGTGAAAGGAATATGACAGGTAAAGACTGTATACTATAGCATTTATAATAATTAGTATTATCTTGTATTTGTATACATTTTATAATTATAATATTATAAGAAATGTCCTCATGATTTACTTGGAAGTATATAAATAGGTTTAGAGTTTAAAAAATAATCTGATTAATTCTATGTTTTAGATTATATTATTTCAATTTATATTGTTTATTTGTAAATACAGTATATTCAACTCTGTGTGAGCAACTTAAAAATATTTTCTTCAGTATATTTTCATTCACTTTCATAAATATAGTGTTGAAATGGCTATATATTTTAAGTGATATTCAGTATCTTTAGCTGAAATCAGTTTTATTTCTTTTGCCAAAAGAAAGGGTGATAAAAGGATGAATTACAGAAAAGGCGATGTCAGAAAAAAGACAGATAATCATCACCCACCAAACAAGTGGACGTTTTCTTGTCAACTTTTGTCTCTTCTGTCATAGAAATTCCTCTGAGGTTTCAGGTTTTCAAAAGATTTAACACAATATTTTAGAAGTGGCAAACACTGTTGCAGAACACCGTATAAAAAACAAGCTTTTCTCTGATTTTTTTTTTTGCTTTTTGTTTCCAATTTCTGTATCTCATTATTAAGTTTGCTTCATTCGAAATACAAAGATTATGGCTTGAGTTTTCTTTAGAATAGTAGCTTTCTTTAAAAGTAAAATTTGTCCTTTTCATCTAATTCTTTGAATATATCAGAGTTCTTGATTTATTGCAAAATATATTTTATTTTTCTTCTTGTATAAATTATTTTGGATTTCTTAAGTTTACCTAATGGTTACTCAATTTATCACATAAAATGAAAATGTGATAGGGAATTGGATGGGTGCCTAAAGAAAGGCCATTAGTACACTTTTTGTTAAAATAATTTGATTCTATTTAAGATATTTATTTTACGCTCTCCATCAAAGATATCTTGTTAAACATGTATTTCTTCTATAATTATTTTGGAATTAAATCTTCACCTATTAGCTTCCATTGTAAAAAAAAAATTTAGTATTATATATGTAGGAAAAAAATATATTTTAATCAGATCAATTAAAACAAAAAATATTTATATTAGAGTACATGATAATTTACTTAACTAATAGGCTGTCATTGAAAAACTTAAGTAAATGTAATCTTTGTGACTGCCAATCTTAAACATTACTATTATATAATCTGTATTTTATCATTTTGTAACTGGTAAAAGCTTTATCTTTCTTACCAAATGGTGAGCTCTTAAATTTTAGCTGGTAGAATGGGGAGTTTGATTAAAGGAAGACATATTTGACAAAGGTAATTTCTACACTAAATTAATATGAAAATGCCTGCAAAATAAGTATGTCATGTGTAAAGTATTTGAATAACAGTAGAAACTATAATAAAATATTTTAATATGGTATCTTGAAATCATGAAGAGTGTAGAATTTGAGAAAAAATGTGAGTTTTGCAAGACAAAGGTGGTGTTTATGGCTTAGGAAATTTAGTTCTAAATTTCTAAAGTTCTAAAATTCTACTCTATTCAAAGCATCAAACCATCAACAAAATTCTAGCCTTATCAGAGATGAAAATATACAATACATTGCTTAGAGTTAGTGAGGATAGGTGGAGAAATTAAAATAAATTTAATTCCACGTCGTGGAGTGGGGAGAGGGGGGAGGGATAGCATTAGAAGATATACCTGATGTAAATGACGAGCTAATGGGTGCAACACACCAACATGGCATGTAACAAACCTGCACGTTGTGCACAGGTACGCTAGAACTGAAAGTATAATAATAATAATAAAATAAAATAAAATAAAATTAATTATTCAGTAAAGATTGATCAAGAACCTACTACATGGCAAGCTCTTGACAAAGTCCTGAGTATCATTAAATTCATTCATTCTACAAGATGTAGAGTCAGGGATACGAACAAAGGGAGAAAGGGTAAGTAGAGGAGGCACAAGGGCTGCATTATACTAGGTAAACGAAGACTTTAAAGCACAGCATAACAATTAGGCAGTTAGAGTTATCAACATTTGCTTGCAGAAGCAAGCTACTTTATTCATTCAAAAATATTTCTATTTTCATTTGCTATTTATCAGGCATTGTACTAGAATAATATTTAATTTTTATATTGGTTTCTGACTATATAGTGTTTTCAATGCAGTAGTTGAGCCGTACTTTGAACAAACAATCAAAATAAACGGTATGATTTCAATTGACACAAGTACTATAAAACAAAAATAAAAGCAATGAGAGTTTATGTTGTTTGTGATGATAAATTTTATGCATTAACTTGACTGTGTCAAGGGGCATGCAGATATTTGGCTACACATTATTTCTGGATGTGTTTATGAGGCTAATTCTAGATTAACAGTTTGGATCAGCACATTTAGTAAAGCCCATTGCCCTCCCCGATGTGGTTTCGCCTCATCCAATCCACTGAGGACTGGAATTTACACCATTGACTCCTCTACTTATCAAGCCTTTTGGACTTAGACTGAAATACACCTTTGGTCCTCATGGGCCTGCAGCTCACAAACAGTAGATTATGGGAATTCTCAGCCTCTGTAATTGTGTGACCCAAATTCTCATAAATCTCTTCATGTGAGTATATGTATGTGTGTGCATGTATGAGTGTATCTCCTATTGTTTCTGTTTTTCTGGATGTTCCTGACTTAACGTTATTTAACTGACTTAGTACTTAAGTTAGAAAAAGGTAAAATAAGGGGAGGTCATGAAATCCTCTTGGAAGAGGTGGTATTTATATATGGATCTAAAGAAAAGTAAAAGTATGTCATGAGCCAGGTGCAATGGCTCACACCTGTAATCCCAGTACTTTGAGAGGTCAAGATTGGGCAGATCACCTGAGGTCAGAAGTTCGAGACTAGCTTGGCCAACATGGCGAAACCTCATCTCTATTAAAAATGCAAAAATTAGCTGGGCATGGTGGCACACACCTGTAATCCCAGGTACTTGGGAGGCTGAGGAAGGAGAGTTGTTTGAACAGGGAAGACGGAGGTTTCAGTGAGCCGAGATCACACCATTGCACTCCAGCCTGGGAGATAAGACTGAAACTCCATCTCAAACAAACAGACAAACAAACAAACCTCTGTCATGAAAAAATAAAAGAGGAGTAAGAACGACAGGAGTCAAGGCCAATGACGTTCTTGAGCCAGAGGAACAAGTGTTTTTGGAAATTCTACCCACAGTAATACACATAAATGAGGAATTTAAACAATGTATGCAATAATCTAATTTATACTTTAGAAAGAATAGATGTAATATTCCAAATCAGAGACTGACAAACTTTTCTTTAGTGGACCAAATAGTACACATTTTCATTGGCTGACATTGCTCATAACTCTTCATCTCTGCTCTTGTGGAAAGAAATTAGTACAGTTAATATATCCATTAATTAGTAAAGGTGACTCTATTTCATTAAACTTTATTTGCTGAACTTCTGGCTGTGCAATAATGAGTAGATAGGCCTCAGTTTGCTGATTCCTTGCCTAAATAATTCATCTAGACCACAAGTGAAGGCAGAGAAAAGGCTTAATAAACTATTAAGAGAAGAGAGTTTCTCTAACAAGTAGTTGCATAGAACTAGGTGGAAAAGTAAGTCAGTTTTTAAAGATAACTGGCAACTATTTTTACTAGGCTATTTTTAAACTACTTTTTACTACGCTATGTTCATTACGTTCTGTACTTGATTGAGAAGGTAGAAATTGGCAGGACCTGTCATCAGTTTGGATGTAAAGGCAGTAAGGTAGAAAAAGAAAGCAAGAAAAACACTAAGGATTTTTGGAAAACATTAGATAGCAATCAAGTGTTAAATGATAATATTTGTGACCTCCTAGGATACATTATGATAAATAAAAATGAGGAGAAAGAATATCAATAAGAAATATAATAGCGAGTCTGAAGGTTTTATGAGTTTTTATTAGTCCTTAAAGGACAGTGGAATTTTATCATGTGGTAACAGAGAAAGGCACTTTAGGTAAAGATAATTACATAAAAAAACACGTCCACATGGGAGAACATATGAGTGTAGGTGTGCATTTGCATGTGTTTGTGTGTCTGTGTGTGTGAGAGAGAAAGAGAGAGACTAAGAAGCTTTTTCTTTTGTTGCACTTCTTTTCATATTTGCAACCCTTTTATTATAATAAAGACATTGACTTCCTGAATGGCTAAGTAGAAATGGTGTTTATGTTGAATAGACCACCAAATATAGTTAAGTAAATTATTAAGCGATTACAATACATTTAAGTATTCTAATAAATTTTTATGGAAGTCTTCTTTTAAATTAGGCATTTTTCTCATTATCAAAATGCAGATAAAAATAAAGCACATAGTATTGGTCTCAGAAAGTTCACAATACTATTTATTAGAAGTTTGAAAACCTTAAAGTAAAATGTGACAGCTCCTAAACTAGGGATATGAATAAAATGTAATGTAGGCAATAAAAAGAGACAGAGTAATCCTGCTTTATATTTGGATAGAAGGAGGTAACCAGGTAGGTTAATGATCAAGTTTGTGGTTGTGATTTAAAATTAAAAAGTAAATCTACAAATATCAGTAAAGTAAACTAAATGTATGCTGATAATGTGTACATAACTTTAAAATGCCATTTCTGCGTAATATCAAATATAACATTTTGGGATTGGAGATGTTTAATCATAAGTGTTTCCTTCATTCAAATACAGAGTATTTTATTAGATTTTTTAAATATTGGCACACAAATTGATCTTTCTATATATCTCCTTTGGAAGCTGTAATAGATCTGAGTTGTTTTGTAGCTTCTGCTCTTTGTAGATAAATTTTCCCAGTCGAGATCATACCTTTTATTACATTTTTCAGTTCTTTTTACACAATTCCAAGATACTGGCTCATTTGCATGGTTGTATATGTACCTTTAGCCCTTAGATGACTTTGTTCCAGTAATATTTAAATGTAAATTTACATGTACATGTGTTGGTAATTGTGTCTTGATATATACATGACAAAATAGAATGAGAAACTATTAATAAAAACAAAGATCCAGCTCTCTCTTTCTCCTCCTCCTCTCTCTAAAATAAGAACAGGAGGTAGCTCACCAAAAGCATAATTTTCCAGAGTTATACCCCTTTAGCTGTGCTCTGTAATTATGTTCACTAGCTATAGTAGGGAGTTACTTCACATTTATGTCAATTAAATGGCATTAAAATCTTAACTTGATGCCTCTGCCTGCACATTATTAGATGATTTTCTCCTGATTCTTTAACCCCTAAGGAATTATTTTGCTGGAGAAATACCATTGCCTTTCAGCCAATTCTATCTAGTTCTTTCTTTTCATCAAATAGAAGAAAAATGTGATGGTCCACATAATTATGTCAGTACATACTTCAAAGCTTACACTATATTTCAATTCTATAGCTTGTATAATTGCTTTCAATCCTAAATTGCTTAAAGCCAGTTAAATGGACAATTTTTATAAATTTATTTTTTCAATTAACCTTTTGTAAACTTTCAAATATCTAAATTTTCTTTTAGCATGCCTGATGATAGTAGGTCAATGTAAGCTAATTATAAGTTATGTTTCAGACCAAATGTGTAAAAAATGTATTTGAAAAAATACTCATGTACTTCAATGATAAATGGTATTAAATTGCTATCATGTTATATTTCATACATGTATGCATTGCCTCATTTATTAAAATACATATCTTTAATTGTTACAGTAATAGATGGAGGCACTATAGCAGCCTAAGCAAGAACATGCGTCTGCAGTTTGACAAACTAATTTTCACCCAAATTCCATTGCGATGCAAAGTAGCTATGTGACTTAGGTAAGCTATTAACCTTTTAAGTTTCAGGTTCTCACCAGTCACATTTTATGTGTGTGGTACTGCCTCCCAGGTGAGAGTCAAGACTGGAATTGATAAATGTATCAAATCATAACCATTTACTTCTTTTAGCAATTTAAGGCATGATATTTTCTTCTCTTCCTGTGCATTTGCCTAAGAAAACAAATGCTATATTTTCCCAAGCTTTATAATCCCTTCTACCATCTAACATGCTTATGTAATTTTAACCAAATCTGTAATGAGTATATATCTTCTGCTAAAAGAAACATAATTTAAATTAACATTTTATAAGTTCTGAAACATTTTAGTTTTTTTTAAACAATTCTCAAGCTGAATGATTTGACATTTTGATTTTACCATTTTATATTTGCTTTCTTTCATTCACCTCAAATTGTAACCCTATAAAACTTATGACAGCCTCAGCTCTTCTTATTCAAAATAAAAATTTTAATACCAAACAAAATATGGAAACTTACAAAAATGAATTTCCTAATGATTAAAGAAATTTTTAATTTAACTATGTGAAAAATATGACCCAATATTTGCACTTTTTTATAACAATTTTATCTTTAAAACTAAAAGTTTAGTACACTATTTTCAAACTGATAAATAAGTTGTCAGAAATGTTGATGAGACTCAGACACTGAACTGAGTTCCCTGTTGACAATCAAAGTCTGAGCATAAAAAATGTGATGATAAAAAGTATAGTTTGGAACAAAATTTTGAATAAAATTGATCTGTTGTGTGATAGTTCAGTAGGGTAACTTTACTTAACAATAATCTATTGTATATTTCAAAATAACTAGAAGATATTAATTTAATTGTTCCCACCATAAAGAAAAAAGAAAAATTTTAGGTGATAAATTATTTTGATTTGATCATTACACATTATTTGAATTTATGTAAATATCATATGTAGCCTCAAAATATGTGTTCATATTATATAGCAATACACATTTTAAAATTATAGTATAAAAACTTTTGTAAAATATATGAGCAATAAACATATTAGAATGTACAAACATTTAATATTAAATGTATGGCTACTTACATAAAAGCATCACAATGGAAACATCTATGTGTCCCCTTGGTTAAGATGATAGAGTAAATCTAGAGTTAAAGAATTCCTTCTGAGAAAACTCAATCAGATGAACAATAAAAAAGGGTCGAGAAGGAATAAAAAATATTACAGCTGAGGCCAGGCGTGGTGGCTCATGCCTGTAATCCCAGCACTTTGAAAGGCTGAGGAGGGTGGAACACGAGGTCAAGAGATCGAGACCATCCTGGCCAAGGTAAGTTGGAAATATTGTAAACTGACATATTTTCAACTTGTGATGAGTTTATCCGGACATATCCGCATGTAAGTCCAGGAACATCTGTACTAAAAGGGAAGATATTTTACAGGGCATATACCACAAAAGGTGGAAAGTTGGAAGCCATCAGAATTTTGCTTATCAGAATGTCTTTGGATTTTTACAGTCAACCTTCAAGTAATACACTATTTCACTTCTAAAATAAGAAACTTACACCAGTAAGTGAATTATGTTATTAGTGATATGTATTTTAATACTCCATATACTATAAGCCCATAATATAATATTTTGGTTTGAAACTGTCAGTTATATTTTAAAGACATTTAAGCACTAAGAAAAATAAGTATATTATATATTCCCACATATTTATCACTTCTCTTTTACTTGATTTCTTTGGGTAGATCAGATTCCATCTGGGCACATTGTCTTTCCTAACCTTGCTTATAGTGTAGGTCTTCTCTTGATGAATTCTTTCAAGATTTGTATGTTAAGGAAACTTTACATTTGTATTTGAAAAATATTACCTCTGGCTATAGAATGTGAGTGTGCCCTTGATTTTGTATTGTTTTGTTTTCCTGTCAATGTGTTAATATGTTGCTCCACTATTTTCAGGCTTGCATTGTTTCTGAGAATTCTTCTTTGATTCTTATCGTTGTTCTTTATTCTCTTTTTTCATAAAGGCAATAGTTATGTTACTATGTCTTTTACTGCATATGTGATATGTCCTTATTTCCTGGCTACTTTTAAGATATTATGTTTATCATTCAAGTAATTCGATTATAATATGCTCGGTAAAGTTTTGTTCATTTTATTTCTGTGTGTTTGGGTTTTATTAAAATTCTTGGATCTATAGTTTTGTAGTTTTTACCAATTTAGAAAATTATCACACACTACTATATTAACCATTTTTATGTCTCCCTTCATTACTAACCTTCAAAGATTCCGATTATACTTAGGGTTTTTAAGTACACCTAGTATTTTTATCTGTTTAAAATTGGCCCTGAGTACACTTATACTTTATTCACTACCTTTAAATTATTATTTTTTTCTCTCCATGTTCCAATTTATTGCTTTCTCCTTCTATGTCTTTAAGTTCATTAATTGTTTTCTACAGTGTCTAATCTGCTACCAATCCATTTTAGTCTGTCCTCTCATTCTATTTTTAGTCTCCAGAATTTGAATTTGTGTATTAAAAATCTTTTTTCCTTACTTAACTTCCTGAACCTATGTTTTCTTTGTCATTTTGAACATATTTAATATGATGATAGTGACTGTTTTTATGTCTGTTTGTTAATTTTAGTACTTGTATTATTTTGGGGTTCATTTTCATTTATTATTTTTTAAAATTCTTATTGTGGATTGTACTTTCAAGCTTCTTAGCATGTAGGCAATATTTTATTGGATACTAAACATTGTGAATTTTACCTGGTTGGGTTATGTATATTTTTGTATCTTTATAAATTTTCTTGAGTTTGTTCTGGGACTCGGGTTAGGCTACTTGGAAACAGTTTGAAAAGCTTGAAGTTTGCTTTTATGATTTGTTAGGCATGACCAGAATAGACTTTAATTCAGAGCATACAGTGACCAGGAACATGAAACTTAGATGTGCCTATTGATCCACTGGACCCATTTGAAACAGGGTATTACTTATCTCCTAGACTTTGTAAGAAACTCATATGTGAGATGTGTGTGGAGGTGGGGGAGTGTGTAATGGCATTTCCAGTCCTCTGGTGTCTGTGATAAAACAGAACTTGTAGTCAACACCCTTCATATATGTGAGAATTTTCTGTTCCTCACATAAATGGCTTTAAGTGCTCTGGGAAAGGATTGGGGAAGTCTGTATTTATATATTTGCTATCAGATTGCAGGACCAAGTATAATCAGCTACTCCATCAGTCAAGGATATCTGAGTCTGAGAATTGACTTAAATCTGGACCTAATTAAAGAGATGGTGATTTCCCACTCTGGTGACTAATATTACTCTTTTCTTGTCTGCTTGTGATTGTCTTTATTGTATAGAAAAAAAAAGCGATATTAAGCTAACTCAAGTTCAATTGTTTTAAATTTCTTGTGTCTAGAGATATAAACAAATAATAAAATAAATTTTAAAATTTAAAACAGTATTTTCCATTTTAACTTTTTAGATGGTAGATATCTCAAAACGTCCTCAGTATAAGGCCTTAGTACAAAGAAGACTGAGAAAAAAGATGTTTAATAATTATTTGTATTATTACTGAAATACTCATATAATAGAGATTAGTGCTTTTTATCATATAATTAGGTGAGCATGTTTCAACATTGTCATTTATTTTTTAGTCAGTGGAAATATAATGCATAAAATAAAAATTTAAAGCTACTTTCTTTAAAAAGGTATAACTTTCAGTGCATATATTAAATTAAATATAGTGTAGTTTGTCTATCAATATTTGTATTTTTTAATGTTTCAACCAAATTTTTCTTTCTTCATTGGCAACTATGTCAATTCAGTGTAATTATAAAACTTTTACATATTAGCTTGATCTTTGTTTAATAACCAAGAAAATTAAAGAAATTTAATTTTCAACCTTTGATAAGATAAAGAGTTAATCAATCTTACTGATTTTAGGTAAAAACAAACTTTTAGCTATAATTTAAAACAAAATCTCCTGGTTGTGTTTACATTGATAAATCTCACAATCAAGAGATAATTGTGTTTTATATTAGTGTGAGATTTATCAATGTAATCAATGTAATAATCAGTAATTATTAATCACTTAGGAAAAATTCTGCCCTTTTGTAAAAAGCTAAATTTTAGCTTAGATTGTGTGAAGAGATTGTGTAAGACACGAGATTGTGTTTTAAATTAGTGTGATATTTATCACTGTAAACAATGTAATAATCAATAATTAACTCAGGAAAAATACAAAACTTTCTTAAAAAGCTAAATTTTAGGTCCTTTTTCTTGAAAATGTAATCATATTTGTAAGCACTTTTTTCTTTTTATGCTGTAATTGACTATTTAAATTTCAAAGAATGAGAAGATGTACAATGAGTAATTAAAAATTCAATTTTCATAGAAAATATTCTGACAGTGTATTTTCTGTAGAAACAGAAAGACTATATTCAACATTTTTCTTAATGAAAAAAAGAGTGTAGTGGTGGCAAGCATTTTAAGGCATGACATAAGGCATGCTGTTTTTTTTAAAATAAGATTGATGATGGATTATGCAAAGGTCCTTGCCGGTTTGCACATTCAATATCTGTCGAAAATGTCTGGATTACCAAGCACTGGATTTTATATATTAAGGAGGATAGTCACACATCTGCAAATATTCAAAATGGCAAATAACTGAAAAATGTATTTCTGTTTACTAGGCAAATTATTTCTTCCACGGAGTTGATAGTTTTCACACTAAGGAGATAATTGTCTTTCACTTCATCATTTTTCATGTCTTTTGATGTTGTCACAGTGGTACTTGGGTCATACATAAGAGCTTTATATTTTGTTCATGCTTTTTGCTCCAAGTCAAATGTTATCAATGTTAAAAAAGGCATCATGCAAGTGATCCAAAAACATGTATTTTAGTTGCTCAAATTTTGTTATAATCAAGACAATACTTCCATAGTAGGTTTTTAATACTGTAATATTATTCCTACATTAAAAGAAAATATGTTATACGACAGTACATTTATTACTTATATCTCTTTATTGAATTTTTCTGAATGAGTAGAATTTTGATTTCATTATTTTATGTGACTTCAAAGCCATTTCAATTTCTAATTGAAATCAAGCTTCCCCCCTGCCTAGAGTTTGATTGTCTTCATTTCTTAAGGCCCTTAAAATCTTGTTACTGAAAATGAGAGAAATGGTGCTATATACTACACGGTAATAATCAGTTTCCTTTTATAAACCCATGTATATGAGATACACTGACTAAAAATGTCTTTGATCCTATTGCAGCTAATTAGAAAATGTTTTTGAAAGAATCCATTTATTTTTTTCCTGACCATTTGCCTAAGGACAGAAGAAATTTCTGCATAAATCAAATGAATGATTGTAGCTGTTTCACATGTCTGTGAGTTATGACAGTCTTTACAGGCAGTTGGCATAAACACATTGAAATTTTAGACAGTCGATGTCAGCAGATGTTTCACATGCTGGGCCTTAAGTGATTTTTAAGTTAATTTTAAGCTATATTTTATGTTATATAAGTAGTTATCATGGAATTTCTAATAATGTAGCTGACTTAATGCATACTGTCTTATGATATAAAGGCATATTTTATTTTCCTTTTATCAATATATCCTATTTTAACAACATATAAAATATTTATATCATGTTTAACATTGGAAATTCTATGGTGTTATAGTCTAACATTTAAATTTACTCAAACGGTGATTTCAAAGACAAAGTGTTACTATCACTGAAATAATTCAGTGGTAAATCCCAAGCATCTGATATCCTAAATACTTGTTTGAATAACATATTTATAATTATAGTCTTACATGTACATCTTTATTGCTAAAATTTAAAATTATGAATTCAGAGAAATATAATTTTTATTACATAATCATATATTTCTTTCTCTTGTATGACTCATGATATGTAGTATCTTAGAACTATACTTTCTCAATTATTTATATAGTCAACATTATTTTATAAATGGTTATTTTTATAGCATAACCAAATTAAATATAGTGAAAATCAGTGCACACACACATCAAAATGTATGTTGCTATCATATTTATTTTAATTTATTAAGTAGTTACATTTCATAACCATTAACCACATGAATTTCTCACGTGGGCATAATTATGTGAAAGAGTTTCTCATGTCATTTTAAAATTGTAAACCTGTAGGAAATATTACTGTTTGTAATAAGTGCATTGTGATAAATCAATTGTTTGGTGAGAAGTATGGTATATTATAAACATTTAAAAGAAAGCTGTCTTGTAGAAACATGAAACAATATTTATAAACCCCTCTTACCAAATTTAATATTTTATCTGAGTGAAATTGCTTGATAAGATATCTATGACACATTCGGTGGATTTTTGCTTTATGTAATTCAAAGTACACCATATACAAGACTATCTAATTACTTCTATGATGTTCACCCTTGTTTGCCTTCTCTGCAAAGCAGACCCTCTGGCTACTGTTTCACTTTTAAACTTAGAAAGAATTTGCATTGGGAGAAAAACAAAACAAAACAGAATACTAGGATAAAGAGTAAAACAGTGAGTATCTTAATAGCCACAGGCTAGCTTGCACTTACAGTTTTCTATTCCTCACCCCAGCAAGATTTTGTGTTGCCTTGCTATTTATCCAGTAACACAACCTACTGCAGTATCAGTGGTCATGACTGTTACAACACACTTTTTAATAGAAGTTACTCAAAGATAGTAAATAAACGAGGAAAAAAGCATAATCTCAAAATTTTTTTCATCTGAAGCTCTTAATCTCTTTTTGCCATATGTACCTTAGCCACTGCCCTAAGCAAGCACAAAAAGACACTGGTCTTTGCAGTCTTTGTTCTCCCTAGGCTGTTCTCAAGTATTATTGTGTTTTTGTTGTTTTTATTGATTGGTCACTTGGTTGATTCTTTCTGAAATTCGTGTTTATCTCTTACTTTCATGGCTTATCATGGGTTGATTAGAAATAGGAATCCACAAGATTAGGTTTACGCATTTCAATAATTATTTTAGTGGAGTTTTAGAACATTCAACCTGTCCTCTTTAATCAGACGTTAGCAGTATATTTTATGTACAGTGGGGAGACAACTATTTTTCAGGGGTATTTGTAACGGCTAGTTTCATGTGTCAACTTGACTGAGCCACAAAGTGCCCAGACATTTGGTCAAACATTATTCTGGGTATGTCTATGAAGATGTTGATATCAACATTTTAATTTGTAGAGTGAGTAAAGGAAATTGCCCTTTATAATGTAGGTGGACCTCATCCTATCAGTTGAAGATGAGAACAGAACAAAAAGGCTAAGCAAGAAGGGACTCCCTGTGACTGCCTGACTGAGCTGGCTCGTTGGTCTTTTGCAGCCTTCAGACTTGGACTGAAATATAGGCACTTTTTTAGTCTCAAGTTGGCCAGCTCTCGGATTAGAACTCACACCAACAGCTCTCCTGATTCTCAGGCCTTTGGACCCATATTAAAACTACATGTCAGTTCTCCTTGGTTTTGGACTAGAACTCCACAGCAGCACTCCTCTGAACTGCAGATTGGGACTCCTCAGCCTTCTTATTCATGTGAGTGATTATATATATATATACACATCCTCTGGGTTCTGTTTCTTTGGAGAACCCTACTATAGTATAATAAGAAAACATTAACTTTCCCTTTGAAATGTGTGCTAATGCATATCTTAATGGCAGAAATAGAAAACCAACATGCAATAAACATTTTCAAATTGAAGGAAACAAAAAGGTTTAAAAATATTATACTTACTGAGATAAGTGTGAGTTTTATATTCAACTGAATGTTACATGCTTATTAATATTTTTATCATAAATCTTATTTATTTATCACTAAAGTTGATTTCTCACTCAAGCAGCTGAGTACACGATGGGCATTTGTAATACAAGCTGTAAGAAAAGATGACTGCAGCTTTCATTTAAGGTAGTCCCAGGGATTGTCAATCTTTGTGTAAATTCATAAGAGGAATGTTGTTTGCCACTTATTCCAGTGATTTCTTATATTAAATTATTTAATTCTTATAGACCTATAACCCCAGTTTTGCCTGATAATATACTTAAACTACATTAAAGTTGATACATTTACCAACACAAGTTTTTGCTTATGTAAAAGGAAGAAAAAGGGAATAATTTCATTGAAATAATCTTTTAGACAAATGCATAACTGTTTCAAGGATCACTTTTCTAAACAACAATAAAATGCAATTAAGACATGTTCATACATAATTTATAATCATAAAGTTTCCTATATATCCTTAATTTTTTCTAAAATGATTAAAATATGTATGCATAGTTATTTGTGATTATTATGTTCCTTTGCCTTTTTTCCCCTTAAATTAGAGCAATGGATGTAAGGAATAAAGACTTCCATGCTCAACATAAAAATGCAATTATAATGAGGTCAAATGGAAAGTTAGTTGGAGATGACCCAGTTTCTTGACTATATAAATTGATTCTTTATACAATAGCACAATTTTCCTTAGAGAGTTCATCAATCAAGAAAGATAGCTCTCTTTGAGGGGATTTTCTGTTTAACATTTGTAAGGTCATATTTCCTGTCAACCAGCAAGAGATTCCAATAGTAATTGTTTTGTCACTCAAAAACATAAAATTTCTAAAACTTTTTGGCAATGTATTGCCAGAGGGTTGTCATAGCAAATGAAAGCCATTTCTATTCAAGTGCAAGTATATCTCATCATTCAATGACAAACATGTTTTGCATTCAGATGAGAATACTGTTTTTAAAAAGTTTGTTACTTCATATGTTTTTTGTTTTCATTAAAGTGTCTGGAATATTTTTTCTACTGTTAATTTTATCTTTAGTAATAATTCATGAAAGCTTATATTCAGACAAATTAAGATTAAACATTATTATATTTAAGAACAATGCAAATAACATTTAAATAATTTATTTAACCAAAATATTAATAAAATTAATTTAAATGAGTACAATTATAAAAATTGAATTCCTCATAAAACAGTGCACATTTTATTCATGTTATTAAATTCAATCTAATTTAAGTCCAACATTGAGACTCAAAACTCTCTGGGTTTATCTGATAGTAGATTCCTTTATTCTTCTTAATACTAGAGTACAAATCTGAGGGACAAAGGAGCCTATCAGGAAGAGTTCTTTATTGGATAAATTTTAGCTTAAATAAAATTTGGCCTGCCATTGTGTCATCATTATATGAGGGCAGACATTTCTCTTGACTCACTTTCCATTTTTATAACACTAGGAAGTCAGAAAAGAAATTAATAACATATGTGTGTTACAGTAAGAGTGTCATGGCACAAACTGAAGATGTATCTTCCCAACTTCACAAAAATATATCATCTGCATCTCTAGCAGAATATGATACCTATGAGAAATAATAATAATTTGTAGTAACAAAGTAATAGTGGTGAAAAATTAGCGCATACAAATCTGTCCCTAGAGTTTACCAGAAATTTTTATGGAAGCACAAGTCACCCAACATGAAAAGGAAGTTGTGAAAGGTAATATTTAGAGGCAATAGATGCAAAGGAGTGTAAATGGGGTAAGAACTAGTTAAATACACATCTCAATAACATTATTTTATTTTAAACTCTGCTCTGGGATGGTTACTTAGAGCATATATCTATATGATCTGGTGATCTTGAATTCAGCAATCTTGTCTGACCTATATCTATTAAAGATAAAGAAATTAAAGTAAACAAAATGTTACTTGTTTAAGTGTTCACAATTATTAATTTCTCAGTCTAGAGTTAGAATGGACTGTTTCTGGTCTGATTCTAAAACCAAGGCTTTCTCTTTGCAGAACCTTAATATTTCCTCAGTGAGGCTTCTGGTGCTACTGGTGATAAAGGAGTTTTAAAGAACTGATCAACTTTGTTGGGCTTCAGGAAACTGTGTAGATTAAATTATTTTCTTAAAAATATTAAATCTCATACATTCCTACACCAAGATGGGGAGGGTACTTTCCTACTACATTGATGGCAAACTTTTCCATATCATCAGCCACCGTACTATAGTTGGCACATTGATGCTTTACAGTCATAGAGTGATTTATACGCCATAAAGTGTTACTTTTAAAGTAGGGTGTGCCTTAGTAGTGACAAAACAGCCATAGAAAATGTGTAGACGCATGGGAATGGCTCCAAGAAAACTTGTTATAAAACTGGGGCAAAGGTCTGAATTGGACCAGCGTGCCGTGGTTTGCTACCACCTTCTTAGGTTGTAAGTACTTGGGTGTGATTCTGTTCATATGAAAACGAAAGGGAAACCAATAACACTTAAAGACCCCAAACCTTGTTCCTGTGAGACATGCTCCTTTTTTAGAACTGTAATGGCAAATTGTGCTTATTAAGGAAAAAAATAAGAAACATAATACAGGAGAAAGCAAAATTATATAATATAGCATAGCTGAATATAATATTTAAGTCATTTCATCTTTTAATATATGAAGTCAAAACAGTCTTTTTTTCATTTGGTGTATGTGAAAAGGAGACAACAAAATGAAGGTTCATTTTGAAAGAAAATGGTAGTTATACAAACATCGAATCATTTCCACAGACTGTACCTTTGAGCATATACAACTATTTTGTCAGTATGTTTGCTGGACTAAGTAGTTGATAACAGTGAAAAGATTATAACAAATCTTTTGCTAATCTTGGATTTAAAACATACAGTAACTCCAAAAAATAATAACAGGACACTAACACTGCTTTTACTTATAAAAGAGATCACATTTAGTTTCCCTATTGGAGAGAAATTTATGACTTCTGGTATATTTGGCTAGCAGAGGGGAATTGAACAGCATGGGTCTGGTAGACAGAATTAAATACATCAGTATACTTATTATGCCAAGCAAATGGAACAATTTACAGATTGGGAGCAGTGCAAAGCATTTTCATTCTGGGCAAGAGCAACATCTATCATTTCACACAGAAATAGAACACTCTGTTCAGTGTGTTCCAGCCTTGGCTCTCAATCCCCAAAATAAATCTTAACCCAGAAAAAGTCAGTGATAGGATACAGCAGAGAGCATTATAGAGACTTGACAATGCAGTGATTAGCTAATTAATCTGGGTACTCAGAGACTAGTTCATATGAAAGTACAAAAACCAAGCTGACTTTGCAGCATTTTCTATATTTGTAATGTTTCTCATTCTGAATATAATAAACAACTTGAAATTTGCATAAAGAAAAATAATACATTTATACATTCCCTAAATATGGCATTTTAAATGTCTTAATACTGTGGATCACAGTGTTAGAAATAGTCAGATGCTTCAATTTGTGAAAAATAAAAAAAAAAGTTCACTTGACCAAATAACTTGTGTAAAACCAAGTGACTGATTCCCCTAGGCTTTGATAAAACTTTGTAAACACAATTAAAAAAGACACTCTAGGATTGTTTTATAATTAACTGTTAACATGTCTATGTTCCCTGGCAGCTATTGAACTTAAAGATATGAATTATATTACTTGGTATTTTTATATATAATATCCCAGTTGGCATACATCTAGTATTAAATAAGTAATTTGAAATTATTTCAGTTGAATATGATTGGCTGTTGTTTTTGGGCCAGTGGAATGATAAACTCTGGAAGCACTATTTTCCTTCTTCTTATTTCAGCTTAGTTTTGAAATTTTATCAGTCTTAGGATTTTCAGTTTAAAATGATAGGGGAGAAACACTGTCAAATGTAGCTTGGCCTGTGAAATTAACAAACAGAAAAAGATAAAAACTCAAGCATCCTAGATATTTGTATGGATAGATTATGAAATTGCAAAAACAAGAAAAAATTCCCACTAGCCATGTTATAAACAAAACTAAATCAAAATACTCCTATCCAGGCTTTCATTCAAGGCAAAATAGTGTTTCATTTACAAGATTAAATGCATCGAAAGAAGGTACCAGTTCTAGGCTCGGAGATCCAGTGTTGTAGATTGGGGCAAATGGTTCACTGATAAATAGATGCATAAACCATAAAATGCACACAGCACCTGACATACTAATGTCGTATATTGGAAATACATTTTATTGAGTTAATGTAAACTCTAAAAAACAAAGTATTCCAGTGTTTCTTGCTAATTCCATAAGCATCACCACTGTTTTGTGTTAAGTTTAAGCATATATGGAATATAGAAGAAAAGTGACTTTTCAACCACTGCATGGGTCATCAGATAATCAGATTTGGTGGAGTCATCTGTTGTGATCATTATCTCCATGTGAACAACAAAAAGCTAGCAAAACTGCTCTAATAATTTTTTTTAAATGATTTCTGGATTGCTATTCTATGTTGTCTTATTAAAATATCTGAATCTTTACCCTAAAGTTTCAATTATTGATTATATTGCTATTAATGTGATTTTAAAAAATGTCTATTTTCATATAATTTTACACTTAATGAAAAATCTAAAAATAATACAAAGAAATGTTATATTCTATTACTAAGATTTATCAGTTGATATTATACTACTTTTGCTATAACACATATACATACACATGTACACGCACAAACATATATATACATATTTTTTTTAATATTCCATGTCATATCTTCAGCTTGCATAGGTTCTTCAAAGACGTCTAAAATTAGCAAGTGACATTCACAGAATAGAATAAATATTAAGTATTTATTATTACTAATAATAAATAAATGATTGCGTAAATGTACAAATGAATAAAAGTAGAATTCTGACTGATAAATGTGGAAAGCATAAAAGATTTATCAAATCACAATTTTTCAATGATAATGATAATAATTTTGTTAGTACAAAATTATTAATGGATGCTAAAACTAACTTTGAGGAGGTATTGTAACTTTACGTAGTATCAAAGTATTTTCTCACAAAATACTTATTTAAAATAAAGAAAATATAATACTATTATTGTAGATTAACCTAGAGAATTCAAACTTAAATATAAGTAACTCTTAACATCACTAAAGATAAAGTCGCATTTTGATATTATGCAATGAGAATAATATTGAATCACATTTGTAAAAATAATTGATTCATAAGATATCAGGCAAAACCAAACGGAGGAGAGTGTTACAAAACGAATGTACTGTTCTTTTAAAAAATCAAAATTTTGAAAGACAAACATTAAGTAACTGTTTTAGATGAAAGGTGTATGACAACTAAACGTAATACTAGATCCTAGATTGGATGTTGTACCAGGACAGAAAATAGCTTTGTAAGATAGTTATATATGTAAGATAATTATATACATATTAATTATATATAATGTAAAAATATATATATAATATATAATAAATATACATAATTCCATCATCATAAAATATTATAATAGTATAGTTATTCATTTTGATATATATATGTATACTTTGGTTACATGAGAGTGTTCTTAATCTAATAAACTACATACTAAATTATTTATAAATAGTGTGATATGATGTCTGTAAATTACAAGATTCAGTAAAAACACATATATTTCCACATATGAATGTATATGTGAGATATATTGATCTAATTAATAAATCAAAATTCTATTAAAAATAATTAAGAAGAGAGACTAAGCACTATTTGGAGGTTTTCACATTCCTCTCTCAGTAACTAATAGAAAAGTAAACGAAAATGGAGTTTCACTCTTGTCACCCAGGCTGGAGTGCAATGGTATGATCTTGGTTCACTGCAACCTCTGCCTCCTGGGTTAAATCCATTCTCCTGTCTCTGCTTTCTGAGTATCTGGGATTACAGGCGTGCACCACCATGCCTGGCTAATTTTTATATTTTTAGTAGAGACAAGGTTTCACCATGTTGGGTAGGCTGGTTTCAAACTCCTGACCTCAGGTGATCTGTGGCCCTCGGCCTCCCAAACTGCTGGGATTACAGGCATGAGCCACTTCTCCCAGCCAATATATTTTACCAAACTGACATTCATAAGATTTCCTACCACTTACCACACCACTAGAGTACACATATTTTTCAAGTACACATAAGCCATACCAAAATATATCAGATTCTTTGCAATAAAATGGGTCTCAACAAATCAAATAAGTATTAGAATTATAGAAAGACTCTTACTAAAACTAAGTTACAGTAGGAATCAATATTAGGAAGATAGCTGAAAAATCCCCAATTATCTGATATATCTTTAATTAATCTATTAGTGAAATAGAAAGTTAAAAGGAACTTAAAAAATTTTTTTACTTAGCGAAACATTAATTTTATCACAAGATCTTTGAATGTCAGAATATCAGTAGTGGATTGCCCTGATGATTTTTTTTTTTTTTTTTTTTTTTTTTTTTGAGACGGAGTCTCTCTCTGTCGCCCAGGCTGGAGTGCAGTGGCGCGATCTCGGCTCACTGCAAGCTCCGCCTCCCGGGTTCACGCCATTCTCCTGCCTCAGCCTCTCCGAGTAGCTGGGACTACAGGCGCCCGCCAACACGCCCGGCTAATTTTTTTGTATTTTTAGTAGAGACGGGGTAACTGAGTCTCTCATGAAACCAAGCTGAGTGGTTGGCTGGGGCTGAAGTTGTCTGAAGGTATAACTGAACTAGAGGATCTGCTTCCAAGTGTGTCATTTGGCTTTTACCTGGAAGTCTCAATTCCTACCACATAGAACTCTCCACAGGGCTGGTCACACCATGGAATTTAATTTCCCCCAGAGCAAATGATCCAAGAAAGAGCAAGAGAGCAACCAGCACAGAAGCTGTAGTGTTTGCCTTTCACGACCTCATCTCAGAAGTGAGGTACCATCACTTTTGCTGTATTTTATTTATTATAAGCCAATTATGATACCATGTGGGAGGAGAACTACATAAGTGTGTGAATTTCAAGAGCAGAATCTTCAGAGACCATTGTAGAGTCAGGCCAACAAAAACATTTTCAACCAACTTGATCTAATTGATTTATAGAACATTCTTCCTTCAAGGAACAAACTACGTATACTTTTCAAGTACAAATGAAATATTTCAAATGATCATATTCTTAATTTTAAAACTGTTCACTATATTCAGGAGGGTTGACTTCAAGCGGAGTATATTATTTGACTATCAAGTAATGAGAGTAGAAATAAATAGCAGAGATACCTGGATAATCATAAAATATTTAGAAATTAAACAACACATTTTTAAATAACTTAGGGGTCAAATAAGTAAATACAAGACAAGTTAGAATCCATTTTGAATCAAATGCACAAATTAAAATATTGCACCTAAAGCAATAACTAGAGGAAAATTTTTTGCACTCATTGTTGATATTAAAAAAATTAAAGTATCATATTCGTGATTTAAGATTTCTCTTTAAAAATTAGCAAAATACTAGCAAAGTAAAACCAAATATGCAGCACAGGAAAGAGAGAGATCTTCAGAAAGGGCCAATAAAAAATATGAATCTTAAGTAGAAACTTAAATCAAAATTTTGTTTTCAATTACAGGAAGCAAAACTAATATTTTATGACCTTGTCTAAAAAAGCTTTTAAAGGCAATATAAAGATGTGGATGGAGAAAGGATCACAGTGTGATTCTCCTCTTCACCACAGACTATCTGTTAAAATTGGACATGTTTTTTACCCTGAGTTTCAGGTCCCTAATATGTGAAAAACAGGAAAAAAAAAAAGAATGCATAATTTCTTCACTTGCTAGAATGCATTATTTAGGGAATATATCAAAGGACATGTAGAAGGCTCATTAAAATGATAGCCACTATTAGCTTAAAAATTTTTACTGATATTATTCATAACCAAAAAGAGAACACAGATATCATCAAGGTCACACAGGTTGATGTTACCACGCAGTGTCTGACTAAAAATACCTTAAAAACACTTCAGTGCTAGAGGAAAAAATGTTCATTTGGGCAGAAAAACATAAGAAATGTGAGATAAGCTAAGCTGTTCAAATAATAGTGAATATCAGACATGGATACCTAAACAATAAGGAAAAGAGAGAGTGGAGTGCAGAAATTTTGTGAATCTGGGTAAAGGAGTAGTAGATGGGAATATGCACTCAAATCTAATTAACGGTTACAACAATGAGGGGGAAAGGATGACATCAATGCATAGATGGATTTCAGAAATTGTGTTTGTGTAGAATGAATTTGTTGGGATCAAGAAATGTTAAAGAGAATATTCCTGGTATAAAGAGCTCCTTCAGAAAGAGATCTTATTAAGAAATATAGTAAGATATATAAACAACATAAGCAAGTAAGTAAGCTTTGAGGTGGGTACGTCCAGTGTTGGGCCAAATCATGTATGAGAAGAAAACTGTTGATACATTTCAATGCTGAGTTAAAACTATTTGGTACAAAGAAACAGTTGAACACAAAATTAAGCACATTATGTGTCATCTCAACCACACAGTTTTATGCATTGGTTTTCACAAAATAGTAAAACAATTTTAATTAAAAGTGATTTATCCTTTTTTTGGTATCAACTATAATAAAACATATTTTTGTCTTGATCAATGTAGATAGGTTAAAAATACAAATATGATACTTATACTTTTTCAAAATATGAAAAACAGCCTTTTTTTGTTGTTGTTTCTATTGGTCCACATAAAGGAGAAAATAATAGCTACTGGCATCTGGTGTCTGTACCATGGTTCCAGATAGCCATTGAACAGCCGCTATCATTTAATTTATTCTCATTGCTTCTGGCCCAGTTCTGTCATCGACTTGAAAGACTTTTCATATAAATGACACCAATGCTCTTTCACACCGAGTGCTGGCAGCTTACATAGGAATATCATATGAAAAGATTTATATCAAGTTTTGATTCGGTTTATAAGAGAATTGCAAGTGAGTTCACTATGCTATCTTTAACATCTGAGAAGAATTAATCAAATTAATCTCAGTTGGAATAAAGATTAATAGAAGAAATAAAAATAGGAATCATTCCTATATTTTCTCACTGTATAACTTTATATTTTAATTTAAAATTATAAAATAGATACTTTTTTAACTTTTTTAAGCTATTGTTTAAAATTAACAATATTTACCTACCTTGTGTTTTGAGTGAATAAAACATGAGCACACATACGAATACAGTCAAACACACACACAATTAAGTATCAAGTAGGTGGTAGGGCCAAGATGGCCGACTAGTAGCAGCAGTAATTGGGGGCTCCAACGCAAAACATGCAAAACAGCATGTGATCCTGCATCGGCAACCGAAGTATCCAGGTACTGTCATTAGGACTGATTAGGTGGTTGGCAGGACCCGTGGAAAGGAAGAAAGAGCAGTGTGGTGCAGCAGCACACCTCAGAGCCACATGGGGCAGGGGATTCCCTATCCCCAGCCAAGGGAGGTGGTGAAGTGAGCATGTTACCTAACCTGGGAAACCGTGCTTTTTCCATGGAACTGTTCAACCCACGGATTCAAAGATCCCACTCGGGGGAGCCCATGCCATGGAGGCCTTGGGTCCCAACTGCAGAGCCGCACAGACTCTCACTTGGGTAGAATTGTCTTAAGCCCTCCAAGTTCCCCAGGTTGGGGGTGGAGGGCAAGGGGAGTGGCTATCACCACTGCTGCAGCTACCTGCGGTCTAAGTCATCTGAGATCCTTGCAGGAGGGGCAGCAGCCAACACTGGGGCTGCAGGGCCTCCCAGGGAAACTCCAACTCCAGCCAGGGGCTCAGGGACAGAACTCTGATCTCCCTAGGCCTGAGCCCCTAGGGGAAGGGGTGGCCATAGTCTCTGCACACCAGCAGATTTAGTCTTTCCTCCTGCTAGCTCTGAGACATCCGCCCAGCCAAGATGAGTGGGCAGCACTGCACACCTCCTCTAATAAGGGACAGCCAAAGTGCCTCATAAAAGGAGTCATGCTTCCTGTGCCACCCAACTGTGTGAGACTCCCCCATCAGGGATTGTCAGACACCCTACACAGGAGTGTCCCTATGGCATCAGGTCGGTGCCCCTTGAGGTCAGAGATCCCAGAGGAAAGAGCAGGCACTCATCTTTGATGTCCTCCAGCGTCTTTGAATGACATCTCCAGGAGCAGGAGCAAACCAGATGAATAGGGCCTGAAGTGAGCCCCCAGCAAACTGCAGCAGCCCTACAGAAGAGGGACTTGACTATTGAAAGAAAAGCAAACAAAAGGAAAGCAACAACAACAGCATCAACAAAAAAAGTCCCCACAAAACCTCATCCAAGGGACAGCAGCCTCAAAGATCAAAATTAGGCAAACTCATGAAGGTGAGAAAGAATCAATGAAAAAATGATGAAAACCCAAAATGAGAGAGTGCGTCTTCTCCTCCAAATGATCGCAAAACCTCTCCAGCAATGGCACAGAACTGGACAGAGGATGAGATGGATGAATTGACAGAAGTAGGCTTTAGAAGGTGGGAAATAAGGAACTTTGCTGAGGTAAAGGAGCATGTTCGAACCCAATGCAAAGAAGTTAAGAACCTTGATAAAAGGTTAGAAAAGCTGCTAACTAGAATAACCCATTTAGAGAGCAACAGACATGACTTGATGGAGCTGAAAAACACAGCACGAGAACTTTTTGAAGCACTCACAAGTATCAATAGCCAAATAGATTAAGCAGAAGAAATATAAGAATGTGACTATCTTGCTGAAATAAGGCATGCAAACAAGATTAGAGAAAAAGGAATGAAAGGAATGAACAAAACCTCTGATAAATATGGGATTATGTAAAAAGACTGAACCTACAACAGATAAGTGTACCTGAAAGAGAGTGGGAGAATGGAACTAAGCTGGAAAACACACTTCAGGATATTATCCAACAGAACTTCCCCAACCTAGCGAGACAGGCCAACATTCAAATTCAGGAAATACAAATAACTCCACTAAGATACTCCATGAGAAGATCAACCCCAAGGTACATAATTGTCAGATTCACCAAGGTCGAAATGAAAAAAAAAAAAAATGTTAATGGCAGCCAGAGAGAAAGGCTGGGTCACCTGCAAAGGGAAGCCTATCAGACTAACAGCAGATGTCTCAGCAGAAACCCTACAAGCCAGAAGAGAGTGGGGACCAATATTCAACATTCTTATAGAAATGGATTTTTAACCCAGAATTTCATATCTGGCCAAACTAAGCTTCATAAGTGAGGGAGAAATAAAATTCTTTTCAGACAAGTAAATGCTGAGGGAATTCATCACCACCAGGCCTGCCTTGCAAGTGCTCCTGAAGGAAGAACTAAATATGGAAAGGAAAAACCAATACCAGCCGCTGCAAAAACACACAGAAACATAAAGACCAATGACACTATGAAGAAACTGCACTAACTAGTGTGCAAAATAACCAGCTAGCATCATGATGACACCATCAAATTCACATGTAACAATATTAACCTTAAATGTAAGTAGGCTAAATGCCCCAATTAAAAGACAGAGACTGGCAAATTGGATAGTCAAAACCCATTGGTGTTCTCTATTCAAGAGACCCATCTCATGCAGAGAGGCATACATAGGCTCAAAATAAAGAGATTGAGGAAAATTTATCAAGCAAATGGAAAACAGAAAAAAAACAGGGGCTACAATTCCAGTCTCTGACAAAACAGACTTTAAAACAACAAAGATCAAAATAGACAAAGAAGAGCATTACATAATGGTAAAAGGAACAATTCAACAAGAAGAGCTAACTATCCTAAATATATATGCACTCAATACAAGAGCACCCAGATTCATAAAACAAGTTCTTAGAGACTTAAAAAGACACTTAGATTCCAACATAATAATAGTGGGAGACTTTAACACCAAATTGTCAATATTAAACAGAACAATGAGACAGAAAATTAACAGGGATATTCAGGACTTGAACTCAGCTCTGGATCAAGCAGACCTAATAGACATCTACAGTACTCTCCACCCCAAACAACAGAATATACATTCTTCTCAGTGCCACATGGCACTTACTCTAAAATTGGCCACATAATTGGAAGGAAAACACTCCTCAGCAAATGCAAAATAACTGAAAACATAACTGTCTCACAAGCCAAAGTGCAACCAAATCAGAATTCAGGATTAAGAAACTCATTCAAAACCACACATCTACATGGAAGTTGAACAACCTGCTCCTAAATGATTCCTGGGTAAATAATGAAATTAAGGCAAAAATCAAGAAGTTCTTTGAAATCAATGAGAACAAAGAGACAATGTACCAGAATCTCAGAGACACAGCTAAAACAGTGTTTAGAGGGAAATTTACAGCACTAAATGCCTACATCAGAAAGCTAGAAATATCTCAAATCAACACTCTAATATCACAATCAAAAGAACAAGAGAAGCAAGACGAGCCGCTCACTGTGATTTAAGCATTGGGGTATTGCTTACAATTCAAATATGGCTTAAACATCTTTTTTCTTCTTCTGTGAAATTGGAAAAATGGAATGTAACTCAAAGGGAATTTAGAAATCTTGGGAAAGAAGTCCAACGCAGCCTTAGTTAAATCCCAAATATTAATTCTATCACAGGGTACTATTCTCTAGAATCTGAAGACAAAGCAGATTACTTTAATATGCTTATGAGCCACCTCCACCATTACACAGACCATGATTTGGTAATTGATAGCTTGTTTGTTTTTTTATCTGCCACTCCCAGAAAAAAAAAAAAAAGCATTGAAAATTGTACCTGGAGGGCTAGTTTTTCATTATTATCTCAATGAATTCCACCATACAATTCATATGGGTTACCTCATCTTCTGTATAAGTGTCAACTACCTTGGCTGTTTACAATCATTTCCACTCTGTAAAATGCACCCAATAATTGGTTATTTCTACTCTAGGCTCAACCACATGTATTAATTGTCTGTACTTTTGCTTGTTACCCTCTTACTATGTTTTCTGCTCATTTTATAGTTTCTGTCAAATTAACATTGTAAATTTTATCATGAGAAAACTCAGACTGTCTCTAACAATGCACCTAAAAATATCTTTATTTTTGTTTCTTTTAAGTCACCTTATCAGCTCACTGGCAGAGAGCACTCTTATAGGCTGCCCTACCAAATTTCATCATTGGATCTCAAAGGCCATGACTTATCTTTTTATTCCAACACATTTTTTTTACTACCATTAACATTATTCTGTTTTGTTTTTCTCCATAGTTAGACTAAATTTCATGTTCTATAAAAATAGTTACATGGTACCAATTATCTGAACTTTTGTCCCTTTTTCCTCACTCACCAATAAAACTAAACCTCTACATAAACCTTACAATTTATTTATTTCAGGTGATAATTGAAAAAAAATCACAGAAAAAAATCAAATATCATTTAAATTCTTAATTACACACCTCATTCTTAGATGTGTCATTTTTTTGAAATATGAGTTTTCCATAAAATTTGGTAGGAGACAATTCTCCATGAATATTTTCATGTGTGTTCATGATCTGGGATTTCTGTCTAAGAGCACTGGGCAGGAACACAGAAAATTCAGTTAGGACGAACAAGTTCAAGAAATCTATTGACCTCATGCTGACTAGAGTTAATAACAATATATTATAGATATATTTCTAAAAGAGTGGATTTCAAGTGTTCTCACCAGAAAAAATTATGTGAGGTAATGCATATATTGAATGTGTTAAATAGTTTAATTTAGCCATTTCACAAGGTATGCATATATCAAAACATCATGTACACCATACACATAGACAGTTTATACTTGTCAATTAAAAATAAAGAAAAAATGATTGGTGGTATGTGCCCTGTAAACTAGAGATTGTGTATTACTTCGTAATGATTTATAGATTTATGTCCCAGGAGATGGTTATTATAATCCATTGTAGTGAAACTATATAGAGACCCTCTTACCTTCTCAGAGGAGATGGTTAGTTTACATGCCAAAGTAAAGGCATTAACGTTAGAAACTTCTACTTCCTTTGTCTACTGTGAGCTAATGGTACCCCATTGCCTACAGGTGAAAAACAAAACAAAGCATGACAGAAACATTCCTCCTAACATGGCGAGATAAACTGAAAACCAAATTTCTAACTTTTGGTTCCGTTTCCTGGTACCAAATACAGCTACTAAATACAGTGTCGTTGGTGTTCTAGCTGGAAACACACTTCGTTTGACATATTTTAATCAGTAACGGAATTAGAAAATGTTATTTGCTATTGGACAAGCTAATGAGTGAAAGGTAGACAACCATATGTTCAGAATGTGTCAAAATTGCTGGAAATCATTATTCAGTGTCTAAACTACTAGCTGCAAAGAAAAGGTGATGCCCTGAAACTCAAGCAGAAACTGCCACAATATTTACCTTGCTTAGTGCCTATGTGTCTTCTCACAAGTGCAGTGGAAAAATCATGTCTTTGCTTCTGTCTTCCAAATTGTGCCCAGCGTTTCTCAATCTAACCTGAAACTTTTACCAAGGGACAACGGAAAATGTAGTTCCCAAGCATCTCTTCTTTGGTGCAAGAGAGTGTACAAGATTAGTGGAGACAAGCAACACGACACATTAATTTTCTGATCAACAACTTTTTCCAACGTTGCTTACCTGTGAGGTTTCTTATGTTTCAGCCTCCTCTCCTTCCCTCTCTCCCCTCCCCTCTCCTCTGCTTTCCTACTCTCCCATTCCCTCCTCTCTTCTCTCTTCTCCTCCTCTCCTTGCTCTCTCTTTTCCACTTCTCCTCTCTATCTTTTCTTCCTCTCCCTTGCTCTTCCCTCCCCTCTGCTCTCCCCCCTCCTCCCCTCCCTCTTCATGCTCTCCCCTGCCCTTCCATTCTTACCCCTCTGCTCCTCTCTTTTCTCTCCTCCTCCCCACACTTCTCCCCTTCTCTCACCTCTCCTTTCGCTCTTTGCCAAAGAGATTACAGAGGAGTCAATATATAAAATACCCAATGTTGTACATAAATTACAGTTGTTTAAATCTCAGGCTGTGCCATGTCCCTGAAGAACTGGGGACAGTTTGCCTTTTTCCATGAAATAAAACAATTGGACATTATCTGTCTACTTCTTTAACATGGTGTGTAGCAGCCAATGCCTCTAACAGCCCATGCCTCTAACAGCCCTTCTTTATATGTTGTGATTTGCGGATTAAGATGATATCTGTTATTTTCATCAAAAATACAGCCTATTTCATTGTATTTTATTCTCAGTATTTTTATGGAAGGGATGTTATTTCTAAGGAAAAAATGGGGAAATGAAAAATT
Organism: Hylobates moloch; assembly: GCF_009828535.3. Lineage (NCBI taxonomy): Eukaryota > Metazoa > Chordata > Mammalia > Primates > Hylobatidae > Hylobates > Hylobates moloch. The sequence continues at coordinate 147,480,217 of NW_026652279.1, forward strand.
TTAGTGAGCCTTGTAGAAATCTGCCCTTTCTCCTTTGTTCAATGATAATATTGAAATTCTTCTGAGTACTGCTTTAGACCAAATACAGAAAATCCGTTGGGATTTTGCTTGTGCCCTTATCTTTCTTTTCCTAAATATTCTATTTATGCCTTCTTAATACTTCTATTTTATCTAAAATATTATTGTTTTGTTATTATTGTTTTCGTGAACTTTCTATTTGTAACTTTTTGTGCCCTTGGTTCTCACTGCAAACATTAAATTTGATTTGGCCCTCATTAAATCCCTCCAAGTGGGGTAAGAGACGTAGATTTTAGCTTCCACTAAAGATAATTTTTTTATCTTTCTGTATTACTTTGTGAAACTTCAGTCTTTTTTTTTAAATCTCATCTCATTCAAAATATATAAATTAGCAATTCATAAAATTATTTAAATTGGAAAGTTAACAATCTTCCAGAATAGTCATTTAAAATTTTTCTTAATTTAAATTAGTTTTCTTCATTTCCAAACTGTTGGAAGAGTTGTTAAGTGTTGTTCAAATATTGTTCAACTTGATTATATTAAATCACTGTTACATATTTAAATTCCATCTCTTTTATTTCTCTTGCCTCATTATCTCTAATTCTTGTGTTTCTATTGCTGTAATTCTGAGATATTATCAGTATATCCAGGCAATAACTCCTTCCTCCTCAGTCAATATCACTTCATTAAATATTTTTAGATAGGTATTATTTATTTGTCTTACAATATCTTTTTTGCAAAGTTTTATGCAAAGTCATCATGTAGGATGACCACTAGGATTTGGACCATGTGATGGAGAATGGGAATTCCTTCCTCAGAGCATGTTAATCACAACCATATCCCTTTAAATACCTTTGGATATTCCTTCACCTACTCAATTACTATTTTTCCTCCATTATCCTATGTTAAGGGGAGAGGGGTTAATTAAACGTATAGTTTTTCTAAAGATAAATTTACTTTCTGCTTTCAAACATTCCCATACGTGTTGCATCAGTCAGCGGCTTCACATCAGCTTCTATGTTCTCATCACAGAGATCACTGTCTATATAAATCTGTTTTTAATTTCATTTAATGAGTAAATTTAGAAACTCTATTACAACAGAAAGCTGTGGTAGGAAAATTAAAAGAAGGCTTGATAAACCATGTAACAGTAAAAAATACTGCATCACTATTTATTCCTTCTAAAAAGAAAGTATTTTTCTAGATACCCAGTATTTCCTATGACCAAGGAGGGTGACTAGAAGTCATTGCTCAGTAAATTCTAGATCCCATCCAATTTTTGTATGTAACTGTGTATCAGATGGAACAGTAGGACTCCTTAATGTACTGGCTTCCAGATATCATTATATAATACTGTTCTTCTATGTTCCCCAAATTGGTGCCACCTATTTTTGTTTACAACTCCAAACAGTTGCACTAAGAGAAAAATACAAATTTTCTTTCAGTCTGTAGTACTGTTATACCTGGAAGGTTAAAGACCAGTGATACAGTCCACAATCTCCAGTGCCCATTCCTTAATCAGCTAGATCCATCATAAATTTCCTACAAAATTTCTCATTTTGCCTAAGTCTCAAACATTTCTCACCCCTATCCCATGGTCAATGACCTCTAAAAACACCAAATTACATATATCTTACAAATTACGAAGTTCTTTGTAGGGATGAAACTGTTATGTTACAGCTTGCTGCTGAATATGATATTCCTTTAGAGTCATTATTTGATGAGTGCATTCCAATAGTGTTTATATTCTTCTCAAGTTGATTTTGCATCTACGGAGACTCCTGGAACACAGGTATTTCTCTCTCTATATATGACTAGAGTTTTTATTTTATTTTTTTAACCATGATGATGACCTTCCAGGGTTGTTATTTCAGCCTTACCTAGTAGAGCAAGGCTAACTCTTAACATCCCCATAGAACACTTGAAACGCGTGGATCAGGACTGATATTACCATCGTATATATTGTTGGTATTAAATATTGATGGCATTTGTACAATTTAGGAATAAGATCTTAACCAAAAGATATTGTGCATGCCATGAGTCTTAATTGTATGTATATAATCTACTCTCAAACATTTATCTGCTTAAAGATGCCATTCCATTGCTTTTCCATAGATGTCCTTTGTGTTAACTTTGGAGAGTAATTATGTATGTCATGATTTATTTCCCTCGAAGCTATCAAAGTACCACTTTCACTTTCTTTGAGTATATTCTAACCAGAGTCCCATTAGAAGTATTCAGAGGAAGACACCAACCTGTGACCTCTAGTGATAGCTACAATCTACTTTCTTCACTCCCATTAGGCTGTCTTACCAATGCACTATCTTCATTGTTGGCCAGATGGAATTCAGGAACTCTCCTATTTAGTATCTACAACAACATTCAATTCCTTGATAGTACTTCTTCCCAGAGGTCTGAAAAACATAATTAACTTTGCTACATATAGCCTACACACTGCACATTAATAACTATAGTCAACAGCTCATAAATGGTGACAGAAGATGCTGTGTCATTACTTTTATCCAGTTCATTCAGATAGAATCAGGAGTTTATCTATACCTGCAGGAATTCAGTATTTTTCTACAGAAAGTAAGCTGGTGCATTTCTCACGATTTATATCCTTAGTAAGTGTTCATCTAAAAGAGATAGTTAGCAGTGTTGTAGTCTGTGCTGTAGTCTTTCATTATCCACAGTTTCATTTTCCAAGGTTTAAGTTACTCACGGTCCAAAAATATTAAATGGAAAATTTCAGAAAGAAACAATTCCTAAGTTTTAAATTTTTCAGCATTCAGAGTAGCATCATGATATCTTGTATTGTCCTACTCTATCCATTCAGGACTTGAATCATTTCTTTGTCCAGAGTCTCCACATTGTCTGCATTCTGCCCATAAGTCACTTAGCAGCCATCTCAGCTATCAGCTTCACTGTCATGGCACTGCAGTGCTTGGGTTCATAAGGGCCCCAAACACAAGAGTAGTTATGCTAGCAATTTGGATATGCCAGAGAAGCCATGAAGTTATTCCTTTAAGTGAAAATATAAAAGTTCTAAACTTAACAAAGAAAGAAAAAAAAAGTATGCTGAGGTCGCTAAGATGTACAGTAAGCATGAATCTTCTATCCCTAAAATTGTAAAGCAGAAAAAAATGTGTACTAGCTTTGCTGTCACAACTAACGATGCAACCATTACAGGCAAACTACATGATAAGTTATCAGTTAAGATTTACAAGCATTAAATTTGTGGGTGGAAGACATGAACAGAAACGTGTTCTGATTGAAAGCAATGTGTTACTCCAGAAAGCATTGAGTCTATGTCAACACTTCAAAGGGATCCCCTGAAATGAGTGACACCAAGTCACCTACTGCAAGTGAAGGATGGAATAAGTTTAGACTGAAAAATATAAAAATAGGAGAGGCTGCTTGTGCCAATGAAGAAGTTACTGCCCCATTTCCAGAAGCTGAAGAAGTTGATTAGGAGAAAGTATTCAACGCATGTCTTCAATTATGATAAAGCCAGGCTTTTCTGGAAGGAGATGCCCAATAGAACTTACATTCACAAAGGTGCCAAGGAGGCACCAGGGGATGAAACATGAAAGGACAGGTTAACTCTGGTACCATGTGGCAACATACATATAGGGTTAAATGCTATCTTTGGACTCAGGCTTCCAATGGGAGTGTTGGAATTTATCCTCACAGTCAAAGGGAAATTACTGTATTATGAATCATTGTGCCCTGATGAACTCAGTAGAAATAATATATTTATACAACCCACCCTCAAATCGATAACCACTTATGAGCACTTTTGCTATTGACTATAATCTCCCCTGTTTCCATTCATTACCTGTTTTGACTGTGGAGTGACTTGTTAGTTTTTCTCATGTTTCTTGTGATTGGAGATCTCTGAGTTTCTTACACATGCGAGTTTATACTATCTTTTCCAAATTTGGAATATATTCTGCCATCATTTCTTCAATTTTTTTTCCTTTCCCTACCTCCTCTTCTTTGGAAATGCTAATTACTCATGTATAAGGCCTCTTAAAGTTGTTCCACATTTGAGCCTCTTTTTGAGTTTTATTTGGGAGCGTTTCTTTTGTTTCAAGTTCATTAAACTTTTTCTTCCATTAGTCTCATGTAGCGCAATTTTATGTCAGATTTTTATGATGGTCATTTCTAGAAGTTTGATTTACTTTTTTAAAAATCTCTTCTTTTGCTATGTAACATAATCAATCATTCTTCCAGCTTATTGAAAGTAAATAATACACTTAGAACACCTATTTTAATATCCTTGTCAGATGATTCTAACATCTGTGTCAGTTCTGGGTCAGTTTTGATAAATTGATTTTTCTCCTCATTATGAGTTGTATTTCCTGCTTTTTTGCATACCTTCTAGTTTTGTGTTGGATCCCAAGTACTGCGAATTTTACCATATTGAGTGCCAGATATTTCTAATAATCATAACTTTTTTTCTTTTTTTTTTTTTGAGACGGAGTCACTCTTGTCACCCAGGCTGGAATGCAGTGGCATGATCTCGGCTCACTGCAACCTCCTTCTTCTGGATTCAAGGGATTCTCCTGCCTCAGCCTCCCGAGTAGCTGGAATTAAATGTGCACACTACCATGTTCAGCTAATTTTTTTGTATTTTTAGTAAAGACGGGGGTTTCATCATGTTGGCCAGGCTGGTATCAAACTCCTGACCTCAGGTGATACACTCACCTTGGCCTCCCAAAGTGCTGGGATTACACGCGTGAGCCACTGCGCCTGGCCAGGATTCTTCATCTTTGTTCCGGAATGCAGTTAAGTTACATCAAAATAGTATTTTCCCTTGGGGCTTGTTATTAAGCATTGTTAGTCACAGAGTAGGATTTATTCTAGGCCACGTCGGTCTATTTCATCTTCCCAATCGCTCTTGAATTACACGGTGTTCTAATTTGGCTGGCAGTCTTTCACTAGTGTCAGGTGCTTTAACTGATTATTTTAGGTGTTCCATTATTTTAATTGTTTTTATCCTGTTCTTGGGTGGTTTCCTCACATGTCTGTGCTGGTAAATACTCTCCCAAATTCCCAAGAGAGACCATATATGGATCACCACAGTTCCTCTCTTTGTGCAAATGCTATTCTTCATTGCTCTGCCCTCTGACTTTTAGCCACCTTGATCATTGCAGATTCTCTCCTGTGGCTCACTTCTGAAAGTCTTCTGGGATCTACCTGGTTTCTCTCTTTCTGGACTGTTACTGTAGGTTATTTTAGGCTTTCAGATTATTTCCCTTCTCTAGGAAGTTACTACCTTTCATTAACTAGAGACTAATGTCATAAAAATTGTGCCAACATATATTTTGTCTGGATTTTTACTTGTTTCATGCAGGAAGTTAAATCCAGTCACTCTTATTACATCTTGGCCTGTAGTGATACTTTGCATTCTTTAAAGCTGTTGTGTTGGGGATACAACATGTAACCATTGTGCTTTCATATTTTGCATGTGGTTTAAATGCTCCATATTCCTTACTGAATTTTAAACATAACTAGTAATTTACATGTTCTAATCAATAGCTTATTCATACCCACTGCTTAGAAATAATCTCAACCTCAGCATTTTTCCTGCTTCTAGAATCTAAACTAAATTATTCATAAAAGCATAAAAGGAATAAGCATTATACAAGTGAAGATATTAAAGAAAATGGTTTCATTAGCATGATTTAAAATGTGCAGGAAATTATCATTGATGTAATATTTGGAATTAAGTAGAGCTCTGCAAGACTTGATAAATAATGAGTTCATTTCCATTTCAAAAGAAACAACTGTTAATACAGCCAAAATTGGAAAAAGACAGTCTCATGCTGACAGAGATGTTTTACACAGTATATCACTTTTTATCATGGGCAATCAGATGATCACACTTGGTATGTGGCACTGTTATTCTTTAATTTCTCAGTTTTTCAATATGACTAACATGAAGCAAAGGAATTGTTCATGTAACATTTTCTTTAAATAATGGAATAAATTGACTATCTCTTAAAATATGCAAATGTATCATGTGAAATCTACTAAATCGGTATCTTAATCAACCTACCTCCATAAGCTATTACTTGGCACAGCACTATTTATTGGATACTTACATATCAAACATTAGGGATACTGAATTGAGTAATAGCTCCAACTTAAGGAATTTTTGTAGACACAGATACATAAATAACTAAGACACACCACAATAACTGCCGTAATAGGCAGATGTGTAAAGGGTAATGAGAGATAATGAGTGAATAAAAAATTCATCCTAATAGTAATATGTTTGATTAGAATACCTTAAACTTTTAGTCAATTTCAATTCTTAATTTGCAGGTTGGATGAGCCAAGTTTGCTTTGGCTAATATTTATTTAACTGTACAATGAACAAAATTAACTTGGACATTATTTTCTAAATTTCACCTTTCTATGTCAGTGAAAGAGCAGGCTAATATAATACAGAAATTCAATAAATACATGAAAATAAAGTAGTACAAACTTGCTTATTAAATTGCTTTTTAGTAAGATTTAAACATATGTGATTAAAGTAATAAATTGTGTAAGAAATACTATTGCTGTTGTGAATATATTTGCTGTATTTCTTTTTATTTTTTTCTTTTTGCTATTGTAAAAAGAGAAAAGAGAAATATATTTGTCATTTGAATGGGAATGTCTTATGTCATTCAAAAAGAGAAATATAATTAAAATATGTTAACACTAGGCCTTTTATTTGACACTATACATTTATTTTATATATACCACTCTAATATAATCCACCAGGTAATCCAAGAGGATACACATTTTTACACAAACATACACAACACACTATGCTCCAAGCTTATGATATTCATCTATGTGATTTAAACCACTGAAGACCACAGTACTAATATGAGAACCAAAGTACTCCTACTTAAAAATGGGCAAGTTACTGTATTTGAACAACTTTATACTTTTGACAAAAGACCAAATTATTTTAGAAAAAAATTAATTTAGCTAAAGAACAGTAAGCAAGAAAGAGAAGCAGGGTGCAGTGCACACAGCATAGAATTTATGATACAGCAGCCACATAACTGGGAAAGGCAGACTTGCCTGCATCATGCTGCTGAGGTGGCTCCAGCGCTGTGCCTTCCCCACCTACCTTTGCTCCTTTCCAGGTCAATCCACGTTCTGAAACAGGCCCTCTGTAATTTCTTTCCTATCTCTACTATGCTATGTATGCAAACCCAGGAGCCATGGACTGTCTGCAAAAGTGATTCCCTCATTACCGTCCTTTCACTCTTTTCATGAGAGTAATCAAACTTTTCACCTGGGGCAATCACATGTATCAGCTGGAGGTCTCACTAGGCCATGAATGCAAAGAGTTCAAATCGTTTATTCCTTATATAACCTGCAGGATCAATTTTGTTTTTCTGATTTGAAAGAAAATGAGAGAGGAGAAAAAAATAAGAAGAACAAATAAAATACAATCAAACAAAGAGCAAAAACAAAAATACAAAATGAAACTAACTTCCATCATCTTCTCTATTTGCTTAAATATAATCTAAGCCTCTATATTTTTTACACTTGTTATTATTATCTGTGTTCTTACTTTCACAAAATATAGACTGCTTCCTCTCTGCTTATTGTAAAATGGATGAAAATTTCTCAGCATACAATGATAAAAGCCAATAGTTACTGGGAATTTAACTGTACCTTGGAAAATACACTTTACAAGTATTACCCGATGGAAATCTTGAAACAAATCACCGAAGTGGTAGAGATTATATCATCAGTGAGGAAACTGGAGATCAAAAAAGTTATATAAATAGGCAAATCTAAAAACTAATGCAAAGTAAAGTGTAAACTAAAGCCACTTCTACTGAATCCAGCTTTTAAAATAACTATATATACATGTATATATATACATACATACATACATATATAGTTAACTGCAAACCATGTACATTGCATGCATGTATATTATATACATATACACATGTATATATGTACGTATACAGTCACTATATATACATGTATATGTATGTGACTGTGTATGCATGCATTCTTCATGGTTTGGAATGAAATGTTGTACCTCAGAGTTCATAATGTTCACTCATAGTTGTTAGAGAATAGTTATGGATGCCTAACAATATGAAGCACCATTGTAGCTTGATGAAGTTAAAAGAGAACAAAGCAGACAAGAATTTTGCTCTGGAGGAGCATACTGATAGCAAGGAAACAAGCAGAAAATTACAAATCTGCCAAGAGTCAGGAGAGTAATGCAAGTTGCTATGCATAGCTATCCGAAATACAGGTTTAGTCTAGTAGAAGAGTTTAGTGAAGTGATTCCTGCAGTAGCAAAATTTCAAGTGAAATTAAAGTGAAAGTTTAAGTAAGTTGCTGAATAAGGAAAGGAAAAGCATTTCAGATAGTGGGAAAATATGTCAGGTTGGAAAGAGCTTAATATATGAGGAATCAGAGAGCTAATATACATGAAGGTAATAAATTGTACTGTAAGGTGATACTAAATACACATTTTGTTAAAGGGGACTGATTTAGGGTTTAGCACATGGCATGCTAAAGTGTCTTTGATTAAAAAACAATAAACCTATTTTGAAAGGTTTTATTTGGAAAGCAGAATATTTCACCTTTATTTAACAGCTTCTTAACTGAATTGCATAGAAAGAAATTTATAGATAAAATGCAAAAATTGTACCTAGGTGAAATTTTAAAAAAAAGTTTATTTTTTTCAATAAACTTGTGTGGCCAGAGGAGAAATCAAAGAATAAATAGAAATGTTCACAGGTACATGCAAACAGATTCAGATAAACATAATTTTGTCATCAATGCTATCGCCCTGTTATAAAACGTTCTGATATAGCTAGCGAAGGATTAAAATGGTTTTGCCTGGGGAGGAGCATTGTATTTTAATTTCACACTCATGGTTTCCTTTCATGAATGATTTTGGAGCCTTCTTATAAATATATTTTGGTTTTGAATATCAAGCTGTCTTGCAGAATGTTGTACATCTTGATCTCCAGGAGACTGTGAAACCCTAGCCACAAATGTTAAGAGAGAGAGAAAGATTTCTTTATAACTATAAGGGCTTGATTTTAATCTGGGAAGACATGAATTAACACAAGACATATTAAGAAAGTGGTTTTAAACAAGTTACTTAATGTCTATAAGCATTAGTTACCACATCTTTGAAAGCAGGATGCTAACCATACCCTTACCATACCCATTTATTTAAGAGTAAAATGATAAATTATAGGTAAAAACACCTCAGCATTGCTGAATCATATCATCAAACAAATCCAAATCTGAATGTAAACCTCTTTCTTTTTAAAATAGCGTGCAAAAATATTTGAGAAATATATTTGAAAAATGTACAAACCTAACTTTCAGAATGATTTTTTAAATTACTTTAGTGGAATAGCCATTGTCTGAATATCTATTTTTTGTCTTTCACGCAGCGGAAGAATGGGCTCTGATTCTAATGAGCAACAGCCAGGGAGACTCAGACGTGGTGTCGGCTTTGACAGGGTGAAAGTGACTGTAACCACTCCTCTTTTCCCAGGAGATAGCAATAGAATATGTGAGAATAGCCTGAGGAGTAATGTCAGCATTTCCAGTTCAATACTGAAATAGGACTCTGTATACTCTTATTCTTCAAACCCTTAACACCATTTCACTCACAATGCTTCTCAAATGCTAAAGCTATATTAAAAAAAAAAAATCTATGGGATGATTAAATAAATTTTGCACATATCCTAGAAAAGAGTGATTATTTTCTGTGATAGTCTTTCCTTGTTTTTCCAGCCAAAAAAGAAAAAAAATTCCAAGTGAGCTTGCATTGCCTAATTTGCTTCTTGTTTTCAAAAGGCCTCCTTTTTTGGCATGTGGTGTAATATATAAATCTAGAGCTCAGCTACCCCATGATGTTACCGTGTTCAATTCTGCCACGCAAATTAAAGTTCTTCATCAAAATATCCTAATGTTCTTTCCATATCCCTAGTGCATGAAAAGATGAACTGATGACATTCAGCCATGTTTTTAAAGAGGAAAGATTACCAATTGACCTGCAATGTGACCAATATCATCTCTTCTCCAAAATAGATATATTAGGGAAAAATGTTTGACACCAGTTAACAGAAAGTACAAATACAATTTATGAAAGTTAGAATGATTGTCTATAAACTAGGAACAACTGAAAACATTTTCTTTTTGTACATGAACTCTTAAAATTTACAGGTCGTCTATATGCACACATTTTCCAAAAATTTGTATTTACTTAATCTTATAATTCTATGATTTAACCATCTCTGATATTTTTTGAGAAAATCTGGTGAAATTTCATGTCCTTTCTAAACTCAAAAGTGTGGTTGGAGGTTATTTACAAAATGTTGATTTGCGGCCGGGCGCGGTGGCTCACGCTTGTAATCCCAGCACTTTGGGAGGCTGAGGCGGGCGGATCACGAGGTCAAGAGATCGAGACCACGGTGAAACCCTGTCTCTACTAAAAATACAAAAAATTAGCCGGGCGTGGTGGCGGGCGCCTGTAGTCCCAGCTACTCGGAGAGGCTGAGGCAGGAGAATGGCATGAACCCGGGAGGCGGAGCTTGCAGTGAGCCGACATGGCGCCACTGCACTCCAGCCTGGGTGACAGAGCGAGACTCCGTCTCAAAAAAAAAAAAAAAAAAAAAAGTTGATTTGCTGTAAATTAGCAAATATACACAACACCTAAATTGAACTTAAATTGTACTTCATGTTGTTTGTTATTGTGGAAGTTTGAAATCACTCAGGCAAAGAGCAACTGCACCATTTAATGCCATAAAATTAACAATATTTTAATAGTAAAATTATATGCAGGCAAATATTATTCAACCACTGAAGTTTAGATGACTTTATCAAAATCTACAAATCAAAGGGATGTATTTGAATAAAAGGCCCTCCAAATATGTCCACATCCTCATCCTTAGAACCTATTAATATGTTACCTTACGTGGAAAAAGGGATTTTGGAGATGTGAATAATTAAGAATCTTGAGATGCAAGGGATATTGTGGATTATCCAGAGGGCTAATGTTATTGATCAAGTCCTTAAAAATGAAAGGAAAGGTAAGAGAGTCAGAGTCAGAGAAGAGGAAGCAGAGTCAGAGTGAGAGTTGAAACTGCTATACTGTTGACTTTAAACATGAAGTATAGGGCTAAGGAATGAAGTTGCTTCTAGAAGCTAAAAAAGACAAAGAAAAAATACCCTTCATTAGATTCTCCAGAACAGGGGTGCCCAATTTTTTGGCTTCCCTGGGCCACATTGGAAGAAGAATAATTGTCTTGGGAGATGCATAAGACACACAGACACTAACAATAGATGATGAGCTTAAAAAATTCAAAAAAAAACTCCTATTTTTTTAAAGTTCCAGGGTACATGTGAAGCATGTGCAGGTTTGTTACACAGGTAAATGTGTGCCATGGTAGTTTGCTGCACCTATCAACCCATCACCTAGGTACTAAGCCTACTATGCATTAGCTATTTTTCCCTATTCTTTCTCTCTCCTTGTCCCCTCCTGACAGGCCCCAGTGTGTGTTGTTCCCCTCCCTGTGTCTACGTGTTCAGACTGTTCAGCTCAAGCTTATAAGTGAGAACATGTGGTGTTTGGTTTTCTGTTCCTGCATCAGTTTGTTGAGGATAATGGTTTCCAGTTTCATTCATATCCCTGCAAAGACATGATCGCATTCCTTTTTCCTTTTTATAGCTGCGTAGTATTCCATGGGGTGCATGTACCACATTTTCTTTATCCAGTCTATCATTGATGGGCATTTGGATTGATTCCATGTTGTTGCTATTATGAATAGTGCTGCAGTGAACATACATGTGCATGTATCTTTACAATAGAATGATTCATATTACTTTGGGTATACCCAGTAATGGGATTGCTAGGTCAAATGGTATTTATGCTTCTGGTTCTAGGTCTTTGAGGAATTGCCACACTGTCTTCCACAATGGTTGAACTAATTTACATTCCAACCAACAGTGTAAAAGTGTTCCTATTTCACTGCAGTCTTGCCAGTATCTATTGTTTCTTGACTTTTTAATAATTGCCATTCTGACAGGCGTAAGATGGTATCTCATTGTGGTTTTTATTTGAATTTCTCTAATAATCAGTGATGTTGAGCTATTTTTCATATGTTCATTGCCCTCATAAATGTCTTCTTTTGAGAAGTGTCATGTCCTTTGCCCACTTTTTAATGGGGTTGTTTTTTTCTTATAAATCTGTTTAAGTTTCTTGTAGATTACGGATATTAGACCTTTGTCAAATGGGTAGATTGCAAAGATTTTCTCCCATCCTCTAGGCTGCCTGTTCACTTTGATGATAGTTTCTTTTGCTGCGCAGAAGCTCCTTAGTTTAATTAGATCCCATTTGTCAATTTTTGCTTTTGTTGCAATTGATGTTGACATTTTCATTATGAAATCTTTGCCTGTGTCTATGCCCTGGATGGTATTGCCTAGATTTTCTTCTAGGGTTTTCATAATTTTGGGTTTTACCTTTAAGTCTTTATTTTGAGTTTTTTTTTTTTTTATAAAGTGTAGGGAAGGCATTCAGTTTCAATTTTCTGCATATGGCTAGCCAGTTCTCCTACCACCATTTGTTAAATAGGGAATCCTTTCTGCATTGCTTGTTTTTACCTGGTTTGTCGAAGATCAGATGGTTGTAGGTGTATAGTCTTATTTCTGTTCCATCATTTTGGTGTCTTTTTTGTACCAGTGCCATGCTCTTATGGTTGCTGTAGCCTTGTAATATAGTTTGAAGTCAAGCAGCATGATGCCTCCAGTTTTTTTTTTTTTCCTTAGGATTGTCTTGGCTATAAGGGCTCCTTTTGTTTCACATGAAATTTAAAATAGTTTCTTTCTAAATCTGTGAAGAATGTCAATGGTAGTTTAATGGGAATAGCATTGAATCTATAAATTACTTTGGGCAGTATGGCCATTTTCACCATACTGATTCTTCTAATTTATGAGCATCAAATGTTTTTCCATTTGTTTGTGTTCTCTCTGATTTCCTTGAGCAGTGGTTTGTACTTCTCCTTGAAGGGGTCCTTCACTTCCGTTGTTAGCTGTATTGTTAGGTATTTTATTCTCTTTGTAGCAATTGCGAATGGATGGGAGTTCATTCATGGTTTGGCTGTCTGCTTGCCTGTTGCTGGTATATAGGAGTGCTTGTGATTTTTTCACATTGATTTTATATCCTGAGCTGAAGTTGCTTATCAGTTCAAGGAGTTTTGGGGCTGAGACGATGGGGTTTTCTAAATATAGGATCATGATCATGTCATCTGCAAAGAGAGATAATTTGACCTCCTCTCTTCCTATTTGTATACCTTTATTTCTTTCTCTTGCTTGATTGCCCTGTCCAGAACTTCCAATACTATGTTGAATAGGAGTGGTGAGAGAGGGTATCCTTGTCTTGTGCCAGTTTTCAAGGGGAATGCATTCAGTTTTTGCCCATTCAGTATGATATTGGCTGTGGTTTGTCATAAATGGCTCTTATTATTATGAGGTATGTTTCTTCAATGCCTAGTTTACTGAGAGTTTTTAACATGAAAGGATGTTGAATTTTATCAAAGGCCTTTTCTGCAGCTATTGAGATAATTGTGTGGTTTTTCTCTTTAGTTCTGTTTATGTGGCGAATTATGTTTATCGATTTGTGTATGTTGAACCAGCCCAGAGATAAAGCCGACTTGATCGTGGATAAGCTTTTTGATGTGCTGCTGGATTAGGTTTGTTAGTATTTATTGAGGATTTTTGCATCAATGTTCACAGATATTGGCCTTAAGTTTTCTTTTTTTGTTTAGCTCTGCCAGATTTTGGTATGAGGATAATGCTGGCCTCATAAAATGAGTTAGAAAGGAGGCACTCCTTTTCAATCATTGGGAATAGTTTCAGAAGAAATGGTACCAGCTCTTCTTTGTACCCCAGTGGAATTCTCCTTACTACTAATGTCTTTCTTTTTCAAACCACCTCAATTTAGGAACATAATCTGGATCTCATTATTACTTGCAATTAGAGATAAACTCCCAAGGGCTCATGGTCCATCAGCTATTCCTTTCGTAGATTTATCTATCCTCTATTTACAGGTGTTTTCTCAAAATTTAGTGTTTCCCACATTAAAAAAATAGAACTTTTCAAACATTAACATGCTTTAGAATAACTTGGAGGACTTATAAAAACACAGATTATAGGGCCCCATATCCAGAGATATTAATTTAGAAGGTACAACAAAATGTTTCCAGAAGATTTTCTGTCTCTTCATCCACGCTCTACATCAGCTTCGCAATGCACCATGTGCTAGCAGTCTTGCCTAACACGGTTCTGAAGAGATTCTTGCTAACATCACTAATTGCCTGCACATTGTTAAATCTAATCATACTCATCAGTTCTCAAATACTTGAAATCTTATTACCTATAAATAGAGTTGATGACATCCACATCTGCAAATAATCTTTTCCATTGGCATCAGTAACAATCTTCTTCTCTTCTCCATTCCAATTTCAATCTTTTTAGTCTCACTTGGAAGCTCTTCTATTTCACATGACTGTTAATTATAAAATTTCTTTGAGTCTCTCATTTTCGTACTTCTCTTCTAATGCTTTAATTACTCTTTATGGGAAATACTTTAGTTATGTATTCAATATTCTTTTTTTTTTTTGAGACAGAGTCTTGCACTGTCGCCCAGGCTGGAGTGCAGTGGCACAATCTCGGCTCACTGCAAGCTCCACCTCCCGGGTTCACGCCATTCTCCTGCCTCAGCCTCTCCGAGTAGCTGGGACTACAGGCGCCCACCACCACGCCCGGCTAATTTTTTGTATTTTTAGTAGAGACGGGGTTTCACCGTGGTCTCGATCTGCTGACCTCGTGATCCACCCGCCTCAGCCTCCCAAAGTGCTGGGATTACAAGCGTGAGCCACCGCGCCTGGCCATGTATTCAATATTCTTAAGTAAGATAAAGATTATATAAGAAGGATCTGAAAATTCTCATGAAATATGAAAGTATATTATGTGCCCCTGAGATTATAAATTTCCAAGTAAGCATACAATTGAAATTGTGCGTCTTTTAATATAGGTACACATTTTGCTGTATTCACATGTTTAAAATTAAAATAAAATTACCATTAAGGCATACCCTCAAGACACCCTAACACTTATCTATCCTTCTCTCCTTAATAATAACCACTAGTCTGAAGTTGGAATCACAAATATGCAATTTTAATTTTTATAAAAATGTTTATTAAAATATAAAATATTGTTTTCTGTAATTGCAATATTTCAGTTGATATAGAACTCTACAGATTATGAAGCAAATTATTTCTTTTACTAAAAATATTGGTGAATTTCATCCCTACTTAGACCTCTATGATTTAAACATTCATTTTACTTGTTTAATACTCCATTGCATGTATAAACCACAATTTATCTCCTACTGAGGAACATTTAGATTGTTTCCACCATAAAGGGATTAATGTAGTACTGCTATCTACATCCCTACACTTGGGTTCCTCTAAGGTAAACCCACCTAGATTGAAATTGTCAGAATGCAGTGTACGTGTACTTTTGCTTATCCATAATATTACTAAATTGCGCCCTAAAATAGAATTAACCCTGTTAAAAGAATATAGTCAATCTATTTGGTATCAAATTTTACCTCAGGGATGTTTTCATTTGTTGATTAATAATGAAACTGAACGTAATTATTTGTTTATATATTTAGTTGACAATCAAGTCTCCTTTTTCATGAATGCTTTTTCATTTCCTTTGCTTTTTCACCTAGAACTGTGTACCTTTTCAGTTTTTGAATATTGGTAGTTTTTATATATCTTCCAGATATTAAAACTTTGCTAATTACCTTTGTTGCATATGTCTATTTCCATCCTGTGGGGCTTTTACATATTCTATATATCCATCCATTTTTTATATCCAAAATTTTATAAATCTATACATACATACACACGTACATATATATGCATAAGCATGAATATATGTATATGTATGTATATAAAATATATACACATAATATGGATAAATATAACATCCATGTATGCATATATAAATATGTACATATATGATACATATACACAATATACTATATGATGTATATATTATATACAAATAATATATAATGTATATATTGTGTATATATATTTTATAAATATGATATATTTATATACATACATATATGTTTATTTATCTCTACGCTTATATACACAGATATCCACATACATATACACTTACAATCCTCTCTTTTATTCCCCATATAGAAATATATACAGATATATGTGTACATAATATATAGGGATATATAAACATATGTGTGTGTATACACATGATGTGTATATATTTAATGTGTAGATATCCCTATATATATGTGTGTGTATATATATCCTTATGTTTTATATATATATATAATTATATGTATATATGGGAGAGGAGAGAGAGTTTTAATTCTAGTAATGCTAGTACACTACTTACTACTTTTTAGTTTATGATTTTTCATATCTTTAGGAAATATTATTTTTTCTTAATTAAGAAAAAACTGTGTAAAGTTAGACACCCAAGCAAGATTTTATTCAAGACTATTGCAATAGAGGAGGGCGTCCAGAACTCAGTCTGTACTCAATTCCACCAAAACAAAGGGAGTTAGACTTTTTAAGACCAAGGGTAGAAAAATCATGAGTATGTGAGGTAATGCACATGGTAATTAGCTCAAACGAGGCATTCCACAGTGTATGTATATTTCAAAACATCATCCTCTATGTTGCCAATATGTCCAAATTTTTATTTGTCAATTTTAAAATAAAAAATAAAATGAAATAAAGCTGAAGTGAAGGGGAGATCATAGGCTACCTGTATTTTGTTAATTGGCCTTACCCAAATGGCAAAGTAAACTTTCTCATATCTTCATGACATAAAGTAGTTTTACAACTTGCCGTAAGGCTTGCAAGGAAGCCTTGCACTCCAATAAAGACTTGAAGATGGGGCACTATCTTCCTTGATGAATATATGTCAAAGAAATGGCTCCTAGGTTCTTGAAAAACACATTCTTGATATATAACTGGAAAGAGGCTTTTAAAATGTTTTAAAAGGTGTCAAAGGGGTGAGAAAAAAAGTAGAATTATAGCCATTCTAAAGAAAGTGCTCTAAATAAAAAAAAGTCAGGGCCTGCGGTCACAAAAGAGCCTAACCAAACTCTTCCAAAATTGAGAGAAATCATAAGGCCCTCCTGGCAGGCAGTAATGGCCTATATTTTCTTCTAAATGATTTGAACACTTACACATCAAATTTGACTGTAGTATTTATCTGGAATTTATTTTTGTGCATAGTATAACATGGGGATACACTTTTATTTTGAATTATATAGTAAAGTAAAACCATACTGTAATGAATGCTATAATTTTATAGGGAATATCTATCTTTCCTAAGCTTCTTCATACTTAACAATTTTATTTTTGTATATATATATAAATCAAATTATCTAAAAGTATAAAATTTTGATTAGAATCATATTTATTTGCAGCAATGACAAATTTATGACTGAGAATTTCCATGTCTAAATTAAAAAATATTTATTGTAGTACATCTGTAATAAAAAAACTTTCTTAATAATATTTTATGTATTTATGTATTTCTTAGGTAAAGTCATGGGGCTATAATAATGTTCCCTGCACAAACTCCCTTGCCTGCTTCTGTGTAAGATGTGCCTTTGCTCCTCCTTTGCCTTTTGCCATGATTGTGAGGTCACCCCAGCCCTGTGGAACTGTAAGTCAATTAAATGTAATAATGTTTTATTATATTGTATTTTCTTATATTTTTATATATGAATAACTATTTTTTAATTGATTTTATAATGTTTTATAATATTGCAGCATATCCAAATTTTCTCTTCACTAGTATACATTGCTTGAACATACACTGTCACAATGTTGCAAATAAGCAGTGTGATAACGCATCCTTGTAAAGAGAATACTTGTGTTTTAAACATAAGGAAGACCTTTGTAGTACTTTGATAGTAATACCAGTTATCAGGTTAAGAAAATTCTCTAATCTTCCATGTTTAAACAGTACTTTTCAAAGCAGCATTCTGGATTATTGGGATCCTTCTATGATTAGTATTTAGCCCATGATTTTCATAAATTTCATTAACAGATTATGGTGTGGCTCTGTCCCTACCCAAATTGCACCTTGATTTATATTAATCCCCAAGTGTCAAGAATAGGGCCAGATGGAGATAACTGAATCATAGGGGTGGTTTCCATCATAGCGTTCTTCTAGTAGTGAATAAGTCACATGAGATCCGATGGTTTTATAAATGGGAGTTTCCCTGCACAAACTTCCTTGCCTGCCTCCGTGTAAGATGTGCCTTTGCTCCTCCCTTGCCTTCTGCCATGATTGTGAGGTCACCCCAGCCCTGTGGAATTGTGAGTCAATTAAATATCTTTTTCTTTATAAATTACAAAGTCTCAGGTTATGTCTTTATTAGCAGCATGAGAACAGACTAATATAGTAAATCAGTACTGGCAGAGTGAGGTGCTGCTCTAAAGATACCCAGAAATGTGGAAGTGACTTTGGAACACAGTAACAGGCAGCTAATGGAACCGTTTGGAGGGCTCAGAAAAAGATAGAAAAATCTGGAAAAGTTTGGAACTTCCTAGAGACCTGGAATGCTCAGAAGACAGGAAGATGTGGGAAAGTTTGGAACTTCCTAGAGACTTGTTGAATGCCGTTGACCAAAATGCTGATAATGATATGGAGAATAAAATCCAGGCTGAAGTGGTTTTAGATGGAGATGAGGAACTTGTTGGGAACTGGAGTAAAAGTCACTTTTGCTATGCAAAGAGACTGGTGGCATTTTGCCCCTGCCCTAGAGAGCTGTGGAACTTTGAACTTGAGAGAGATGATTTGAGGTATCTTACAGAAGCAATTTATAACCAGCAAAGGATTCAAGAGGAAGCCGAGCATAAACGTTTGGAAAATTTGCAGGCTGACAATGCGATAGAAAAAAAAACAAACCCATTTTCTGGGCAGAAATTCAAGCCAGCTGCACAAATTTGCATAAGTAACAAGGAGCTGAATGTTAATTGCCAAGACAATGGGGAAAATGTCTTCCAGACATTTCAGAGACCCTCCCAGCAAAGGCTTGGAAGCCTATGAGGGAAACATGGTTTCCTGGCTCTGGCCCAGGGTCTCACAGCTATGTGCAGCCTAGTGACTTGGTGCCCTGTGTCCCAGCTGCTTCAGCCATGGCTAAGCCTCAGGCTGTGGCTTCAGAGGGTGCAAGTGCCAAGCCTTGCCAGCTTCCAAGTGGTGTTGAGCCTGTGGGTACACAGAGTCAAGAATTGAGGTTTAGAAACCTCTGCCTGGATTTCAGAGGATGTATGGAAACACCTGAATTTCTAGGCAGAAGTTTGCTGCAGGGGTGGAGCCCTCATGGAGAACCTCTGCTAGGGCAGCACAGAAGGAAAATGTGGGGTCCCAGGCCCCATACAGAGTCCCCACTGGGGCACTGCCTAGTAGAGCTGTGAGAAGAGGGCCACTGTCCTCCAGACCCCACAGTGGTAGATCCACTGACAGCTTTCACCTGTGCTCCTGGAAAAGCTGCAGACACTCAATGCAAGCCTGTAAAAGCAGCCTGGAGGGAGCTGTATGATGCAAAGCCACAGGGATGGAGCTGCTCAAGACCATGGGACCCCACCTCTTGCATCAGAGTGGCTTGGATGTGAGACATGTAGTCAATGTAGATCATTTTGGAACTTCAATGTTTAATGACTGTCCTATTGGATTTTGGACTTGCAAGGGACCTGTGGCCCCTTTGTTTTGGCCGATTTCCCCCATTTAGAATGAGTGTATTTGTTAAATGCCTTTACCCCCACTGTATCTAGGAAACTAACTTGTTTTTGATTTCACAGGCTCATAAGCAGAAGGGACTTGCCTTGTCTCAAATGAGACTTTGGACTATGGACTTTTGAGTTAATGCCTAAATGAGTCAAGACTTTGGGGGGTGCTGTTGGGAAGGCACAATTGATTTTTAAATGTGAGTTCATGAGATTTTGGAGGGACCGGGGTGGAATGACATGGTTTGGCTGTGTCCTCACCCAAATTTCACCTTTAATTGTAATAATCACCACATGTCAAGGGTGGGTCCGGATCGAGATAATTGAATCATGAGGGCAGTTTCCCCCATACTATTCTCATGGTAGTGAATATGTCTCATGAGATACGGTGGTTTTATAAGTGGGAGCTCCCCTGCAGAAACTCTCTTGCTTGCCTTCATGTGAGAAGTACTTTTGCTCCTCCTTTGCCATCTGCCATGATTGTAAGGCCTCCCCAGCCATGTGGAACTGTGAGCCCATTCAACCTCTTTTGGTTTATAAATTACCCAGTCTCAGGTATGTCTTTATTAGCAATATGAGAACAGAATAATACAACAGGTTTTTGTAGCATTAAAGAATTATTGCAGTCTGTAAATCTTCCCTACCTAGCCATTACTTTTTAGTGGGTTTACATTGATATATTTTATTTAGTTAACTGGCATATCATTGGAATTTTTCTAATCAATTCCCAGAAATCTTACACCAGCAATTTTCTTAATTCATTTGTCCTATTCATTGATATATTGTATGTATTTTGGTATTGCAGTCATACTAGACCTACAAATTATCCAGGTTTTTCTATTCTCTAGAATAATAAAAAAAATATTGGTATTAGAAAATTTTAGAGACTTTGCCTATAAAACAATCTGGGAGTTATACATATTGTTTGTTACTGTTTTTTCATTTTTTTTTTAAGAGAGTACAGTTTTAGCTAACCGGTTTAATTGATTTAATAAATGTTGGCCTCTTCAGGTTTTGTACTTCTTCTTTAGTCAGTTATAGAAACTTGCAATGTTGTAAGATATTTTTTAATTTGTCTAGTTTTTAAATTCACTTAGATATTTTTCCTAACATTTTCAAAATAACTCCTCAGAAAACAATCCTTCTCTACATTTACATCTGCATAGATAGACAGACTGATAGATATATATTTATAACTGACAATACTCATAGATTATGTTTTTATGATTTTGGTTCTTATACATTTGTTGAGGATTATTTTAATGTTGTTAGGTAGCACATTACTTTATTTGAGAAATACCTTTCAACTTCTTGGACAATATCAATTGCCTGCAAGGCAGAGAAGCCTACTAGTTTCTTCCATTTTCCCCACTTGTTTGAAAGTGATAGTGATGCTTATCTCTGTGATCCATATATGACCATCTGACTGCATTTATTGGAAGATTTTTTAGAAATGATTAATATCCAACAAGTGCTAGTATTTGCTGTGATTGTAGTTTTATTCTCTTTGACTCTAAATTATCTATGATAAAGAGTGATAACACAGAGAATTAAAAAAACAAACTTAGATAATATTACTAATTTTTCTCTTTCCAGGACACCTGGTTGACAATATTATAAATTGTTATCCATCTTTGTTAATAATTAGCATCCACAAATGTTAATTTTGAATATTTCAAGCACATTTTAAATGTACTAATTTGCGCTAGATGCAGTGGCTCATGCCTCTAATACCAATACTTTGGGAGGCCAAGGCAGGAGGATTGCTTCAGTCCAGGAGTTCGAGACCAGCCTGGGAAACTTGGTGAAATTCCATCTCTACTACATATATTTATAAATATAATATTTATAAGTGCCAGGTATGCACCATTATGTCCAACTAATTATATATATAATTATATTTATATATTGTTTATATATAAATATATTTATATATTTTACATAAATATTTATATAAATATATAATACACATTTACATATTTTATATAAATATGTAAATTTTTTAAAAAAATTTAATAAAATTACATTTTTATATAAATTACATTTATATTTTTATATAATATTTATATTTTATATAAAATATATAATTTATTATATATAATAGTATTTTATATATAATATAAAATATATAATATATAATTATATTTATATATGTGAATAATATAATACATATAATTATATATAATTTTTATTTATATATATTTATATATATATATAATTATATATAATTTTTATTTATATATTTATATATATATATAATAATATATATATAATAAAAACATACCTTAGTCCCAGCTATTTGCTAGGCTAAAATGGGATGATGCTTGAGCCTGTGTGGTGGAGGTTGCAGTGAACTGAGACCACATCACTGTACTCCAGCCTGGGTGACACAGAGAAAGCCTGTCTC
Organism: Hylobates moloch; assembly: GCF_009828535.3. NCBI lineage: Eukaryota > Metazoa > Chordata > Mammalia > Primates > Hylobatidae > Hylobates > Hylobates moloch. The sequence goes on from NW_026652279.1 coordinate 147,502,501, forward strand.
AAAAAATAAAAATAAATCATAAATAAAAATAAAAAATGCACTAATTTCAAACTGTATAAATTTATATAAAATTATGAATTTTAAATACTTTTAGTATATATATAATTCTATGATATTCAATAGGCAATAATTTTTTAGATATAATTTCTCCTCTTTAATAAACTGAAAAAAATGGCTATAAAAACATTGTGAAGTAAGATACCTTTTGGACGAGTGTTAATCATAACGTTTCTGAACATTGACTCTATATTCTGAGCAGGACATGTACTCAGTGTAGAAGGTATTTTAAAATTGCTGGTTGATTAAATAGTGTCTTATTCACGTACTTTATGAATTTATTAAAGAAGAAATCCTGGTCCCAAACCAGGGCTGCTTTACTAAGCTAGTTTATGGAGACATCATACTAAATTAAGAGGACTTGCTAGGATAAGATGAAATTCAACTCAAATTTTTTTTACAGACTTGTCCTCTCTGCTAAGTGGAAGTCATAGAGCTTTACTAGAAAGATAGGGTTGTGCAGGAAAGGACTGGCCTAGAACTCCATGAGTCTGTGAAAATAAGTAATTCAAAATTGAAACTGTTGAAACTAAATCATTTTGAGCCTTAAGGGAACGTGATTATGGAATCTGAGTCACCAAAACAGGCAGCTGCAACCTAGGCAGCTATAACCTTTGTTTCTCTGATTATAGATTAGTCTTTTCCTTACCTGCATTGTTTTATAGAATGTTGTAAATGATGAGAGGGCACCAGGGAATACCCTTTCCTTTTTAACTGTTGATCTTCATAGCTTCTCTTTTTCCTCTCTCACACAGAGTTTATGACCTCACATTGTCTAAGATGTAATTTTAAATACACTCTTTTCAATTGGAAAAAATAAAAATCAAGCTGAAAAAAATAACTGTATGGGAAAAGCAAACAAACTGTATCTAATTAAGTTGTTTTAACTCATAAACCAGCCTTGTATAGTAAATGCTATTAATTTTCTAAATTTCTTTGTTCTCTGCCTATTTAAGTAAAACCTTAACTTTTAACTTTGGAGCCCTGACTGCATTCCTTTAGTGTCCATTTTGCCCAAATGGCTAATGGAAGGTTTTCACTTGAATAAACTCTTTTAAACTGAATCCTGATTCTGTTGATTATTTCAGGTTGACAAGTCAGAAAAAAAAGACCAAACATTCATTAGAAAAGCTGTTCTGCATTTCTACGAAGCTCACAGATGATGTGAATTTTTTTGTACTATTGACCACACTTAATAAGGCTGTAGAGAACCTCTGAAGTACTATGTGAGAATGAATACATACATACTCAAACTTTTTATATTTCTGGGGGATTGGGGTGGGTCGCTGGATTTCTTATGTGTTTTACCATGTGTTATGCTAGAAATACAGGAGGAGCTGTTAATAATTCAGCATTGGTTCAAATTGTTATTTTACGGAAATTGATTCAAATTGTTACTGGTTCAAACTGTTATTTTATGGTGGATTTCTTATATGTTTTACCATGTGTTATGCTAGAAACACAGAAGGAGCTGTTAATACTTCTGCATTGGTTCAAATTGTTATTTTTACGGAACATAAGTGTATTTTCCTTCTGATCAAACAAGTAAATTAAAGAATTCCAGTTTTAGCTCCATCATGTAAAAAGCTAGAAGGTTGTCACTTTCATACTTACATTAGAAAGAAAACTAAATGAATGGAAAATCAATGATTTTTAACGCTCTGATCAGAAAGTTGAGAACACAGGGCAAACATTTATGTATCTTTGCCAGGGCATTTGTTTGCAATTGGTAATGCTGTATCTTAGAAAATTAGAATTTTTAAATTTACTTGACATTGCTAAATGGTTATTCTTGAGACTCAGGAAACAATACTCCAAAAGAAACCCTCAGAAGCAGTTTCAGAAGCAAAAGTTTTTCTCTGATCTTCTGCCCTCCTGTCTTTCAGTCTCATTCTCCTGTGAGGCAGGTCATAGAAACTAGAACTCCTCTTTCCCAAGGCAGGGCATAGAAACCAGAACCAATTTTCCCCAAAGCCAGTCATAAAACTTAAACATATTACTGTAACTGTTTTTTACATTTCTTTACGATAATTGACCATAAAGAAATTATCTGACCTACCCTGTTTGACTGTAGATCGTAAGACTCCATTCCAGAAAGGATTCTGTCCCATACCCAGAAATGCATGGTCAGAGAGGCCAAGAAGAATCTAGAAAGACAGGTCTTGCTGTGTTTCCCCACTCAGTCTCATAACATTGGATTATACCCTTTTTGTCCATCATATTTCTACATGGCCATCCATAGTTGGATAAATCTAAGCATAAAAATGGACAATTTCCTCTGTATTTTTGGGTCTTCATTCTGAAGGTTCCCATGTACATGTTAATATGAAATTTTGTTTCTCTCTCTTCCAATTAATCTGGATAATTTTTCAGCAAACCTTCAGAAGGCAAAGGGAAAACTTCCTGTTCACCTCTACATTATCCTACCCTCAAAGATAATTTCTCCCAGTTATCTTCAAGATTTAGTATTAACAAACATTTAAATTTTGCCAATAAATGTTATATATCATAACTCATTTTTAAAATCTGAACTCCTTGCCTCATTATGCCATTGAAAACTATAATGCTTTCCTTGGCCACTTGTTTGCCTTTTCTGTCTATTACCTGTAAAAAAGTCTTGCCCATTTCTTGTCGTACTCTCATTTCTTACACATTTTTAGAAGACGAAAAAATCCAAAACATTGTGAATACTACTTTTCTGCCAATTACATATGTATTAAATTGTCTTTCTAACGACTGTCTGACTTTTCTTACTTTATTTTAGAGTGTTTATTTGTATAAAGAAGTTTTCATTTCAATATTTTAAAATGAATAAATATGTACTTTATGGTTTGTATTTTGGGTACATTTTCTGAGAAATACTCCTGTTTCCTGATACTAATAAAATTAAGATTTCTTTTTAAATTTCTAATCCACCTGGATTCAATATTTACAGAGAGTATTTTTCCACATTAACACTCATTGTCAGTGCACTTTTCCATGAAATCCATCTTTCATACAGTAATTTTCAGCCACCCCCTTTGGTATGATTCTTTTCAATAGAAGAGAAGGCTGGTTTCTGAAACACCCACACTGATCCATGTCATGTTAGTATATTTCTATATAATTTATATAATGACTACACATGGCTTAAATATCTTTATAACTAACAGGACAAATTGACTCATATTTACTTTTCTTTTTCAAGTTATCTTCTTATATTTATTTAAACTAATACCTTCCCTCTGCTATACTTGTTATCTTTTCTCAACATCCACTCAGAAACGTATGTACACACACACACACACACACACACACACAAACTTACTGTATTAGGATTCTCTAGAGGGACAGAAGTAATGGATTATATAGATATATATTCCATTTAGATATAAATATATTTATATATTCCATCTATATAAATATATATGTATATATGTGTGTATATATATATTTGAGAGCAGGAAGCATCCAGCACAGGAGAAAGATGTAGGCTGGGAGGCTAGGCCAGTCTCTCTTTTCACATTTTTCTGCCTGCTTATATTCTAGCCATGATGGCAGCTGATTAGATTGTACCCACCCAAATTAAGGGTAGGTCTGCCTTTCCCAGCCCACTGACTCAAAAGCTAATCGCCTTTGGCAACACTCTCACGGACACACCCAGGATCAATACTTTGTATCCTTCAAGCCAATCAGTATTAACCATCACACTTACATTATATCTTTTCTCAATGATTGCTACACTCTCTAACTTTTGAGATTTAAGGAAAGCTTTACTCTCTTTGTTCTCTAAGATGATCAGAAATGTACTTATTTTCCCAATTTTGTGTTACTCTACAGGATTTTTCTCAGAGTCACCTCTTCTGAGAAGCCACTCCTGATTCTTACCATATTTAATAATAATTTTATTTTGCTGATCTCTGTCTCTCTAGGTAGTTGAAGTCAAAGGACATACTAAAGTTGTTATAATATTTCCAAATGATATCACGGTGCTAGCTATATGAAAAACATTAAATACAAATTTAGAATAATGTGGATTCATGAGACAAAGATTTTAAAGATGGAAACAATGAAACATTGTTGCATTTGGCACTATATTTTAGGAAATGTGCTCATATTCAATCCCTACATTGAAGATAGTAAAACATTAAATAAAAAACAGTGAAAGTATCACTGTAATCTTTCCCCATAAATTATTAAATTTATTTTCAAATAAGAATCATTCAGAAAATAATGTATATTTTAAAAATAATGCGCACCTGTATATTCACACACTGACACATGTAACTTTTGCTTTGGGGGAAATCGTTTGCAATGAGTCGTAGAAAAAGTGAGTGAAGTTGTTTTAAGAACTCATTCCACCTAATTTTATCATGCACACAGTCTACAGTTAGCTGTGTTAAATGGTTGCATGAGCTACAGGAAGTTATGATAATTAAATGTTGTCAATTTTTTTATGTAAAAGTTGTGGCTCAGGGTGAATTTACATAGTATCTTAGAAGGCACAAAGCTAGTCAGAGGAAAACCATGATTAAACTCAGTTAAATCTCATCCTTAATCCCCTGAATGTACTACTTTTCTAAACTGCCTCACATAAATTAATTCGGAAAGAAAGATTCTCTTCATACAGTAAAACAAACAAAAACAACAAAAAACTCATTTAGGTTACTAATGTGACCTCCTTTATATTAAAAAAGGAAGAGAGGTCAATACTATAATTTATTTATTTTTATTTTATTTTACTTGGCCCAGACTGGAGTGGAGTGGCACAATCTTGGCTCACTGCAGCCTCTGCCTCCCAAGTAGCTGTGATTACAGGTACATGCCACCACACCTGGCTAGTTTTTGTATTTTTTAGTAGAGACGGGATTTCACCATGTTGGCCAGGCTGGTCTCGAACCCCTGACCTCAGGTAATCCACCCACCTCGGCCTCCCAAAGTGCTGAGATTATGGGTGTGAGCTACTGAACCTGGCTTGAATACTAAAATTTGCATAATACTTTTTTTATTGAACATTTATAGTATTGGCAAAGTGTTTAATCAAATCTATTGAAAATCATATGCTCCTGCTTCATGTCATTTATGTAATCTTCATCTTGGATAAAATCAAAACAATAAATGGATTTGTTTGTGCTCAGTTTAATATTTGTACACTAAAATAAAAGTTTTAAATACTCTAAATTTGTTACTTTAAAATCCTACGTGAATGATTTAAATAAAAAATCTAAAAGCTTTGTAATTTCTCAAGGGGTGAATGGCTCAAAATAGCCATGTTGGTCTACTTGGTTTACCATTAACTTCAAAGTAGCTATTCTCTGAAAAACCTTTAAGCTCTTGAATCTCAAAAAAGTGTATTAATTTGATAGAAATGTTTAATTAACTTTATTTTGCAAAACCAACAAGTCTTATTTCATTTTTAAGTATTCTACAAAGCTTCTGATTTATAGATATAAAATAAAAAATCTTCCCAACCTCACACACATGAATCTGTTTTCATTTTAAACTTTTAATTTCTTCTTAAGTGATTAATTAAAATTACCAGATGTAGCATGAGCAGACTTCTAGTTGAATTTAAAATAATAAGATTAATACATAATTAAAAGGTATGCAATTCTTCAGGCTGAAATCACCAGGGAGTAAATAGTTTGTATAACTATTATTAAAAAATTATATAGTTTAATGTTAATAGGTATTTTGATAATTTAATTTTAATTCTCACAATAAGGTTTCAGGATCATTGATATTTAAGTCAACCTTATTTGGGCAATATTTTTATGACAATGGCAGATAATTCACAAGTTTCATAAAGTTAACAGCCAAATAGGGATATAGTCAAAGTGTACTCAAAAATACAAGCCACTCTTTTATTTCTGTGTTTGAAATGACATTATATATTTCTTACTAATATTTTTATAAAAAATACAAAAGTTCATATTTTACTTTTTTGTTTAAAATAGCAATCAGTGTTTATGTCTATTTTAATTTAAATAGATTACATTTCTATGTGTATCTATTTAGAGAGATAGTAGTTTACAGTAAAGAAGGTCTTGATGTTCATAAAGCTAATATTCCAGGTAGGTAAGTTAATACACAAGCAGAAAAAGGCATGGACCATATTATAACTAAATAGAATGTGACTGCCTTTAGGTCATTTTAGGTAGTTCTCAATTGAAAGGCACATCCTCTCTAAGGATTCAACATAGGGCAGATAGTTGAATAATATTCAGTCATTAGAAATGCATAACAAAAAAAAAGAAAATAGACATTACCCCACACTCCCTTTTCCCTACACGCAAAATTATTCCATCTTTTGCAAAATAGGCAGAAAAGCTGAAACATTGTCTTCAAGGAAAAAGCGATTAGATGTGATGGACACGTGGACTGAGGCCAGATCTTACGAGGCCTTAGAAGTCATGGTCAAGGATAATTCTATGATCAATGATATTAGAATGTTTTACGGAAGGTAACACTATAGTCTGAATTTCATTTACTAATCTCACTTATTGGGAAGTGTGGTTGACAGGGAAAATCGAAGGCATAAAATCGATGACTTCATAGAATTCTAGGAGAGTCTTAACGGTCATTTGAAGCAGTGTGATTAAGTTGGCTTTGGTAAAAATTGCTTCCTATCTGAAGCCAGAACTAGGGGGAGTTGCTGATGACAGAATATGCAGAGTAAAACATGCTTCTATTTAATAATACTAAGAATGCAAACAATGGGGTTTTGAAAGGCAAGAGAGACATGAGAAGACTGAAGTTTTCAGGTTTCTGTGGAAAACAACCGTGATATAAAAATTGAATATTATCAAGTCATCATTTAAATAAGAGTATGAAATGTAGGTAATGACAAACATACATTGTTTTAGAAAGTTAGCAACACAACCAATTTTTTTAAAAAATATTTGTATAAAGAGTACTTAAGTAAAAAGATAAATACTGGAAGAAACTGATATTTCTAAAAGATGACTCAAATTTACTTATATTCTAAAAGCAGTCTAAAATGAGAAAATTATATACAGTATATTCATACACACATGCACACACACATACACACATAACTAAATGCATGTACATAAATACATGTAATTAAAAATTTCATATAGAAGAAATAAAAGTAGATGAAGTTTGGGTGTTTGAGTGAAATTGTGGATGGAAATACTGAAGAAAATAAATACTTCAAATAGTTAACAATAAGTTAATTGCCAATTAGAAGAATAAAAATAGAATGTTCCCAACTCTGGCAAAAACCTAATAAATGAAAAAAAAATTGAAAAAGAACAAAGCAAACAAAAATATACAAAAATGAGATGCCAGAAAAATATTCTAAAATTATGCCAGTAAATGATTGTGTGAGTGGATTTAATCTACATATTCAAATTCACCTTGGTTAGATGATATATTTTTTAAAGGCAAGCAATTTGATGTGATTAGTAGTGAATATGTAGACAGAAGTATAACAGTACTACTAGAAAATTGAGATATTATTAATAGCATGTGAATGACCATGACCAAAGATTTTGTGTTTTTAGAGCAAACATTTGGGAATGAATTATTCAATCTTTCTTTTTTAAAATTTTATACAGGGTCTGGCTCTGTGACCCAGGCTGGAGTTGTGCAGTGGCACAATCTTGGCTTACTCCAACCTCTTTCTTTAGGCTCAAGCTATCCTTCCACCTCAGTCTCCCGAGTAGCTGAAACTACAGGCATGCACCACCATAGCCAGCTAGTTTTTGTATTTTTAGTAGAAATAGGTTTTGCCATGTTGCACAGGCTGGTCTTGAACTCCTGGGCTCCAAGTGATTTACCCAGCTCAGCCTTCCAAAGTGCTGGAATTACAGGCATGAGCCACTGCGTCTGGCCTGAGTTATTCAGTTCTTCATTCCACAAGTACCATTATGTCATCAGGGGAAGATATGAATATTGCTGTAACATATTACGATTGTCCTGGAATAATATAATGAACAAAGTATTTGGGATGGAAGCAAAATATTTTATACTGGGGATAATCTAAGAAAAAAATCAACATCATGGGATTGTTTAAATTTTAGCAGTAAAATTGTGGATATTTATAAATCATTCATGTGTTTCTTATTTAGATTACATGACATAACATTACATTTTTTAGTGATTCCGGAAAGACTATGGTGAAAATGGGTGAGAGAGGCTGCAAGGGGAAATCAGAAGCATATACTTGCCCAGACTGTACAGCAAACAAATATATAAATATCCATTATCTAATGTAATTGTTATGTTTTGACTCAGAATAGAGATCATGGGTAGTGATTCAAATGTGAGAATTGTGGAATTCACCATTGTTTGTTTGCCCAGATGTATTTGTTCCAACATTGTTCATAATAAAACTTTAGGGTGGGAAACATTATTCCCTAAGGACACAGACCCACAGCTACACTTCTTACATCATTTGACACAATCCAGACTAATAATCTCTGCTGGAACTTGGGGCATGAAGGTGGTAAATCATTCCCTTCGCTTCTTAGAAAAACAGAATGAAGTTTCTGTTGCTGCAATCCGAGATCTTCTATTTCCACAAAATACATAAAATTCTTGTGACTAAGCTCTTCCTTTAATTCTGTAAACTATTTTCTTTTCTTTTTGCTAGTCATTTTTGCTTTCTTCAGCTGGGAAACAGAAAACTCAATAAATTATTGAAATTGGTTTCAAAGTGCAGGCAATAGGTGTTATTCTCTCTGGAATATATGATGCATTTGGAATTAAATATTGAGTTGCATTTCAGTGAATGGCAATGAACCATGGTTTAAGGAAGCTGATCTGACATTATTAAATAAAACTTACTGAGAAATATACAAGCTCAAATATCAAGTGAAGAGTCTGGCTCCAGGTTAAAAATCTATTTGTGATTTCTGAGGCCTGACCATAGGCAATAACAAAGGCTTTACCTGGCAGGCCTCACAGGGAGAGGTGGCCTCCTCACGCCATGGGAGTTGACATGCAGCCAGCTTATTGCAGTCTCTGATGGGAGTTGCAGCCAAAGACTCAGCCACTCCCTCTCCTCCTCCCCTCTGCAAGTCATGCACTTCCCATATTTGCATTGCTAGCTTGATGCCTCATCCCTCGGACTAGATTCCTTCATATTTGAGGTCTTAGGTAGACATCTTCCCGACGAAAGCAGAATGTATTCTTTGAACTACATGGATGGCTATAGATGAATTGTGTTTTGTAAGTGTATATGCACATGTCCTAAACATACTCACTCTACTTACAATGGGATTACATCTTGATAAGTTGAAAGTATTGTAAGTTGAAAATGCATTTAATACACCTAACCTACTGAATGTCATAGCTTAGTCTACCTTGCCTTAAGCATGCTCAGAATACTTTCCTTAGCCCTGAGTTAGGCAAAATCATCTAATACAAAGCCTATTTCATAATAAAATGTTGACTGTCTCATGAAATTTATTAAATACTGTACCGAACGTGAGAAACAAACTGGTAGTTTGGGTACTCAAAGCACAGTTTCCACTGAATGCACATCACTTTCACTCCATTGTAAAGTTAAAAAATAGGAAATAGAACCATTGTATCGCAAGGACTATCTGTACACACCCCCCACACACACACACACACGCACACACCACAAATAAAATTATGCACAAAAAACACCAGGAAGAAAACCTCTTACTTGGGACAAATATGAAATTGTAAAATAGTTCTTTAAGTTAAAATTACTTGTACATAATTAGTATATACTTCTGCTGCATGACCTTTCACACTTTCAGGGATGAGACACTCATTCACAAAAGTTCTGGAGTTATGGTGAATATGCTCTCAGATTAGTCTGAGAGTCAAAAAGAGAGAGAGCTGCTTCACATGATGTCATCCTTCTCTAGGGCTGCCAACATGTAATAATGGGTCAATACAGGTTTATACAGGCCCAGCCTAGCTGCCTCAAGGCAGGACTGCTGCAATTGCATTGTAGTTTTCTCCCTCTGTCCAATTCTACTCCCATCAATGACTATCATTTTCTAATATCAAGGAGCTATCCAATATATTTTCTGGGAGCAAATCATCTCAGAAACTCAGATCCAAGACAATTGTTGCCAGGAGTGGTTTGAGGAAGCAGTCTAAAGAATGGAGTTTGGGAACTGGGATACCCACTGGCTGGCTGTATCAATGGTAGGTAGAGTATGAAAAGTTCCAGGCATGGTGTCATGGTACAATTTTTTTTTTATTGGGATATCAGAGGAAGGGAATACATTGACAGTTACAATAATCCAAGCATTTGATTAGAAAAAAATTTTTTTTGAGAAGTAGTAGTTGTAAGGATTATGGAATTGTACAGTTGCTGCGGGGATAAATTTACATACTGGAGAATAACAATGAGATGTTATTCAACAATAATTGAAAGTGAAGTGTGAAAGTAAAAGAGCTTGAGCTTCCTTGACTGACATCCTCTGCAATCAGAGGGCAGAGGATCAGGTCCAGAATTTATTTTAATGATAAATTACTTTAATAGGTAAAATGTACATTATTCAAGTGACAGTTACACTGAAAGCCCAGACTCATAAAAAAAATAAAAAATAAAAAAGTGTAGGAGAGCTCCAAATAGATTGAAATTTCAACCTTGGAAACTCTGCTGTTCTAGTCAGAGATCTGATTGGATGGGTTAAGTAATCTCTCTCTCTCTCTCTCTCTCTCTCTCTCTCTCTCTCTCTCTCTCTCCTCTCTCCCTCTCTCTCCTCCCCAGACAGAGAGGTGTTAGCATAGATGTGTGGCCATGTCATTTAAATTGAACAACCATGCTTTAGTCACAACTGCATGTACTCTTTCATTCTTATGACTTCATTAGTTTTTGAGCAGTTTGAAGGCTGCGTGCCACGGCACATTGAAACACAGCTACTTCTGAGTACACGTGTGTTCTCTAAATTATATACTATGGTTCCTATCTATCTATGTACTCTCCAAATTAGGGAGTAAATGATAGATACATGCTAATTTTTATCAGATAAATATTTCTCTAGAACAGTGGACAAAAAAAAAATGTGTGTTGAGGACAGATCCCAGAAAGCTCAGTGGCAGTGGTTCCTCAAATCATAAAAACTATTTCTGAAAATAGCTTCTGTGGTTGTCACTTTCATTTTTCCTGCCTTATCTCCTTAATTTCATTGCTATTAATACAAGTCTAGGTGAAACAAGCTTGAAAGCACGCCATGCCCTCAAATTAAATCCACCTGTCTCCATCCATTTTGGGTATAACTTTTATAACCAGATTTTTTCTATGTTTCAACACCAAATATTTCTATTTTTAATAAGAGAATTAAATTTTCATAACTATTTTACTTACTAATATTGATTCACTCTTTGAAAAGAATATTTTTAAACACTATCTGACTGAGTTTTACTATTTTCTCTCTTTTCTTAGTCTGACTGGAGCTTGAGCTCTGTAATCAGACTGCATGAATTCAAAAGATAGCTCAGCTGCTTTTAATAATCATGTGGGGAAGAGATACCTGTGCTCTCTGCATTTCATTTTCCCTATGCATAAAGTGGGGATAATAAAATGCACCTGTGGAAACTCTGTAATTCGTAGTGGAAGTACAGCAAACTTTCTCATACACTTTGTGAATTTAGGAAGCAATATAAGGAAATTACAGATTTTCATTTTTATTTTGCTATGGGAAAACCATAAATAAATGTTTATATTTGTTATATGGAAACATAATCCAACAAATAGAACATTATTCTCATTTAAAAAGCCATTATTTTGTTTACCTTTTCTTTGGAGGTAGTAGATATTTAAATGTTTTCTAATAGCATATGTTTAGTATCGTTTTCAAATCTCCAGTTATGATAACAACTTGTAATCCTTTTAAAGACATTCTGCCTACAACTGATGGTGGTTGTAAAAGCTGCATTTATATTCAGTTAGGACAGGATTCAAATACCAGATTCATCAATTTCAAACTAAGATGCTTTGGGCAAAGTTTCATAAACATTTTTAAGCATTGATATTTTTCTTTCCTTTGAATTTTCTTTATGCATTGATATTTTGTCTTGTTCTTCTATTTTCACAGTTAAAACAGAAAAAAAAAAAAGACACAACTCACTGAGCTACCTGTAGGAATAGTAAAAATTACAAATATCAGTTATAGTGCTTGACATATAGTAAATATTCAAAATATTGGATGCTAATATCTTACATAACTATTTTCATGGATAAAATTAGTAGGTCAGTTGTGTTCTGTCAAAATTTCTAACATAGCTCCATTGTTTTTATGTGTTTAATTTTGAAAACCAAGTTTTGATGACAGTCCATTTTTGTATTATTATCTTTGATATTTTCCTTTCCAAATCTTAATGTCTTATTCGTCTTTCTTTTTTCTGTATCAATTGTCAGTATATTTCTTTTTATCACTTTTCTGATGATCAATCAGTGCTTTCCATGATACATTCATCTTTACAGATTATGATAAGTACAAATCAGAAAGGGAATTTGATACGTTATTTAAAGGAAAAATCAAACTAGTTTTCCTCTGTATTCACATTCAACACAGAACACTTCTGACAACAGATATGCAAGTTTTTCCCACACCAACCAATTCTCCAACACCAGCTTGGTGTCCCACAAATCACTTCAATTCCAACACTGTATACATGGAGTTAGCAGCAGATCCCGGAAGTTAAGGATTCAGTCTTAACAAGACTTTCCCCACTTCAGATGACAATTGGAAGTCCAGGCCTTCTGTAGTTCTGAGCAGGGGCTCCCACAACTCTCTTCTAAGCTTTTATAATTTGCTAGAATGGCTCACAAAACTGAAGAAAACACTTTACTTATCATTTACCTGTTGATTAAAAAGGATTTGATAGAAGATGCATATGCACAGCCAGATGTGGAAGTACATATGATGAGGTCAGTAGGGTCCTGAGCATAACAGCTTCTGTTGCTGTAGAGGTGGGGTGCACCACCCTCCCAGCACATGGATGTACTCAGTGACCTGGAAGCTCAGCAAGTATCATCATTCAAAAAATTTTATAGAGCTTTCCTATTTGGCACATCACCCTTTTCCTGGAGGTCACTAAGTGAGGCTGAAAGTTCCAACCCTCTCACCACTTGGTCTTTCTGGTGAGCAATCCCATCCTTAGGCTATCATGGGGCCCTAACCTAATTCATTTCATTAGCGTAAACTTAGGTGTGATTAAAAGGGGCTAGTTAAGAATAACCACAGACACTCCTATTACTCAGGAAATTCCAGGGGTTTCAGGAAGTTTGTGCCAGGCACCTAGGGACAAAAGCTAAATTATTTCTTAATATACCACAGACTAACTTGTAGGAGAGTTTCCTACAGATTTAAGACTCTTTGAAGTTTAAAAGTCTTTGAAGAGTTATTTAAAGAGTTATCAATCATATGCTGCCAGTTTGCATTAAAAAGCAGTATACACAAACAATTTTCATCAAGCATGCATTCTTGATTAAATCAATTCCTTCCCCAAAGATTTGTACTTTTATTATATTTATATTCCAGAAGATGTAATGTTAGGTTCAGTGTCCACTTCCCTTTATTTGTTGCCATTTATACATTTTTTCATGAAAAACAAATAAGTATATTTTGGAATATATACTATTTTCCAATCATTGCACTATGTGCTATTATTTTCTTTCAGTTGTTGGAACAGAATCAATAACAAATAGAAGATGCTGAGATGAGGAAACTCTGTATGATTGCATCCCAGCACCACAGCAACAGGGAAACAGCTTTTTAATTTTCCATTTGGATCAGATGTCAAGTTTCTCTTCTAGAAAAGTGTTTCCAGTTCTATAATTTTGATTATTATAGATGAAAGTCAATGTGCACAATTTATTCATTTACATATGGCATCTTTTAAGAAAGCTAATGGTCACATATATGTCTACACATGTTATAAACTATTTGCTTTTAGAGATTGTAAATTGTAAGTGAAAATTAGAAAAGAAAAATGGAATATAAATTATATTGCCTAAAATTACATTATAATTTTATTCATTTAATGTATATATTGCTGAAAATAAGGCAAATATATTAAAGTATTCTTTTCTTTTTCTCTCTTTCCTTTCTTTCTTGCTGTCCTTTCTTTTCTTGGTTTTCTGAGATGGTCAAGTTCTAGAATAATTTTTAAAATGTATTCATTTTGGTTATATACATATATACACACATATCAAATATTATATATGTGTGTATATGTATATAACCTAAGTGTATACATATATATAAACTAAATATACATATATATAATTTGATTATCACATCACTGACTTTAGCTTTTTGACTGTAGTCTGTCAAATGCAATCATAACAGCAAATTCCTCTATATCTCATCTGTGTTTACTAGGTTTCTTTTGGCACTAGCATTATATGATGCTTCTATATCTCTTAATTAGTATTGACTTGTCCCTGAGTTGTGTGTTAAATTCTGTGAGCTTCCAGAGCTGTACACTTCATTTTAATCATGGCCTGGCATTAATCTTTATGAGTGATAAAAATGTGTGCTCTTGGAAAGTAAATTGATTTGAGTTCATGCCAACTATTAGGTACTACACAAAATACTTAAAATCTCCAGCTAGTGTTTTTGAGATTTGATGTTATTTTTAAACATATATACTGATATAGTTTAGCTCTGTCCCCACCTACATCTCATCTTGAATTTTAGTTCTCATCATCCCCACATGTGGTGGAGGGATCTGGTAGGATGTAATTTAATTATGGGGGCAGGCACTTCCATGCTGTTCTCGTGATAGTGAGTGAGTTCTCACAAAATCTAATGGTTTTATAAGGAGCTCTTCTCCCCCTTCACACTGTACTTCTTGATGCTGCCATATGAAGAAGGACATATTTGCTTCCCCTTCCACCGTGACTGTAAGTTTCCTGTGGTCTGCCCAGCCACGCTGAACTGTGAGTCAGTTAAGCCACTTTCCTTTATAAATTACCAAATCTCACGCATGTATTTTATTAGGAACATGAGAACAGACTACTGCATATATGTTGCTGTTTTAAGACATTTTTAACACTAATAAAAGTGATGTTAAATGAGTTTAAATTAACTTTTTAGGTTGAGAAGTGACATATTTTTTATATGAGAGGACACATTGTCATGCATAAGTAAGTGTTTAAATAAGGCTTGGATTGACATTTTATATTTTGGGCAGACTTTGAATTGAAACTTTACTTTCCATAACACTGAGACACTCTATAGAGAAGGTTATATAATTAATGGTAAGTACTTTTTTAATATCCAGGCAAACATTGAAGAAGAAATGTAATTTGCAGAAATGAAAGTTTCTTTTAACTCTTAGTTCTTTAGCATTTCTAGTTCTGTTTTTAAAGAAAACTTTTTTAGTTCATTAGCTTTTTTAGTTCTCTTTTAAAAACAAACTTAAAGAAGAGGGAATAGGTGATTTAAAAAACTGCGTTTTTTTTGTAAAAACCCCAAACCACAAAACTAAGGATGAATAATATGATGGCTTATGAATAAAACAATTTCTTATCTAACAAGAAATTCATAGTATGGTAGTCTGGAGCAGTTTTTAGCATTTTTGGTGGTATTAGATTTAGAGATCCAGTGTCACATTCTTTTTCTCAGACATCCTTTGTGAAGCTAGTGGCCTTGGCTTCACAAAATACCGACTAACAAGCATCAGGCCAAGATTGCAAGCAAAAATTAGGGAAGGCTAAAGGGCAAAAAAAACCCTTACACCAGTGAGCCCACTTACATAAAGCTTCATCATAAACACCAAGGAGCCTGCAATATTGCAGCAACGTTAATAAGAAGAGGTCCCAGTCGGGTAGTCTGATCTCTAACTTTAAAGTATGTTTAAATTGAGGAGCATGAGAAGTTATTATTTTTTTAATGTGTAAATTTACATTACACAAATATCCCTATCATTTAAATGTCAAGAATAATTACACGTTTAGTTATTTAATATAAAAGGATTATTACCAGTAATTCTAATGTCAGTTTTTGTGTGTGTATTCATATATATATAGGTCCTGCAAATTTTATAGGCCTATATGATTTCATGAATTTGCTTACATTGCTTAACAGCACAACAATAATTTTTAAAGGTAGGGTTACAGGCCAAGTGTAGGATTTAACACAAAAACAAGTATAATCAATAACGATTTACTAATAGATATAATAATGTCTGTGCAGTATGTGAAAAATTTTTTCCCTCATAGTCTCTCTTCTTCTATAAAATCTCACTTGCTCTCAGAATAAAACTCTATTAGCATTGTTATCTTGATTTCACAGAAGTTTTATTATTAGCAACCAGCAAATAACCTCAGTTAATTCAAGGCCTTCATAGAGATATTTTTATAAAGTAATAATTGTTAAAGAATATTTTAATAGTAATCTCAAATAGTAATTCATAAAGAGAGAAAGTAAGGAAAGAAGAAAGACAGGGAGAAAGACAGCCAAGCCGGCTGGAGGGGCTGAATAGAGGGAGGAAGAAAACGAAGAAGACAAGAAGATAGATTCATTAATACTTATTTTTGCAAAATATTTTTGAGCTCTAATATTAGCCAGGTGCATATCTATGTAATATGGTTCTGGCTGTAAGAATTATTTTTTAAGTATTAGAATTAATGAAGTTAGCATTCAAATGAATTGAGAAAATGAATA
Organism: Hylobates moloch; assembly: GCF_009828535.3. Lineage (NCBI taxonomy): Eukaryota > Metazoa > Chordata > Mammalia > Primates > Hylobatidae > Hylobates > Hylobates moloch. Next base: position 147,519,171 of record NW_026652279.1, read on the forward strand.
TATAAGCCAATAAATGCATGAGATATCAGAAGTTGATAGTACAATAAGGAAAAAACTCAGGGTGAGGGAACAGCAATAGAATTTTTCTTTCTTTTTTTTTTCAAAGGGAGCATGTGATACATTTTCTGGCAATCTGAAAATTAGTGTAGAAGAGAAAATAGTGCTGGAGTAAAACAGTAGGTATTTAGAGGAGGACAGCTGCATAGTCTCTGTGATGAAAATATATTCCTAGAACAGCACAGTGGGAGGGTTGGTGGAGCTAACGGAGGAAGACAGAAGGGTAGGGAGGAGTAAGAAGGAAGGCCAGAGGAGGGAGCAGAGTTCACACAGGCCACAGTCACATGTCTGGATTTTAATCTGGGTCAAATATGGAGTAAATCATGGTATTTGAGCTGTCATGACCTGTCTCTCTTTTGGATAGCTCTATGGAGAAGAAAGTGAAGAGGATAATTCTACATTTATATATATATTTTTACCATTTTTCTGTGTGCTATTTAGCACCATTCTAAATTTTTTGCTTATGTCTATATCTTGTGTCTATTAACATGTAATAAATATTAAAGCAGTTTACACATATGTGTACAAATGCACACACATCCACATTGATATTAACAATTTCTTCTTGTCTGTTTTTGGGATTTAAGAGTTTGAAAAAATACTTATTATTTTTATTCACAAATGTTTCCCTCTAGTTTGTCTTATATTTTGTTATTACATGCTAATTCAATTTTGGACAGATAATTTAAGATTGTATGTTAAGCATATTTCTCTTTTTAAAATAATCCAATTTTAGAATCGTATTAAACTACACAGATATATCATTAATGATAACATATTATAACTTACACATTTTGGTGTCTAAGTTACAAGCTTTCTTTTATTCTATATATTTTCTTGTACAGTTTTATTTTCTGTTTCTATAGTATATATTTTATTACTTTTCAGTCTACATAATTAGCATGCTTTGCATCTGCTTACTTTTAAAAGACAATTATCATTAAGCGATAGTCATTAATGCTTCTCAGATTAATTAGGTAGTCCTGCTGACTCTTCTGCTTCCAAACAGATAGCTCTTTTTGGTATATTTTTGTTTGGAAGGCCCATATGATAAGTTCTATTCAATAAGATGTGAGCAGAAATTTCACATTGCTACCAGGTGAATGCTGGTATTATGTTATCCAGAAGTCTCTATTTTCTTCTGTCATGGCAACCAGCAATGTTTATGATAGTTCCTATGATACTGATGTGAACTGTGAAGGTCTGCAATGAATTCCCCATTCTCTCAGTCAGGCCCTACAGGGTCATAACTATGAGTTGTAAATTATCCATTGTTGTTTTAAACCATCAAATATTTGAGTATGTAGCATCATCAATTTCCTTGTGAATAATATAAAAATTGCTACCTAGAGTCAGGATGCATCTATAAGAACAATCATAAAATATGAGTCACTTTCAGATGAGAAATTTGTTGGAAAAAAGAAAATTATTATAAGAGGACACATGATTTCCACTATAAGGAAGCAAAGTGTGTAGTACTCAGATAAGATATTAAAAAACTGAATTTTACTATTATGGGTTGGCTCCACTTGTCTGTGTTTGAAAAGGTATTATAAGAAAGATAAGATTGTGAAATGGTTGGCTAATTTTAAGTTAGAAATGGAAAGAAATAGAAGTACTTCACAAATTTAATAATTTGTACGGCATGAATAAATTACTGCTTCTCAATCCCAAACAGTCATCCAATTAGCAAAGTCTTTCATCAACAAGGCATATTAAAACTCAGCTTGCAGCTAAGATAAAATCGTGGGGTATGGCTGTCACATCCATAACTAGAAACCAAGAAAAGAGATTCAATCTTTACCAAGTAAAGTCCTTTAATTGAACTGAAGACTCAAAGCAAATTTGCTAAGTGTTTTGTGATTCCACAGAAGCCTGCTAGGCTTAAATCACTTCCCTTTAAGGAGAGACAGGAGGGGTAGAAAACAGTGGGTGGGAGAGAGAGACACAGAGAGAAAGAGAGAGAGAGAGAGAGATTGATTCATCCTTGGAGGCTATTAGAAAAAAAAAAAAAAAAAAGAGAGAGAGAGAAACCTATGAACATGGCTACAAAAAACAAAAATAAACATTAATAACAAATCATGAAAATGTGACATACAACACATTGATAAAGCAGAAAAGAAAAACACTGTTCTTTGCTTTTGACATAATTTCTTTGCAAAATAATCACCAACTTAGAACACAATGTGTCTGTCCCTTTCAGACTTAAAATGACCCTTGGGACAAAAAAGAGGCTGAGGAAAGTGTTCAGCTACCAAAAGCCATATTTCTTAATAGTCAGTTCAGAAGGTACAAAGAACTTTAATAAAGAATAACTTTTTAAAAGGTCAGGAGATAAGAGCCAGAGGTTACAGACTGCAATGGATTTGAATACCGACTTCTAGAGATTGAGAGCCCTAGAACAGAAGGGTCCATTCCTGACCTCGAGGCATAAGGGCATGAAAATTTTTATCTTCGGATATAGTAGAACTTCTGTAGAAGTCAGGTCTCTTCTGTATCTCCTCCTAACTTTTTTTTCCATTTTATCAATACATTTTTTCATGAATCAATTATATTTAAATAATAGTTTAGGTTAACAGACTAATTAAGCCAAAATACAGTTTTCATATACCTCCTTCCACATACACAGTTTCACCTGTTATTAACATCTTGTATTTGTATGCTAGATTTGTTAGAATTAATAAACCAATATTGTTTTTAACTAAAGTATATTATTATTAAGTAAAATCCATAGAATAGTGTTCACTCTCCGCATTGTACAGTTCTGAGTTTTGACAAATGCATGATATCATGCATCCATCATTACAATATCTTAAAGAGAAGTTTTCCTCCCTAAAAATCTGGTGTGCTCTACTTACTCACCTCAAACTTATTCACTTCACACTTTTGGAAACCACTCATCTTTTTACTGTCTCTATAATTTTGACTTTTCCAGAATATCATAAAGTATGTGAGTTTTAAAAAATATCACCTTTTTTTCTATTTGCCACTGTTAAGTGGATGGGTGAAAAACAGATAATTCCTCATAGCTCATGCATTCCCAGATCTGTACAAGCTACATTTGGCACATGTTTTAGCCAGAGATTTGAGGACTTTGTGCTTGATGCCATAATTGACAATCTTGCCATTTGGTGACCTGGAGGGCATCATGTCTTGCTTTGGTCTAATGACATGTGAGTATAAGTCACTTGCATAACTTCTTGCTATAACTTTTAAGTGCTTGTGTATAAATCACCACACATAACTGCTTTCTGACAAGATGACTTCTAATGCTTGGCAATTTGTTTCCCTGTTGACCTGGATCACTGTACTTATACTAAGTAGAAACATCAACTGCCTTGCAGTAACAAGTAATGAGGGGAGGATGGAGTGAAACTTGTTTCAATGAGAATTTAATTTTTGATACCCTCCTTAGTTTAACCTAGTCTTTTTACTAATATACTCATATATTTGAATGCTAGTTTGCCTAGGTAACAAAATTATAACCATATCAATGTTAAAGACAGTGTGTTCTTTCACTTATTAAAGTGAAGTTTTCTGCCATTTTAAAGACAACACTCATAGGTTACAGATTATGAAACAATTTACGCTTTACTTTCTTCATTGTGAAAATCAGAAATTTACATAAGTATGTTTTAAGGTGTCACCTTTTTTCATCATTCTTACTCAGAAAAATGTCAAATTCAATCATGAGATTATTTTTTTTATTCCACAACTAAAAGAATAATGTATTTTTAGTTTCTGCTCTTTTTTTTAAATATTGTGTTATTTGACTATTACCTTTTCAGGATATGTCTTTCACATTTAAGAGTTTCTTATGTTTGTTTCTCTCAAATATTCTGTTTTAGTGTTTGTTGCATTGATATGATTTTATATTTCTGAGGCTGTTCCAATTTCACTTTCAAGGTATCATTTTTTTCTAAAGCCTACATGAAACAGCCTCAGTAATATACTATTTATTTTATTCTAGTCTAACTACTTATTTTTATTTTCTTTGCAATTCTTTAATCCTTTTTTTCCCTACTATTTAAAAATCTCTCCAAGAATCCAAATTTCACATTTCAAAAATTGTCTTACATTTACTACAGCCTCAGTCACACTCTCTTTTTCAGTACCAGTTGTTTAAGTTGTTCATGTTATTATTGTTCCAATATATTTTTCTTTTTAAAATTCCTTTTTGAAGCTGGGCATGGTTTCTCATGCCTGTAATCCCAGCACTTTGGGAGGCCAAGGTGGGCGGATCATGAGGTCAGGAGATCCAGACCATCCTGGCTAACATGGTGAAACCCCATCTCTACTAAAAATATAAAACATTAGCCAGGTGTGGTGGCAGGTGCCTGTAGTCCCCGCTACTCGGGAGGCTGAGGCAGGAGAAGGGTGTGAACCTGGAGGCGGAGCTTGCAGTGAGCTGAGATGGCACCACTGCACTCCAGCCTGGGCAACAGAGAGAGACTCCGTCTCAAAAAAATAACTAACTAAATAAAAAATTCCTTTTTGAGGTTTTTAAAATTAAAAAGTGGCTGATCTTGTTTTATCTCCTTACTATAAATCAAATTTTATAGCAAATAGAATAAGTGACTGTCATAGATTTCTTCAATAATGTGCACATTTTTGTGTGTACAAATAATTTTCTTAAAGTAGGGTTTAAATTATGGGGCAAATAATTTTGCCAGATTGGCTTTTATCTAAATAAAATGAACAATTAGGAGGTAGGTAATACACAAAACTATAGGTATAAACCTGAAAGTTTAAGAATATTTTCAATTATTTTAAATTTCTGGTTGAAACATCCATTACTTTCAGTATTTAAAAAAATATGTCTTTGTACTGTATTCTACAGTTACTCTCACTATGATTTCTGCCTAACTTTAATATTTTATTAAAGTCTTATTTTCCTGGGCACATCATTATTTTGCTTAGAGAATGTTTAATCATTAACTTTAACTCAAAGAACCTAACAAGATCTTTAATTAACATTTTGAGCAAGGTCACTATGTATAGCCCAAATGAACTGAAGCTTTTGCTTTAAATAATTACTTCAAGGACTGGCCTGTTTCTCAACCACGTTTCCTATAATTATTGATTCTTTGCAGTAAGGGACTCTGGGGTCTCATGGTGAAGACTGATCTTATCTTTCCAACAGCTCTGTGATTTGCCAGTCCTCAGTTATTAAATATTCTATTATGATTGCTCTATTCCGCACTTCACAGAGTTTCATAATTTTATACAATTTTTATTTATTTATGTTTGAGACAGAATCTTGCTCTATCCCCCAGGCTGGAGTGTAAAGGCACGATCATGGCTCACCCAATTATTTTTTAAAGTGTTGCCGTTTTCTGTTTTTCAGAGCTCGTCTAGATTTCTCCTATTTGTTTCTCACCATGTCTATTATTTTTATTGAGGAAAAGCAATGTAAGTGCTCACCAACTGGCTCTATTCTGCTATAGAATTTTAACGACTTTGGATATCGATGCTAACAATATTGAAATGAGTTGAAAGACCCTTTAGTGTAATTGGACTATATTTTCCTTCACCTATCACCCAAGATAACTCACCTTCAGTTAGCTGTCTTTAGAATCTTAAAATCAAAGCTATGTGCAAGGACCTAGTGTTAGAACCTCCACATAGTGGGATAATCAAAGCAGGAAACTTCAATTTCAAGAGACAGGACTTAAGTCTTATTAATGTAATGGAGGTTTAAGGTGCGATGTTTTATCCTTCCTGAGATAAATCAGAATTACAATTAAAATTTATCATTTTTTCCATCTATTTCATTTCTGGAGGATCTTAAACACCTAGTAGAGACCATATTCACTAAATCCAGATGTATAACCTCCTGAAAACTCTAAAAGTTTGAAAGATTCCCTTTTTCCCTGCATTCATGCCAATCCTCATGTGAGTGCTCTATTTCCTCCATTGTTCCCATTACCCTTAAGAAAACCCTTTATGTGCACGAACATTATGTTTGGCCAGTCTCTATTAACTGCCAATAATTGGGTGAATAGGGCAAGACTTGTACTGACAGATTTTTCAGAAGGACTTTATGTGTGGAGGTCTAGTTCCCCAGAAAACTTCAATTAAAAAAATATGCAGACAACTATAGAAATGGCGGATATCACCATAAAGATGAAAGGCACATACATATGTTCACCAGGGAAATAATTATAATGAAACCTCAGAATTAAATGGACAGGGAAAATAATAAGCTGAAGTTACAGTAGTGGTGATAGGACCAAAGAATGAAATAGCAAATAAAGGAATGACCCCAGATGGTTATTCTTGCAAGTCAAGATTATAGATTAGAGAGTTAGTACCAAGGTTGAAATAAAATTGGAATATGAAAGCCTAGTTTTGTTAACTATCTGGACTATGAGTAAATTACTAAATGTCTCTGAATTTGTTTAAATACAATTACAAATATTTCTAATTCAATGTTCTTGGATAAAAATCAATAAAGACTAAGGACAAGTATGTCTTGGGTACTATGAAGGTAAAACATTTGTGAAATCCCTTGCAAAAAAATTGTTGCATAAGAGATGTGACCAATTGTTTGGATTATTTCAGTATAACTAAATCAGAACTTTTGGAAATCTTGTAATTCCAAAAAGATACTTCTATGCATCTAAGTTATTTTCTTTTCTTTCCTTTTTTTTTTTTGAGATGGAGTCTCACTCTGTTGCCCAGGCTGGAGTGCAGTGGCGCGATCTCCCAGGTTCACACCCTTCTCCTGCCTCAGCCTCCCGAGTAGCTGGGACTACAGGCACCTGCCACCGCGCCTGGCTAATTTTTTGTATTTTTAGTAGAAACGGGGTTTCACCCTGTTAGCCAAGATGGTCTCGATCTCCTGACCTCGTGATCCGCCCTCCTCGGCCTCCCAAAGTGCTGGGATTACAGGCGTGAGCCACCAAGCCCGGCCGCATCTAAGTTATTTTCAGCCATGACACTTTTCAATATAAAATTTTTAGTGGCAACCAAATTTTTATTTGATCTCTAATTTCTTAGGGTTAATAAGACATCTTTACTATGTCATTCAAAACAATTGCATACACCATGCAGAATAAACTCTAAATGAAATGGCAGGACCCGCTAGCCTTATCAAAAATCTGATAACTTTGACATTAGTAGCAGTCACCGTTTAACTAGGTCAGGTTCTAAAAGAAAAATAAAGTGGAAACAAAAATTGCTCGATTTTTTATGTCAATTGAAATATTAAATTTGATTGACAGAGGCAGCAAATTCAGAGTAGTTCAATAAATGGAATTGTCTGACATGACCCAGAGTGCTCACTCTAAGTTGCCTGGAAAATAAGCTATCAGTAGTAAGGGAATGTCTCCTCCTCCCAGCAGGAACTGCACCTAAGATAATCTTGCATGGGATTTTTGGTTAACCCCCAACATTTATGCCATTCACCCTCAGTAGAGCTCTAAGATCACAATGTCGCTCCCAGTCTCCAGGGAGCTGGTGTTTTCAGACAACTTTTAAACAATTGGCACCTTATAGTTAGAGTGCTAGGTGTCAGGCAGTTTAGTTTTTACACCTCTTAGCAAAATTGTTTCCTAGTTTGTGCCAAAAACAATATGGAATTTATGGGACAATATGGGTGGAGAGTAGTCCCTTCACTAGAATAAAGATCCAAACCGTAAATCTACCTCTACTCTGGCTCTAAGATATGGAATGATAACAGAATAGGAAGACTTTTGTCCTGACTCCTTTCTTTACTGACCATCAATTTGCGAGTTTTCTTTCCTCAGTAAAGCCCCTTCATTAACCAATGCCATGTCTCAGTTGAAGTCTATCCCAGACCTTAGTGCATGGCATATGAAGACTCACAGGGATAATAACAACACTCAACGCACACACAGACACACACACACACACACACACACACACAAACACACAATTTAGCTGATTATATTTTGATGCTTGCATGAGAACTTTGGGATATTTTCTTGAACTCAACATAATAGTAGATAAAAATTTTGAATTTTCCTTTTTGCCATGACATGTGCAGAAAAGAAAGGAGTCAGATATATGAACCAATAAATTATGAAAATTTTTTACCTTCCCCACAAAAACACATAAATGAAAAAATAGAAGCTTGTTATTTGGACCTTTTCAAATATCCATGATTCAGATTTTGAAGATTAAAATAACACATCAGTATCTTTATATCTATCCATATACTCACCTACTATACATATATACACTTATAGTAAATAAATACTATGTAAATAGTAAGTGAATATACACACATGTACATATACACACATATATACACAAATATAAAGGTTTATGTATAATCATTCAAAGTGACATATGTATTTTTAAATATTTTTGAATTTGTATATAAATTTATATGAAATATATTTCTGCTAGTTTCATATTATATTGCATTTCAGTATTAATATTGTTTATTTATTTTAGTGATTGTCTATAGTATACGGTTATGCTAACACAGTTGTATTGAATAATATTGGACTCAAATTAAGCTGATTTTAGATCTATTTATTACTTTTTTCCAAACAGAATTTTCACTACAAAACTGTGGCTATTCCTCATATGATTTCTGAAATAATTTGAACATTCTTTTATATAAATTCTAATAAGTGGATGAAATATATTTTTAAAAAGTCATAAAAAGAGAGTATTAGTCAAAGAATACAAGCTTTCAATTAGACTGGAAGAAAAAGTTTTAAAGATTTTTTCCTCTGCATGTTGAACACAGTTAGTAATAATGTATTATATATTTTTATGTTACTCAAATGATATATTTCTAAGGGTCTCACCACAAAAAATAAGTTGCTGAGATGATGGATATGTAATTAGCTTGACTGAATCTTTCTACAATGTGTACATAGATCAAAACACCACATTTTACCCTGTAAATATACACATGATTATTTTTCAATTAAAAATAAATAAGTAAACAAATAATTAAATAAGAGCATTTGTGTTAATAACAATATTTATTCTTGTTGAATCTGGGCTTAAAATTTTGACTTAAAGACATTCAAATATAGGTTTTAAACATCTGAGATTTACATATTATAGTAAACTAAACAAATTACTGACAAAAAAAGTCCTGGGCTATATTCCTGACAATATAGGAAACTTAAAATTATTTTCTTAATTTACTTATGATTGAAACATGCAGTAAACTTTTAGATATGCTGAATGCAAGATTTTCAACGGTGTACTATTTCTCAGAAACACACATTCTATAAGTGAAACTGATATCTTATTGAGTCTAGGGTTTTATTATATGGCTGCTTCGTGAGTCTCCATGCCTTATAATAAGGGTTTATTAATTCATAGGAGTAAGAATTCAAGAATTCACATTACATGTTTATTTCTAAGTACATGCTTCTAACAAATCCTCTTAAATGAAATGTTTGAAGTTGGAAAGCTGAAGTGTTGCTTAAATAACTTAGTTAAAATAAGTACAATTACATCTTTAAATTAATAGAACTTGGCGGTCCAAGTGTTTATTTTGTATTATGTTAAATATAAACTGAAACCCAGAAAGTTTATGTGATTTGTGATGTTAGACAAAAACTTAAATCCAGAGTTTTCACTTCTCAGAGTTCTTTTAAGATGTTAATAAAGTGGTATTTCAAAATGTAAATACCCCAGTAATAGAATAAACCTGACTACATGTATAAATTAATTGTGTCTTATGTTGTCTTTTGATAGGTTCTTGAAAATGTAAAATTTTGTACATTATCTGGATTATTATGCATACTGTGGGAAAAAGCTCCTCTTCTACATCCAAGTCAAAGCTTAAGGTTCATAAATTCTTGGCAGACAAAAATAACAGTGGGTATATTCTCAGTTAGAAAGTGAGATAATTTGTCTTATTTCAAGACAGAAAAACATTAATGACAATATCCTATATCCATGCTCTCCACAAGGTGAGGAATTGTGGAGTCTAAGGATATTCTACAACTCTAATATAAATAATCAAAGCTCAAATCTTTCATGTCAAAGTTATTGTGCATTCCTTTGTGTGGGTATTTTTGAAATTCTATATTTTACTTGGTAAGTATACTGGACCAGATGGTGATGTCAGTGAAAATGGTGAAGTAAGAAGCTCTAGAATTCTGTGATCAATAAAATCAATGTGAAAACTGGCAAAATTGTCAGAAACAATGTTTTCAGAGCTATTAAATTTAATCGAAGATTTTTTATAATAGAGGGAGAATTTCCTCAAGAGAAATTGCAGAATCTTGGTAAGAACTGTGAGATTTGTGGTATTTTAGCTTACCCTATTTTCATTCCACTTACTGTTTCTGTAGTAGGCTTGAAAATCAGCAACCTGCAAACATGGTGAAAATCCTTATGCTGGCAACCATGGGAGGTGGCAAAACAAGGTTCAATTACATACAATACAACTGCTATTATTGTGCTTGTCTGTTGGGTCCCTGGAAGATCTCATTTGCAAAACTGTCATTATTTGCTTTGATTTGGAAGTAACCCAGTACAAAAAGCTGTTTCTTCCAGGGGCATTTGTAAAAAAAAAAAAGTGTATATGTATGTGTATGTATATATATATATATATATAGAGAGAGAGAGAGAGAGAGAGAGAGGCAATTGTTTAACTTTGCAGCTTGCTGATGATATAGATAACAGTTGGAGCAAACAGTGGACTAACTAAAAGGCTAAAAAGTAAAATCTGGAGGATGAGATGTCTACATAAACTTTGAAAAACTCTGATGTATTCCTGGGAATCTATATGGCCACATGCACGCACAGGACTGAGTACATGCCCAAGGCTCTCTGTCCGTGCTTATCACAGACCTAGGAAAACAGTAAGCTCTCACCTCTGCCTTACCTTGAGTCTTCATATAAGCAGGAAATGAGGGCTAAGGCAGAATTGTCAAACATTTAATTGAGTGTTGAAGACAAGCTTGAAGACACACACAAAGCACCTCAGCAAAGATTAGGAAAATATTGGTTCTACACATTTAACCAAATTTCTGTCCAATAATTTACAGTCCACTAAGCTACTGAGCATAGACGTAAATGATCACGTGTAAAATATAATGTAGTCTTTGCAGAATTATTCAGTAATTAAAAAAAAAAGCAAAAACAAAAACCAAAAAAAACCCAACAACAACCACCACCAACGTTGTTAAGGGCATATGAAGAAGACCTAAATAAGTCAGGCATGGTGATTCATGCCTGTAATTCCAGCACTTTGGGAGGCCAAGGCAGGAGGATTTCTTGAGACCAGGAGTTTTAAACAATCCTGTGCAACATAGTGAGACCCAGTCTTTATAAAAAAATAAAAATAAAAAGATAATTAGTCGGGGCTGGTGGCACGTACCTGTAGTCCTAGTTATGAGGGGGGCTGAGGGCGGAAGATCACTTGAGCTCAGAAGTTCGAGGCTACAGTGAGCTGGAGAAGCACCACTGCACTCCAGCCCGAGTGACACAGCAAGACCCTGTCTCAAGCAAACAAACAAATAAAAAGCCTAAATCAATGGAAAGGATTACAATTTTATGAATTGGAAGTCTTAATATTTTTAAGATAGTTAAATTTCTTTGATCTATAGATTTATTGCAGTTCTATTAACATCCCTGATGTCTCTTTATAGGAACTGAGAAGCATATTTTTAAATTTATATGGAGATGCAAAGGACTTAAGCAGCCAACACAATCTTTTTTTTTTTTTTCAGAATAGAGTTGGAGAACTCATATTTCCTGATTTCAAAATTTACTACAGACCTACAATAACCAATATACTGTAGTACTGGTAGAAAGATAAATAAATCAATTGAATATAATTAAGAGTCCAGAATACTCTCTAAATATTTACTGAAAATTAATTTTTGACAGGGTGTCAAAACAATTCAATAGAGAAAGAATAGTTCTTTAAAATGGTTTGGTATGACTGGATGTCTGCATACAAAAAGTAAAACTGGACTTTTATTTCACGCTATATATGGAAATTAATTTTAAAAAAGACCAGTGCCCTAAATATGTGCTAGAACTAGAAAGTCTTAGAAGAATACATAAAGAACAATCCTTATGATCTTGGATATAACAATAGATGCTCAGATATGATACATAAAGCAAGATTAACAACAAAAACAGATAAACTGAATTTCATCTTATACTATTTTAAGATTATGATGTCTTCATTTAATTCCAATAAATAACAGTGGGATTACTAGGTTATATGGCAAATATATGATGAAACACATTTTTGTATTGTAAGTATATGACTGTGTGTTAAGTATATAATTATATGTAAACCCATTTGTTTTCTTAAGTGGTTGCACAATTTTGTGTGTCCACCAGTATTATATAAAAATCCCAGATGCTCTGAATCCAGACCAGCACTGTGTATTTTTACTTCTTAGCTGTCGTTTTTGTTGAATCCCAAACTGAGAAGTGTGTGAAGTTTCACTCTACTTGTAAATGCACAACACACAATCACACATAACTCGAAGTTTTATCCTCCTTCGAAATGTAAACTCATAGGGAGACGAGTCTCTACTTCCTTCCGGAGGTCACTAATTTAACTTTTATCAATGTATCCCATAACTTTCATAACAATTGTCCCTAATGCAGTATGTAAGCACCTGTTTCTGAAGGAAAAACAAGTTTTGTTATGCTTTGGACAAAGGTAAATGTTCTAAAAGGAGGCAATTAGTTGTAAGCCTAAAAACGATGACATGTGAGTAAAGAAACGTTTCTGGGAAAACAAATGCAAATATCGTCTATCTTTATAAGATTTACATTTCATCACTAAAGAGGCCAGAATTTTCTAAGAACATTATGACCTCCAGCAAAAATGTGTCATGCTAGTTTTTTTACAGAAGGCTTTCATCAGTTTTCAGAAGTTCCCTTCTATTACTAGTTTTCAGGCAGCATTCATCACGAATATATATTGAGTTTCAGCCAAAGCTTCTACTATGTACAGGGTGATGGCATGATTTTGGTTTTGTTTTGTTTTTAACATGCTCTTATGGTAACAATGGTTACTTTTCAATATTGAAACCTGAGATAAACCACAATTGATCACACTGGAAGTTTGTCAATATGTATTTCTGGATTTGATTTAAAAGTATTTTGTAAAGAAATATTTTGTGACTGTATTCATCAAAGGTATTGTTCTATAGTTTTTAAAGTATATAGACAAGTATTGTCTTTATCTGGTTTTGGTATCATAATAATATTGGATTTATAAAATGAGATGGAAATATTTTGCTTTTCTTTTACTTTTGGAAGAGTTTATATAAAACTGGTATAATTTGTTCCCATATGATTGGTATATATTGCTAGTGAAGTCATTTGTACCTGGGATTTTATCATTCTAGAATATTATATTTTTCTTCTCTAATAGAAACATGTATGTTGTAAGTATCTCTTTAAGCATTGCTTTATCTGTATCCCCAAAATATTACATCATATGTTTATTTTCATTTAATTCCAAGTGTTTTTTATTTTATTACTCTCAAGATTTTTTCTGGGGTTTATGATATATTTAGAAGTATACTGATAATATCCAATTAATAATTTTATAAGTATATGATATGATTGATTTTTAATTCAATCATAATCCAAAAATATAGTTTGTAGATTTCTATTATAATAAATTCTTTGCGATTTTACATACCAGAATATAAATTATATTGATAAGTATTCCACATGAACTTGAAAGGGAGTTGTATTCTGATATTTGCTAGGGTATGCTGCCTATATCAACTAGGACAAATTTTTAACAGTGTTTTTCAAACACTGTTTACCAACTCCCAGTCTATATATTGCAGCAATTACTGAGAGAGGTTTGTTGAATTTCCTAAATTTAAAGGCGGATTCTTATATTTCCTATTTTACTCTTATTAGTTTTTATCTTATAGTATTTTAAGATTGTGATGTCTTCTCTTTTTGGTGATATTTTATGTACCAAATTCTACTTTGATAGTAATATAGCCAATTAATTTTTCTACAAATTTGTCTTAGAATGGCATAGGTATTTTAATAATTTTGCTTTAAACTTATCACATCTTTATATAAAAATAGGTTTATGGGTAAAAAATTAAAGTTATACAAAGTGACTAAGTTCTAGAGATGTGTTGTATAACATTGTTCCTATAGTTAATAATAAGTTATTGTATACTTAAAATTCTGTAAAAAAAAAAAAATGGGTCTCATCTTAAGTGTTCTTACCACAAACAAATCAACAAAACAAAATAGAAAACACAGTTGTTCAGAGAGGCCAGTCTTTTTGTTCTAGTCAGGCCTTTTACTGATTAGAAGAGGTTCTCCCACATGAAAGGCAGTCTGCTTATTCAAATGTCACCAATTTAAATGTAAATCTCATCAAAAGAAACCCTCCATGTTGACACAAAATTAACCACCATATCTGCGTTCTCATCCACCAGAGATCACTGAGTTTCTTTTACTTTTCCCCCAAACTTTATTATTTGTTTTTACTTAAAATAATTTCTTTTCATTTATTCTCAACTATACTGACCTTTTTTTCTGCTGTATGTAATGTACCGTTTAGTTTAGCCAGTGAAATTAGATTTTCCATAATCAAATTTCTAAGAGTAGAACCTCCAAATTGATAGAAAAAAAAGAACTTTGATAACTTAGATTATATTGTAAATTGCAAGTAAATTATATTGTAGGTATGTAAGAATAGAAAGGAAGCAATATGTTTATATGAATATGAAATAAATTGTTTTTCAGCCATCTGCTGCACTGCTTACATTTTTCCCAAAGTAATCATTACTGTTCTTGCATAGAAATAATTAAATCGAATGGTAAAATTTAAACACTATAATTTTGAAGTTATATTTACCTACAAGAGTTTTAAAATACTCACTATTCCTTAAAATACTCACTATTCTTCCAATAATCATTCCTTCATGATTGTGTTTTTCCAACTCAACATTGTGTTAATCTATATCAAATAACTAAGTTATTGACTTTGATTCAGAATGTCTATATGGCTTTCTCCCAAAAAAGCACTCTGTGATTTTTTTTTTCTTTTTGCTCTACTCAATAAATTCTGATGAATTTATATGAAAGCATTGCTATTTATCCTGAGAATCAGAAAGAGATTGTCTATGTTAATTATGTCCTTGAATGACTAATGCATAATATCAAATAGACGAAGAACAAAAAATGAGGAACAATAAATAAAGAAGTCATATGAGTTTTAAAAGACTTCATTAAACTACGAAAAGTAATTTGCCACTCACCACAAAATAGCCTGATGAACACTTCTAAAATTAATAGTGAGCAAAAATGCTTTTAAAAGTGCTAAGTGTTCTTTACAGGAACTACATAATAATAGAATAAAAATTACCCCAAAGACTTGTAACAATAAAGCACAAAAGAGTAATCTAATTTGGATTTTCTTTCTGATATCAGTTAGAATGATATTTGATTATAATTAAAAACTTAAAAAAATACTTTTTAGGGGAATCAGAATTATAATATATTTAGTGGTTTGCCATTTCTCAGACAATGGGAACTCTTAACAATCAGATTAAGTCAATGACAAATATGCTAACATGAGAAATCAGCTAAAAAACTATCAAGTAAATGATCTATGGAGAAATATGACAAATTTGCCAAGAAAACTTTCTCACAAATCCGTGTAATTTTTAAAGAAGACAACCATATTTTAAATTAATAGTTAACGAGTATCAATTTACCTTTGAACATCAGCCAAAAGCTTATTGAGAATTATAATAGTACATGACTGTTGTACAGTTAGGGAGAAAATAGTGTATCGAAATCACTGAGAGGCATTTATTTATTTATTTATTTATGCATGCATGCAGGTATGCTTACTCAGGTCCAGTTTATATACAGTCTGCTAAAATTTGTGAAGGAGATTTCCATTAAGTCAAAGAGGAGTGGAATTCTCTCTAACTCTTTCTACAAGACCAGAATTACCCTAATACCAAAACCAGATGAGGGCACACACACACACACACAAACACACACACACAAATAAAACTAGATGCCAATACCCCTGACAAACATAGACATAAAAATCCTCAACAAAATACTAATATACTGAATTCAGCAGGACATCAAAATGATAATTCACTGTGATCAAGTGAGTTTTATTCCAGGGATGCAAGCATAGTTCAACACATGCAAGTCAATAAACATAATACATAACACCAATAAAATGAAAGATGAAAACCAAATGATCATCTCAACAGAAGCAAATACCATTTGATAAAATACATTTATTCATGAAAAAAACTAAACTAGGCATAGTTGAACCATCCCTCAACATAATAAAAGCCATATACAACAAACCCACAGCCAACATTATGCTAAAGGGGGTTAAAGCTAGACGCTTTCCCTTAAGAACTAGAACAAAATAAAGATGTCCACTTTCACCACTCCTATTCGACATAGTACTGGAAATCCTAGCCAGAGCAATCAGGCAAGAAAAATATAAAAAAGTCATTGACATGGGAAAAGAAGTAAAATTGTTCCTCTTTGCAGATGATATAATCTTATATCTAGAAAATCCTAAAGACACCATCAGAATACTCTTAGACCTGATAAGTAAATTCAGATCTGGTAAATTCAGCAAAGACTTGATATACAAATTACCATATTTTTCAAAATACAAAAGTAACATACAAGAGCTGTATCATTTCTAAGCACTGACAGTGAAATAAGTAAGAAAAAAATCAATAAGGCAATTCCACTTACAACTGCTACCAAAAAAAAATACCTAGTAATAAATTTAACCAAGAAGGTAAAATACTTCTATAAGGAAAACTACAAACACCAGTGAAAAAAGTTGAATAGGACACAGATAGGCATTCCATGCTCATGAATTAGAAGAATTAATATCATTAAAATGAACACTCTGTCCAAAGCAATCTACAGATTCAATGTAATCCCTATAAAAGTACTAACATAAATTTTCACAGAAATAGAATAAATAATCCTAAAATTCTCCTGGAAAAACAACAACTGAAAACCAAATACCTAAAGCAATCCTGAGCCAAAGAAATAAAGCTGGAAACGTCACACTATCTGATTTCAAATTGTACTACAAGCCTACATTAACCAAAACAGCAGAGTATTGGTTTAAAAACAGATACATAGACCAATGGAATAAAATAGAGAACCCAGAAATAAATACACATACTTACAGCCAATTGACTTTTGACAAACTAGTTAAAACATACAAGGAAATGAAACCTTCTTAAACAAATGGTAGTCCAGTGTGGTAAAACCACTGGAGTTTTCTGGTAGTGAGTTGAATGACATTATTTGACATAGAATTTTAAAGAACTCATTTGTTCCTATATAGAAAAATAATCTAAGTGAAATTGGGCAGGGATGAAGTCAAGGAGATTACTTCTGTAATAGTCCAAAATGAGAATTAGGGGTAAAATAGTAGAAGTGGTGGGGGATGAGTTCAAAATATATGCTTTAGGTACCTTGAAATGTTTTATAATTGATTGCATGAAGTATATACGAGAAAGGAGGAGTCAAGAAAGGCTGTAGTTTATTTAATTTGAACAACAACAAAGTAAATTGTGGGGTCAATTATTGAGATGGGTGAAAAATATAGAAGTAGCATATTACAAGGTATATTCAAAGGTAGTTTTAGACAATTATATTTTGCATTGTTGATTTGGGAAGGGTAATTAACAAATTGTCAGCAAAGCAAAATATCTGAAAATCTGTACCAAGACATGTCAATATCACAATTCTGTTTTTTTGATATTTTTATAATGATGATCTTCAAAAAAAATAATTTTCACAAAAAGTATTTTATTTGTTGTGACTGACTTCTTCATCTCACAAACCCTTGATAATTTTAATTTACTTTTTTCAGGTTTATTTTTCTATCAAAATATTTGTGTGAAGGTCATATACATACCAGAAATTATCAACCCAGAAATAGGAAGCATAATTTTGCATGTAGCTTATATAGGTTACTTTGAAAATAAAAATGCTCAAATGTTAATTTTATAGCCTATTATCTCTTTTTGTTAATGTAATTTAATATCATCACATTATTAATATATTGGAAAAGTGGAAACATCAGTCATGGACTCCATAAACCAAGCACTCAATATTTCACTTCTTTTAGACGACAACAGCAGTTGTTCAACATCCCCATCTACATCTATTGTAAAGGATCCATGGGCTTTGCTCAGGCAGCAACCTAGCCAGTCCCAGGGGAAGAATCATGATTTGTCTAATTCATTTAAATTTATCCAGCAATTCTTGTAATTGTGAGGAGAGAAGGGAAAGGAGATTAGCAACAGAACCCAATAATGCCTAACAAGATATTGTGTCGAGTTACTGCTTTCTTGTTCTTTGCTAGCTTGAGATTCCCCAGGGAAGTTTCTCTGGCTCTTTTTTTTTCTCCATAAGATACTTAGAAGTAATCTGGGCCTGGAACAGTGGAAATTATTCTCCAAGTTTTTGTCGCACTTGTGCTTTGTGCCCTGCAGTGCCTACAAATGTGGGAATTTTCTCCAGTTTGAAGGTAAAAATTATCAAGCTCCTGCTTGTCATTTCCTATGGGCAAGAGCTTACATTCAGCAATGCTTATTGGCTAATTCTTCATCCACTTTTTATATTTCCAAAGTTGTTGGCATTCTTTGTCTATTGTTAGCTCCCATCTGGTGTAATTTTCCCATATGTTTTTAAAACGTTGATTATATATTTGCGTTTTGATACAGTTTTGGGAGAAGAAATAATTGTTAAAATATTTGATTTCAAATTAAATATTTAATTAGAAGTACCTATTGAATATTATTTATGAAATATTCAGGGAGTTGGCAAAAAACTAATAAACTAATAATACAAATCACTTACTGTACATGGAAAGCTATTTCTTAAAGTTAGACATTCTCAAAATAGTAATGTTCAGACTCTCTTAATGGTATAATTTAATCACGTATTACAGGTAACAAACCATGGAATATCATGTAATAAATCATTAATGGGATTTTATCTGTTTCACTGATTTCCATTTCTAGAACTCATTATGCATTTTTTTCCATGATTTCTCTTTAAAGCAATAGCAAATAAAAGTGTTTGCCAGAAAAGGATATGAAATGTTGGGTGGCACTGTTAGTCTCATTTCAATTTTGAATACTCTATTGTGACTATTTATGTGATTTGTGAACTGCATCTATATTGGAAATTAAAATGGAAGTATTTTGGCAAAAAGGTTTGATTCTTTTATATAAATCTGCATGTATAACTTAGAGTTTGGTGACCAGGCCAAGATAGAATACAAAATGGGATTATTTATGAACTTTAAGTGAACCAAGAATGCTGATGTGAAAGGTCAGTTAAAATAATGCATGTTATGGAAACTGTTGCTGTGAAAATGCAGGTGTCACACAGATTCATTCTAGGTGAAATAGTGGTGGATTTTTATTGCTTCTAGAGGAAAAACTGCCAAATTTTCTAGTAACATCGCATGCCAAACATGACAAGTTTGAGTGGTACAATCTATAGCTGTGATGCAGGATTTTTCTTGGCCCCATCCTTAAACTCACAGCAGGGGTGCCCCCTCTGCTCAGCCTGCTGCACTCATCCCCTTGCAGGAGGGAGCACATGAGTGAGTAAGTGCAGGACCTGGCTGGCCACTCCAGGTGCCAACACAGGAGCAAGCTCCATTCGGGCCCATGGCCAGACCAGGTGCGTCACCTCGAGGGGAATGCAGTGGCACCCAGGTGAGGATGCTCGCCACCCAGAAGCCCTAGAGTGGGTATTACAGTGCTCTTTTAGTTCTGCCATTCACAGTCTGATGGACGGCAGTGTTTTAGCAGCTCAGTTGGTCCCTTGCCTCGTTGCGTGGTGTGGCTGCCTTCTGCCTGCAAGGGCAAAGGGCCAGTGTGAAAGCCTTTTCTGGGTACCTGTACTTGGTGGGTTGCGAGGTCTTGTCCAGCATCCAAGAAGAATGAAGTCACTTGGATAATTGAAGGCTGGTGAAGGCAGATAATTTTACTGAGTGATAAAATGGCTCTCAGCAGAGAGGGGAGCTAGAGATGAGAGCTGGAGAGAGCACAGGAAGGGCAGTTCGTCTTCCCCACAAGTCAAGTTGTTTCTTTGCCGAGTCAGGCCATCTCCTCCTCTACCAGCTGAGTCTGGGATCTTTATAGGCACAGGATGAGGAGTGTGTACTGATTGGTTCATGAGTATGCGAAAAAAGGTTAAAGCAAAGCCATCACTCAAAGGTGGGCATGACAGTGTAGAAAACCAATTAGGAAAGGGTAGTTATATGTAAAATATGTGAAGGGTGGGGATCAATCAGAGGAATGTGTGCCAAACAGGAGGACACGTTCTCAATCCAGTCTACGGATTTAACTTTTAGTTTGGCTTTCAGGCTTTAAACTGTCTTCAGCTTAGAGGTGGGGTTTCACTGGGCACCTGCCCCTTACCTGCCTAGGCATTTGGCTGCCTTCTGTCACTACCAGCTGCACTGTTTTTTTCTAAAAAACAAAAACAAAAAACAACAACAGAAAAACAAGCACACAAAAATCTTAAAATTCTTTAGTAAGAACTAGTACTAGACACATAATTATTATTAATAAAGAGGATACACATATTATTACTAATAAATACTTTTAGGAACAGTTAATAATGGCTGGGCGCGGTGGCTCACACCTATAATCCCAGCACTTTGGGAGGCCAAGGCGGGCGGATCATGAGGTCAGAAGATTGAGACCATCCTGGCTAACATGGTGAAACCCCGTCTCTACTAAAAATACAAAAAATTAGCCAGGTGTGGTGCCCGGCACCTGTAGTCTCAGCTGCTCAGGAGGCTGAGGCAGGAGAATGGCCTGATCCCGGAAGGCGGAGCTTACAGTGAGCCGAGATGGCATCACTGCACTCCAGCCTAGGCGACAGAGTGAGACTCTGTCTCAAAAAAAAGAAAAAAAAAAAAAGGAATAGTTAGTAATATTAATGATAAAAATATTTAAAATAATCTGGTATTGCTGGTATCACTACCCCATATACTACCTGTGCTTGAGTCAATTTTGCAAGCTCTGTTTAAATCACAGGGGAGAAAACAACATAAAATTATCTTTTTCCTCTAAATCCATCAGATGAAGACCCCACAGAGGTCAGAAGTTGAGAATTGTCACTTTGCACACTTGTTTCTCTTTCTCTTCTTGGTTATTTTCTCCTCTCTATAATAATTCAAGATAATACATTGCTAATGCATGCCCAGTCCTTTAATTTGTGTGCTTTTAAGACCCTTACACCTAACATTCCCCAGACAGGGAATAATTCTTCAGATGCTAATAAAATCAAATATTTTTCATTAAATAGAAGGGGAAATGTCACTTAGTTATCTAAAGAACATAGAAATAATTAATGGGATAGATTTTTATGGACTATGACTTTGAAATACCTTGAAAACTTTAATGGAAATTCTTGTCTTCAAAATTTTAGTCAAATAGGTAATCAAATGATATGCAGCCTCAGAGGAATCAAAAAACAATATACACAAGAAGCACAACATACAAGAAAGTCTGATGTTTGTAAAGATCTAAATGACTACCATGCAAACCTCTGTGTACATTCTGGATACAGGTTATGATCCAGAGCTGGTGCAGATCAAAAATGATTTGGTTTATTTACTTGCAGGTTTTCATGTCTCTGCTGACATATTCTATATTTTCAATCATTATTTTTTCTTCATTTTTTTCTAAACATATTTATAGCAGCTGCCTTAAATTCAGTGTCAGCTACATGCTGGGTTCTGTAGACTGCATATGGGGTATATGTCATATTCCTGTATCTCTTCAAGTCTGGCATTTTATATTGCTTGCCTACACTTTATTGCATAAAAAGTTTTAGACCTTTGCATTTTGTTATATTTATATGAATAGGTTTGAGTTTTTGCTGTAGATTTCAACTTAGTTACTTGCTGTTCATTCTGAATTTGTGCATTCTTGATTGGATGATGATTGGAAAGCCTCATATTTGACCCCCAGGCAATTCCAAATGGGTGGGATCCTACGTATAAACTCTGTTTCCTTCTCAGTTCTTTACGTGGTAAAATTTTGTACTTTGTCAGGGTAGATATAGTTTAAAACTTACTACAGGTCATGTACCTTATCCAAACTTAAGGCCTTTCTAGTGTCTAAGCTAAAGGCTTTGAGTATTAACCAAGTATGAGAATGGAATAATTTCTGCTGATCTTCAACACCCTATAGAATTTTTCAGCCACTAATATCCTTGTTCTCTCAAATCCGCAGAACCCATGCTCTGTAAGCTGTAGATAGGCTCTTCTTGGGCAAAGGCACTGAAGCCATTATTCAGAGACTCAGAGTGGGTCCCTGTTTTCTCTGCTGCATAATTTATTTTCTCAATCTAAAAATCTCAGGGATTATAGTTGCTTCACCTATCCTGAAAATGTTCCTTGCTTTCTCAGCTCACTGGAAAGATCACGTTGTGTTTGAACTCTAGCTTGCTGTGCCACAGTTGTGGAATTATCCCAGTCAGATGGGAGGATCTAATGAATGTGGCTCACATTTTTGCATTCCTGTATTCAGGATCAGGGATTAAGATCAAATACCTAATCACGGTTGCCTGTGTTTATGTATTTTGCCCAATTTTACATAGAATTATAATGTGCAGGCTTCTTGTTTAGCAAGTGTATTGTGTAAATAAGAGCATGCTTTCTTCAAAAAAACCATTACATTTCAGAAATAACATGTAAATTATCATATTTTTCTTGCTGGAAAGAATTCACTTCTGTTTCTGGCAGATCACCTTGACCAATTGATAATACACCATTTTCCCATTTGAATTTCTCTTATTATGTAAGGTATTCTATGTTTGTACAACTATGCTGTTTGTGTGCTGACTTTCATGGTTGCCAGCTGAAGTCTGAGTTATCATGATAATTAAACACGGAAGCCATTCCTTGAGCTGTTTGTCATGGACTTCTAGCTTGTCAGGATCTAAACTCTGATTTTTTGGCTTCATAGGTTCATAAGAACATAAGAAATTCTCTTCAAGTACTCTAACCCTTGACTGATATTAAGTAGGGGCACATCACAAAAAATCAAATTGGGAATTGAGCTGATTCAAAGCAGAGATTCACTCTAGGTGAAGGCTAGT
Source organism: Hylobates moloch (assembly GCF_009828535.3). Taxonomy (NCBI): domain Eukaryota; kingdom Metazoa; phylum Chordata; class Mammalia; order Primates; family Hylobatidae; genus Hylobates; species Hylobates moloch. Next base: position 147,542,334 of record NW_026652279.1, read on the forward strand.
TTATTTTTGTGTAAATTTGCACTTCAGCTGTATCCCTTTAGAGACTGCATGCACAAATCTTGGGTGTTTACTGGCTTCCTTCCATCTGGAAACCTGATGTCTGTTTTACCTTATGCTAATATATATAAAACTGTGAAAATGTCTGCTCAGCATCTCCGCATTTTCTCTGGCTGCCTTCAAATCACTGTGTACAGTAATGCCAAATGCCTTAAGAATCAATGTGGCACAGAGGCTTTATGCCAAGATATTGGCCCCTCAATTTTTGTTGGACTTGGTAACTGTTCAGTGCCCTCAAACAGATTTTTTATATATATTCTACTTGGTTTTCTGGTTGTCCTCAGTAGGTTGGTTGGTTTGCTTTAAACTAACAAAATATGTAGAGACAGTGTAAGTACACCTTCTGTGTCAGTCTGTTCTCATGTTGCTAATAAAGACATATGCAAGACTGGGTAGTTTATAAAAGAAAGAGGTTTAATGGACTCACAGTTCCACATGGCTGAGGAGGCCTCACAATCATGGCGGAAGGCAAAGGAGAAGCAAAGGCACATCTTACATGGTGGTGGGCAAGAAAGCATGTGCAGGGGAACTCCTCTTTTATAAAATCATCAGATCTCATGAGACTTATTTGCTATCAGAAGAACAGCATAGGAAAGACCCACCCCCATGATTCAACTACCTCCCACTGGGTCCCTCCCAGGACACGTGGGAATTATGGGAGCTACAATTCAAGATGAGATTTGGTTGGGGACACAGCCAAACCATGTCATCTCCTTAAGCCCTAAGAATTTAAAGTGCTTTCTCTTCACTGACCTAAGTAAAATTCTAAGTAAACAAGGATTTTAAAAAATTTCCTCCTCAGTGTTTCAGATGCCTTCTGAAATTAAACTAATATTTCAAAATTAATTAGAATATTCTTGACCTTGTTGGTGTGCTAGTCTCATGGGTATAAACAGTGCAGCATGGGAAAATCAATACAGGATCTGGACAGTTTTAAGATTGTCAGGATTGGCTATTAACAGATCTCTTTCACTCAACTTCTTTAGTTTTTAGGATATCAGGCAAATGAGCCAAGTAACAGTTGCAGGTCTTGATATAAAAATCTTACAGTAATGAGAATAACTCTAAATTAAGCATATAATTATGATAAAAATATATATCAGGGACAATAACATCAAAACTTCTGACAATGCACATACAGCATAAAAATATAATCTGATAGAAATGGAAGAAAACTAGCAAATATCTATCTTTTACAAATAAGCTATATGCCCTGTATGAACTGTAGAATCATACTAGCTAATAATAAAAAAGAAATCTATTTTGATTATAATTTATAGTTTTTCTCCCTAGAGTTATATTTTTCCTGAAAAAAATGGTTATTTCTCCAGAATTAAAAAAAATTTACTCTGAACTAGTAGCCTTAAATATTATTATCTAAAATGCAAAGGTAAACATGAATTTCAAATACGGCAACACTAAACATTTGTGTTTTCCTACCGCAACACTAAAATGAAAAATGCATTGTTATCTATTAAATGACAGATATAATGACAACCAATATTACATTTGAGACAGTTCATAGACTTTTAGGAACACACATACGTACTTTAAGGCAGGGGTTCCCAAACCACAAGCTCGTTACCGGTCCATGGCCTGGTAAGAAGCAGGCCACACAACAGGATGTGAGTGGAGGGCAAGCAAAGCTTCATCTGTATTTACAGCTGCTTCCCATCGCTAGCGTTACTGTCTGAACTCTGCCTCCTGTCAGATCAGGGGCGGCATTAGATTATTATAGGAACACCAACCCTGTTGTGAACTGCGCATGTGAGGGATCTAGGTTTTGCCCTGCCTATAAGAATCCAATGTCTGATGATCTGTCACTGTCTCTCATCACTCCCACATAAGGCAGTCTAATTGCAGGAAAACAAGCTCAGGGCTCCAACTGAGTCTACATTATGGTGAGTTGTATAATCATTTCATTATATCTTACAATATAAAAATAATAATAGAAATAAAGTGCACAAAAGATGTAATGCACTTGAAACATCCCGAAACCATCCCCCACCACCCAGGTCCATTAAAAAATTGTCTTCCATGAAACTGGTCCCTGGTGCCAAAAAGGTTGGGGATTGCTTCGTTAACGGAGTCATTACAAACATGAATTCCAAGAATAGTACTGAGGCTGAACTATGATTATATGACTACATCTATATCTATCTGATAAATTATTTTGAATATGAGTATATTCATCTATAAACATGTAGATTTATCTTATCATATCATGGCTGTACTTATGATAATCCTTTCTTTAGTGTAACAAGGATTTCTATATCAGAAAGACAGAGATAACTCGGATTAGGACACGGAATGGAACAGCCATCATGACATTAATCAGTAAAAATTTCTAGGGTTTTTTCGTATTAGAATTTTTAAAAATATACCATTTGAAGTCTAATAAGAGGAAGGAAGAAAATAGCTAATCCGAACTCTTAGGTCTTTTAACATTAACTTGGACTTAAGATATTTGAAACCATCAAGAGTTAACTAGTAGATTTCAGAAAATATAACAACTAGTCATTTCAAAAGAACAAGCAGTTTTCAATTCTAAAAACATTGAACATTTTTACCTGGGCTCTAGAAAAACTACATAAGAGGTTCTTATTTATGCAAATATAAAACAATAGCTAGATTTAAAAAGGAGATTTTTTTTTGAAACCAACACACATATCAACTGTACAACAAGGCAATGTGCGAAAGCTTGGCAAAAAATACAGATAGTGCCAAATTTATCAAAACAATGTTTCCCTGAAAGATTTCCTTTTTGTAAATATTTCTCTAGATTATATTGAATCTGCATGATATTTTATTTTCTGTGGGTATTGTGTTTGAGTAATTGCAGCTGTTCTTCACAACATATGAAAAACCACTCTTCTAATATTTGGAATAGAAATGAGGATATTTCCTTTATCTCATTATGAAAAAAGAATTTAAAGAAGTAGAGACAAGTCTCTGCTTGTCTTAGCTCAATATGGATAGTACAGTTAATGTTTCACATTAATAATTAATTGCATAAGTTTGAATAATTTAGACTTTGAGGAATAAAATTGAAGTCAGACTCTGCTGAGGCTATTTTGGGGTTTTGGCAAGAACAACGTGAGTCTTGGTGGGAGGGGTAGTAATCACCACTGTTGATTACCTTGAGAGAGGAGAGATTGCAGGAATATACACAAAAACATTTGTACAAAAATAAATTGTAGTAAGAATGAGAAAACATACTGTTTTATTACAAATTAAGACATTCAAATAGTTCTTCTCAAAATGTATGGAATAATTTATGAGCAAAGGAGGAGGTGATTAGATCTAAATATAGTCATAGAATAAGAAGTTTGAGAATTATTATTCAGATAATTTCAGGTACTATTTGCAGAGAGAATCTTTGAGGTTTAGTGGGGTAAAGAAAAAAAAAAAAATAGCCACCACTTTATTCCCAAGGTTGAGACAAGTAGCAAGATATGAATCAGTAGTCAGAATGTTGAGAGGAAAATATGTAAGCTTATTACTACTAAATCTGATCAAAGAGTGGAACTTCAGATGTACTGCTAATGGTATTAATAATAAATAATACAGAATTTTGATTGGAACAGACTTATTTACCTAGTCATTTGCATAGCTATGTTACTCTGAGATCAGATGGGTCAGAATGCAACCCTCTTTTGAGAGGCAGATACAAAAAGAAAGTTAACTCCAGAGGGGTTTCACATTGGATTCTCAATTAATTGTAGTGGCAGAGAGAAGATCAAATTGTGCTAGTAATCCTCTACATACAGCCAAAAGAGAAAAGTGATAATACTTTTCCCCACAGCAAAAACACATCAGTGGAGGAAGAGGAACTGAAGGAAATTTGATCATAGTTGAATGTGTTGAAATATCATTGTGTGTATAAAATACTGTTAATGGAAATAAATATGGAATGTTAAAATTGAAAAGATAAACATGCAGTAGAATCCTATATTTTGTGCTATCAATATAGGTCAGTTTCTAGGAAAAGTACTGTCTATTCCATTCTGATTCCTTTGCATTTATGCTCTCCAATTTGTAATATATAAACTAGAGAACACTGGAAGACAATTGAATTGTTTAATTTCCCCGAAGTACAGATGTCAATACTGGAATTTCAACCCATGTTTATCTGTGTCCACAAGCAGTGCTTCTTTCAGTTTACCACACACCATTGATAAGCAATTCCTGCCAGACTTTTTGTTTGGATTCTTCAGTGTCTCTAATTAACTAGAGAATATTCGGGGCATTTGATATTTAACTCAAATTATATTATACATCAAAACTTAGAAAAACAAGTCTCCATTCATTTATAAGTATTACTCTTCATCAGTGCACAGGTTACTAATTATGAAGTGAACAAGAGATTAATTCTACACATTTAGGAAAACTGTAATCAGGCCAGGTGAGGTGGCTCGCACTTGTAATCCCAGCACTTTGTGAGGCCAAGGCAGGCAGATCACTTGAGGTCAGGAGTTCCAGACCAGCATGGCCAACGTGGTAAAACGCTGTCTCTACTAAAAATACAAAAATTATCTGGGCATGGCATGGTGCGTGCCTGTAATCCCAGCTACTCGGGAGGCTGAGGCAGAAGAATGGCTTGAACCCAGGAGGCAGAGGTTGCAGTGAGCCGAGATCGCACCATTGCACTCCAGCCAGGGAACAAGAGCAAAACTCCATCTCAGGAAAAAAAAAAAGAAAGAAAAACTGTAATCAAATAGTTTTGGGTATCTCTATCTATATATATTTTTCTCTCTCCTTCTCTTCAAGTATGTTTTTAGGAGAAAATAAATGAACACACAATGCATAGATCCTGAGGTGACACTGTGGTGTTTTTCAGGTACGATAAGTATGCAAGCATGTACAGCACAATCAACAACAGGGGGCTGTATGGTTTGACAGGGCCCCATCCAAATCTCATGTCGAACTGGAGGAGGGGCCTGGTGGGAGGTAACTGGATCATAGGGGCGGATTTCCCCCTTGCTGCTCTTGTGATAGTAAATTGTCACGAGATCTGACGGTTTAAAAGTGTGTGGCACTTCCACCTTCGCACTCTGTCTCTCCCGCTACCAGGTGAAGAAGGTGCCTGCTTCCCCTTTGCCTTCTACCATGATTGTAAGTTTCCTGAGGCTTCCCAGTCGTGCTTCCTGTTAAGCCTGCTGAACTGTTAGTCAATTAAACCTCTTTTCTTCATACATTACCCAGTCTCAGGTAGTTCTTTATAGCAGTGTGAGAATGGACTGGTACAGTAGGGTGGAGATAAGGGTATGGAAAATTGGATAAGATGTTATTGCCAGGCCAGGTGCGCTGGCTCACGCCTGTAATCCCAGCACTTTGGGAGGCCGAGGTGGGCGGATCACGAGGTCAGAAGTTCAAAATGAGCCTGGCCAACATGGTGAAACCCCAACTCTACTAAAAACAAAACAAACAAACAAAAAAAAACCTAAAAATTAGCTGGGTGTGGTGGCGTGCGCCTGTATTCCCAGCTACTCAGAGGCTGAGGCAGGAGAATCTCTTGAACATGGGAGGCAGAGAGTGCAGTGAGCTGACATTGCATCACTGCACTCCAGCTTGGAGACATAGCGAGACTGTCTCAAAAACAAACAAACAAACAAACAAAACAAAACAAAACAAAAAAACACAGATGTTATTGCCACTGGTTTACTAATAATTATGCCATAGTTTGAACTTACCATCTTGCACTTAACATACATTTCTTAAATTGAGCTCCAGCAATTTGGGCAATGCTATATGATTACCTCAATTCAAAAATTGTCCAGGTATAATTTTGATAAAATGCTTTATGCATTTAGAGATGCTCATTGGTGGTTTTGTTCTGTATGAACTCTTATAGTTCTATGTTGAAAGGGAATGTATATTAATTTTATATTGCTGAAATAAAGTAAAAAATTAAACATTTTCATCTCTTTTCCTGATATATGATTCAATCGGAATCATTTATTATTTTTAGCTCATTTTTAATAATCTTCAGTTCTTAAAAGTTTTCCATGTGTTTTTAAAATCCCAGGACTGTTGAAATATTTAATTTGTTACAATAATAATTTAGCAAGTTAGGTGTCGCGGTAAATTATATTTTTTTAAGAAGTCAAGAGCATAATGAAATAGCATTGGTAGTAACCATAGTACTTGTTAGAAACTATGTGAAATGATATGGAGCATTTGTTATGTTGCTCGACATTTTTAAATATAGGTAATTAATAAAAATAAATGAGAACTTTGAAATAGTATTGACTGTGATAGAAAAAAGTCAATAAATATATAATGGAAAGTTTATAGGCTCCTATGAGAACAAATATATTGTTTTAAATACCAATTAATTATAAATTCTTTATAATAGTTAATACTGAATTTAATATTTAAAAAATCAGAGTAATGTAGTTTGGCATCAAAACAGTTTTAATTCCTGTTTCATTTAGAAGCTTTATAATTTGGAGAAACTGTCATGAAAATTTTTTAAATGGTAATACCTTCTATCATATTCAAATAGTATTCATCATAAACTTTATAGTCATTAATTAATAGACACTACAGAGTAGGCGATAATCAATTATTATTATCAGTTTACAAAGAAGGTACTATACTAGCCTATGAACACAAAATAGGTTAGTAACATGTTAATATTCTATGCACTAACTGCTTTTATTTCCTTTTCAATTACCTCTTAAAATGAATGGCATGGAAACAAAAGGAGATTTTTGCATAATGAGATCAAATTTTAGGATAAATAGCAACTAGGTGATAATTAATTAAGGATAATAATAACAATTAAATTAAAGATATCTCATCACAGATCTTATCTCTGAAAACACCTCAAATCAACAAGGAGGAAGAAAAGAAAACAAAAAAGAAACTATTTCTTATGAAACCAAAAGTCATCCATAACTCTCAACTTCAGTTCTAAGTGTTATAGGTAGAATGAATAGTACACTAGACAACAATGAGCAAGTCAGGAACACTTGTAGGCTTGTCAGGGCAAAGCTCAATAATCAAGTAGAAATGTCAGAGAAAAGCAGAAATTGCAAATGAGGTCAGGGTCAATTTGGAAATGCAGATGTGTTTTACTTGCCAAATATATCTATTTAGTGCTGTTTTGAATGTCAGTCATTTTTTCCCCAGTTATCCAATCTACATCGTCAATGCTACTTTCTCAAATGTATCATTTCTAAGAAATCAAAAGAGAGTCTAAATCATGAATTGTTAAGTTTTAGTGTTCATATTATGTGAATATTAATACAATATTTTGTAACTGACACATCTGTAGTTTATCATTTTCTAGCATTTTATTTACTATTTTTTATGTACCAAAGACTGCATTTGCAACAATTTCCAGAGTATACATTCTTTCTAATTTGAAGAGAAATAAATGGAAATGTATTACCATAAACCATCTCTAGATACATAAACTAAGATATGAGATTCCCACCTAATCATGATTCTTACAGAAATTATAAGTAATAATGAATATCTGTCTATATATACTAATAATGTATATGTGTGTATATAGACATATATATATATATATGAAGAAACATAAGCCAATAAAAGCAAAAAACTATCTATATATGTTGGCTTATGTTTCTTCAAGGCGCACTAAAAGTATGCATGTAATCATCATACAGCTATTATGGAAAACAGTATGCAGGTTCCTCAAAAAACTACAAATAGAACTACCATATGAACCACAATTCCACTTCTAGGTTTATATCCAAAGGAATGAAAATTAATATGTCAAAGAGATATCTGTACTTTAATGTTAATAGCAGCATTACTTAAAATATCTGAAATATGTAATATCTAAGTGTCCATCAATAAACATCTAGATAAAGAAAATGAGGTATGTATACATAATGGCATACTGTTCGGCCTTAAAAAATAAGGAAATCTTTTTATGAGTGACAAAGTAGATGAATTTGGAGGAGCCTATGCTAAGTAAAATAAGCTAAGCACAGAAAATCATATACCACATTATCTCACTTACATGTGAAATGTAAAATGGTCAAACTGATACAAGCAGAGAGTAGAATGGTGGTTAGCAGAGGCTGGGAGTCGGTGGCGGGGTATGGGTTTAGGAAAGGGGGAGAAGTTAGTCTTGAACTTATTAAATCTTACTGTAAGTGTGTCCATTTAACACTGCCTGTTCAAATTAGAAGCAGCATGCATTATATCTCAGATCAGAATTTATCTTTTTTAATGTTATGTTACATTTTTGATTTTAGTTAAAAGAATGTTTAAGAGAAGCTGACCTTCAATAAATTGCCATGTTTCAGTGAAAATTAAATTATGTATTAATAAATCATTTTTAAGTTAACATAATGTCTACCTTTAAAAAACTCATAAAATCAGAGTAACCATTTTAATAAGCATATTTCAGAAATACTTTCCATTGTAGGCATATTCCAGAAGTTTTAGCAGCATGCTAATGATACTCCCACTCAAATTTAAATACATACATGCAGGAGAAAAATATCCATCATCATAGAAGGTAATTAAAGGTAGAAATAAAATCAAGACAATTCTTAAAATATATTTTAAATCTTTCTCATTAATCAGTCGTTTTTCAAATGTAAATTGTCTAAGAAACATTTGATTGACTACTGTGTTCAAGACTCTTAACATTATCCTGGTGCACTGCTTCAGGTTCTTTTGAAAGCCATGTCTGAGACAAGATCTTGAAGCAGGTAGTTGATTTAGAGATGCTCACAGGAAGCAGGGGGTATGCGTGTGGTGAGAACAAGATGGGACAAGATTAAAAGCCACAACGAGGGTGCCCTATAAAATTCACTGTTGTAGGCTGTGGGAGTTGCTTCTTTCTGAATCTGAGAAAATTAGAGACGAAATTTGGAAGCATCCACCTGAAATATTGGTGGCTTGGATTTTTATTTATTGGCTCCTGAGCCCCTTTATTTGAAGGTCACCACTAGATATGTTATCTTCTTCAGGGGGTTTAAGTGTAGCGTACTTTGAACATGCAGGGAGTTTGCTCCAGGTATGAGAAAAAGTCCCAGAGCAAATGCAGAAGATGAGCAATAGGCACTCATGGGGGCACATACTGGCAATGTGAAATAAGCCTGAGGTCACATAGAATTTTTTAGCCATTCTAGCTGAGATCAGTTAAGGAAATATAATGCAGACAGTAGAAGTATCTACCACACCTGGAAATATAAAAATGAATAAGCATAGGTCACTGAAGGAACTATTTAGAAGTCTGGAAGAAGATACTGGCTTTTAAATGAAAACTTAACAAAAAAAGGAATCATGTAAAATAGAGTTATGTAATAAAAAAAAATATGCTCCAAGTGTTAAAGACTACATTTGCTAGGTAAGGAGTTATTGGTTACTGATTGCCAAGTATATTAGCTTCCTATTGCCACTGAAATGAATTACCACAAATGTCATGACTTAAAACAACACAAAGTTATTTCCTTACAGTTCTGGGAGCCATAAGTTCAAAATCAGTTATACTGAGCTAAAGTAATTATGTCCACAGGACTGGTTCCTTCAGGAGGCTCTAGGAGAAAATCTGTTTCTTTGCCTTTTCCATCTTCTAATTCTGCCCTACATTCCATGTCCCATGCCTTCACCCCATACCCGATCTTTAAAGCTGGTCAATGTAGCATCTCTCCTCTTTGAGCTCTGCTTCCATCCTTACAACTTTTCTCTCCCTGACTCTAACTCTACTGCTTCTCTCTTATGATGATATTGAACCTACCTGGATAATTCAGTGTCATCTCTCCATTTCAAGATTATTAACTTAATCACATCTGAAAGCCCATTTTTCTGTATAAGCTAATTCATTTACAAGTTCCTGGATTAAGATACGCATATCATTGAGAGGCCATTACTCAGCCTACCACTCCAGATACATTTGAAGTAAAAATAAAATTTGAGAATTTTACCAGAGAACGAATGAATAAAATCTAGCTATTCTTTGATACTCTGGTGTTTCGCAAAACTCACATGTAGTTCTGCCAACTTCTCCAATGGTGTCAAAGTTTCGATTTAAGACAAACTTTCCAGGAAATTTAAACATCTCCAAAATGCAAATGAAAAACAAAATATGGATGAATTACTCCAGATCAATTTAATAATTTTCTCTGGGCAAAGTTGTTTTTTGTTCCATTCGAATCTATGTTTAGACATAAAGAGTTGGGTTGAATATTCTCTAACAACTATCTAAAAAATTCACTCTTCTTTTCCTGTTATTCAGAAAATATTTAGGGTCACTTATTCATTTCCCCAAAACATGTAGTACATTCCATGTTTATTGTAAGGACTACTTATTTCATTTATTTACTACTGTTTCATCCCCTTTAAGTAATGGGAACATAATTGCTGGCAAATATCCATAAACTGGATATTTTGGAAAAGCTGTTTCTCTAAGTCAGGGTAAAACTGCCTTAGATGCCAGAAATATATTTCAGTTCCATATCTGATTATCATAGCAAATGTCAGGAAAGAGCAGTTTTAAGTACGTTTTCATAAAAAGCCTATAGTGTGCAGTGGATTTCATTATGTTGACTAATGGGTGCATTTTGTAGTAGAGTTTCAGTGACTCAAAGTCCAGATATTCTCCAGTGATTTATAATTCTGATTATTAGGATCTTCTGCATGAGGAACCAGCCATTTCATCAGAGAGTTCTCACTTGTGCAATTCTCTATCTTGAATCAAACCTGTTTGTGGAATGAAAGATTTAAGAAAGCTTTCTAAGTTTTTCAGAAACATAACACTAAATCTACATTTTCAACCTACACTCTCAGCAGATTTAAAAGTTACAATTAGAATTTGCTAAATAAGTGTTTGTATTCTGTCATTCATTGGATACACAAACCACATACACATATACATAATCAAGTACAAACCCACACGCACAGTTACTCTGCCAATTAAAAGATACTTTATTATTAAATATTATCTAGAAAATTCCCATAAAATTTTTACCAAAAGTACCATGAAAAGCAGTTGTAAATAAAAAATTATACCTTGGAATACTCCAACATGAATTTTGAGAAATAATTATTCATACCTTTACAGTTTCATTATTAATACAGAAAAGAACACACATTGTAAGAACACATTATTACTCTAGACAGATCATGAAGCAAAACATTGCCAAACCTCGGAATTCTCTCAGTGCTCCTTTTTGATTTCTAACAGCGTGAATTATTTGCCACTTCGTGTCTTTTATTTAAGTGCAATTCTATAACAGTCAGAGTTGTGAATTGTGACTCACTTCATGAGGCTTTGATTATGCACTGATGATTTGGAAGGTCCTGTCTTCTGTCTCTGGGAAGATGTTAGTATCTGATTTAAGGAATGCTAATTTTGTGATATTGAAGACAACTATGCAATATAAGTCTTTTTATAATATATTTTTAAAACCTCCAAAGTAATCAAATGATACACAATTTTATACATGCAAATTGATTTTTAAGATACAATCAGTGTCATCCAGAACATTGGGCATATCACGTGGATTACAAAGTTACAACCTCTGCAAATACATCTTGTAATCAAGAAGATGCACATTTGTTTTTAGTGGTTTCAATATATTCAAGACAGCTGGGGTTTTAGAGAACTATTCATTTTAGTTTAAAGAATTTTTTTAAAGATTTAAAGGAATATGCTAATGTTGCCCCAAGTTACCCTATGTATTAAAAAAATGCCATTTTGGAAACCCCCAAACACTTTTTTTAAATGGTGACCATCATAATGTAAAATCATTTTTTTCAAGAATGCCAAATAACAGGCCGGCAGCAGTGGCTCAAGCCTGTAATCCCAGCACTTTGGGAGGCTGAGATGAGCGGATCACTTGAGGCCAGGAGTTCGAGACTAGCCTGGGGAACTTGGCAAAATCCCATCTCTACTAAAAATACAAAAATTAGTAGGGCGTGGTGGTATGTGCCTGTGATCCCAGCTACTCACAAGGCTGAGGTGGGAGAATCTCTTGAACCCAGGAGGCGGAGGCTGTAGTGGGCTTAGATTGTACCACTGCACTCGGCCTGGGCTACAGAGCAAGACTCTGTCTCAAAAAAAAACAAAAAACAAAAAACAAAAAAACAAAAGCCAAATAAGCCAATTTAATATTGTTGACATGTTTTAATTAAAAATATTTTAGGGGAAAACCATTAATTTATAAGGATTCTCTTAAAATATTATGTCAGTATTGACAAATGGAATTTTTCTGTCCTTGCCTATATACTATGTGTTGGACAAAGCAGTGTGTCTGACCCTTTTTATGCCAGAACACATTGTAAAAATGGATACACTTTATGTAACTGGAAGAAATCAGGCTGGGTCTGGCTGTCTCCAGTGTTACCCAGACACACTGAGAGCAAATGGGATCACTAGGTGAGGACCTATTAGAGGCATCCCAGAGTGCTCTTTCATACCCATTGGGACAATTTTGATAAAACCTTCCTACTCAGTGCAGTCTGGAGAAAAGCCTGTTTTGAAATTACCTGAGAATTTGTTAGAAATTGGGACGCACAGGCTCCACACCATCCCTGCAAAACTTGGTTACATTTTAATGAGATTTTGCATGACAATTTGCACGTTATAATTTTAGAAGTATCACTTTAAAAAAGTAAGAATGCTGATTCTAAGTTTGGTTTGAAACGGGATAACTAGGATACTTCATTGGTGGAATGGAATAGTTACAATCAGTGTATGTGGATATTTTACTTGCATTTTAATACAAATATTTTAAACATGAAATAGAGTAATCTCTTTATTAAAACTTGCCTTTTCTTAAAAATGGTTTCTTATTTAATGTGTATACCTTTTTCTTTCCTCATTCTGATTTATCTGTGGAATAGTCAAGAACAACTTTATTAATTTAGCAACTGGGAAAGTAATTTGTCTATCTATTTAAAAACATTTAAAATGTGAGATTAGGTTTTAAGGACATATTAGTTATTCTATAACTTTCTGTTGTCTTAGATAAAAGTTTTTTTTATATCTTTAGCTATTCATTTATTTCCAATTCTTTGTCATGTTTCACAGTGTACCAAAGAGGAAACTCTGTTATCTTTTGTTTTTGGAGAGATTCTCCAAAAGGGGTTATGAAAAGGAGAGATGCATTTGCCCATTTTGTGAAAGTAAATAGAGGCTGAGTATTTCTTATTCAAAATACTTGGGATCAGAAGTGTTTCAGGTTTTGGACTTCCTTGGATTTGGAATATTTGCATTATACTTAACAGTTAAGGATCTCTAATCCAATAATCTTACATTGGAAATGCTCCAATAAGTACTTCTTTCATGTTTTATGTTGGTGCTCAGAAAGTTTTAAGTTTGGGAGCACTTTGGATTTTAAATTTTTGGATTGGGAATGCTCGCCCTGCATTTGAGACATTATTTGCAATACACTCTGGGACACTGTTGCCAAAGCTGAAGTTTGTCTCTTGGAAGTTTTGCTCCCCACTGCTTCCAATGAATCAGAAACATCTGATGCTATCTGAAAAATATGAGATTTCTGTATTAAGATTCTATTCTGCTGCTCCATGGAAGCACTTAAATGTTTCTTTTAAATTTTTAGCCAATCATTTTTAAAAACATAATTTCAGGCATGTTTATAAGGTCTTGAACTTTAATCTAAACTCCTTATGAGTCTGAAAATACGGAGATTTCTGCTCAAAAGATTCATTTTCATACTATATCAATCCAGAAATAACGTTTGTTTACCCTAAGTTACTCATGGTTGTTAAAAGCTTCTGTCATTTGCTTCACTACTGACATTATTCTTGAAATTACATACATTTCTGTGTTCAAAGCACATATAATAAAAAGAAAATATGTTTTAAGTAAATACTTTAAAATCTCTCCAACAAATTTATTATCAGCAAAATTTAGCAGAAAGGTTAAGAGAAATTATCTTTACATGTATCTGTATTTATTTATTTAACATCAGATATTTGTGAAATGTTTCCTTAAAGCAAATAAGCAACCAAACAAAGAAGCAAACAAAACAAGGGTATAAGGTACTTTCTTTGTACTGTGGCGGAGGAGATTTTCTTTTTTTTTTTTTTATTATACTTTAGGGTTTTAGGGTACATGTGCACAATGTGCAGGTTTGTTACATATGTATCCATGTGCCATGTTGATTTCCTGCACCCATTAACTCGTCATTTAGCATTAGGTGTATCTCCTAATGCTGTCCCTCCCCCCTCCCCCCACGTATTTTTCATTTAGGTGCTGGAATTCTTCAATATTTTAATCTGTGTATGCTGATCATGAAATGGAATAGTTACAATCAGAATATGTGGATATTTTATTTGCATTTGATACAATTATTTTAAACATGAACTAGGATAATCTCTACACCAGATGGACCAGCAGCCACATTTAGGAGGCAGTAGATTCTGATGTGCTGCCCAGATGTCCTGCCCAGATGTCCCTTTCAGAACTCACATCCTCATTTCTCCAGATGCCAGGAGAGTTGGCTTCTTCTTATTATTTTTTTGAGACAGAGTCTTGCTCTGTCACCCAGGCTGAAGTGCAGTGGTGTGATCTCAGCTCACTGCAGCCTCCGCCTCCTGAGTTCAAGTGATTCTCCTGCCTCAGCCTCCCTAGTAGCTGGGATTACAGGCTCCCGCCACCATGCCTAGCTAATTTTTGTATTTTTAGTAGAGATGAGGTTTTGCCATGTTGGCCAGGCTGGTTTCAAACTCCTGACCTTGTGATCCACCCGCCTCGGTCTCCCAAAGTGTTGGGATTACAGGCTTGAGCCAACGCGCCGGGCCAGGAGAGTTGGCTTCTAATGCCTCGCAGCTGAGTACCTCTCTGGAACTTCTTAATTGTCTTTGGTCAAGGAAGCTGATTGTTTAAAGTTATGTTCCTTGTCTGGTAGTAGCCCATGCCCACGGACTGGTCAATGTGTTGTACTTGGCCCTTTGTTTATATTTAAATTAACTCTGAAGAGTCATCCTCATGTCAGAGCTACCTTACGTACAGCTGAGGCTTTTAGGGCAACTGAATCATATTTCTTCTTATTCTTCTGACCACTTATATTCCTGTTTTCCTCACCATGTTTTATGTATTTCTAAAAGGCAAAAACATATCCTTCATACAAATCTGCCTCAGAGTCTGTTTTCCAGGAAGTCAGTGAAGTACAGAAGTACACTGAGGAAAGAAAAGTACCTAGACTTTTTGAGGACAATTAAGATAAAGACTGTTTGCTAACTGATAACTGTTGATCCAAATGCTGAAGAATTTTACTTAGTACTTAAGCACTAAAATGGAATAAAACACATTCTATACATTCCACTGGCTCTCTCATTTCTGGATCTCACAGGTAGAGAAGTGAGACAGATATGTCTTTTTTTTAATGGAACATCAGAGAGCTATATAATAAACTTCTATTGTAATAGACTTAGTGACTTTGGCAAGTCTCATAACTGACTCATACGAGCTTACTGTATTCACTAGACTGTATCATATTTTTCTTATTAACCAGTATTAATCAAAAAGGCAAAATGCCAAAGCAGAATAAAAACTATATGTATTGACATTCATAAGAAACGTATTTACGTATGTCATAATATAAATCCATGCAAAATGACATTTTCACCATAAAGGCAACAGTAAAAAGAAAAATAAAATGTTGGGCCAAGCACAGTGACTCATGCTTGTAGTGTAAGCCCTTTGGGAGGCTGAGGTCAGTGGATTGCTTGAGCCCAGGAGTTTGAGACCAGCCTGTGCAGCACAGTGAAACCCCATCTCTACAAAACTACAAAAAATTAGCCTGGCGTGGTGGCATGCACCTGTAGTCCAGCAACTCAAGAGTCTGAGCTCCAGAGGTAAAGCTGCAGTGAGCTTTGACTGCACCATTGCACTCCAGCCTGTGTGACAGAGTGAGATCTTGTCTAAAAAAAGAGAAAAAAGGCCGGGCGCGGTGGCTCACGCTTGTAATCCCAGCACTTTGGGAGGCCGAGGCGGGCGGATCACGAGGTCAGGAGATCGAGACCACGGTGAAACCCCGTCTCTACCAAAAATACAAAAAAAAATTAGCCGGGCGTGGTGGCGGGCGCCTGTAGTCCCAGCTACTCGGAGAGGCTGAGGCAGGAGAATGGCGTGAACCCGGGAGGCGGAGCTTGCAGTGAGCCGAGATCGCGCCACTGCACTCCAGCCTGGGCGACAGAGCAAGACTCCGTCTCAAAAAAAAAAAAAAAAAAAAAGAGAAAAAAGTCTTACATTACATATTATCTTCCTAATGCTATGTAACATATTACTACATATTTAGTAAAATAATATTCACTTATCAGTTCACATTTCCTTAGGTCAGAAGTCCAGATGGGCTTGACTAGGTTCTCTGCAGAGGGTTTCACAAGTTCAATAACCCCGGCCAGCCAGATGTGTGGGAACTCGAGGGAAGAATCCACTTCTAGTTGTATTCAAGTTAATGGCCAAGTTCTGTTCCTTGAAGTGTTAAGACTAAGGTCCCCATTTCTTTGTTATTGTTAGCTATGGACCATTCTTACCTTCTAGAAGAAGCCTGAATTCCTTGGTGGGTGACCCCCCCATTCAAAATTAGCCATTCAAAACTATCAATGGCATGGCCAATCCTTATACTTCAAACTTCCTTACTTCCTTTTCTGCGACTCAGCAGAAAATATTTTTTCTTTTAAAGGGCTCGTTTTATTTGATTAGGCCAACCTAGATGCACTCTTGCATGCCATGCAGAGTGGCAGAAATCATTAAGTGACATTTTAAACTGATATGATATGCACAGATTCTACACAAACTCAAATATGACAGGGTTATACAAGGGCAAGGAACAATGGTGGCCATTCTTAGGATCCTGCCTACCATACATCCTATGTATAAAAATGTGTATATCATGCCATGTATCTTTAAAAAATACAATACTCAAATTGTTTTCTGCAGAATTTCAAGAGCAATACTACCTAGTATATCTGATTGTTCAAAATTATGGGATGAGTAATTAAGTTAATGCTTGCAATATCCACTTGAATATCACTTTCTGAAAACACATCAAAACAAATAAATGATTAAAGTTCAAATTTGTTTTTCTCCTTTCCATGATAATAGCTCCTAAAATCCCCAAATCTCCTTTAAAAATATGGGAGGAAGAACAAAATTACACCTGCAATAGACAATGTTTATAGCCTACCAAAATCCCTTTGTTGAAATATTAACTCCCAAGTTGATGGTATTAGGAGGTAGAGCATTTGGGAGGTCATTAGGTCATGAGGGCAGTGCCCTCACAAAGGCAATTAGTGCCCTTACAAAAGAGGCCTGAGGAAACTTATTTGTCTCTTCCACTATGTAAGGACACAGGAGGAAGTTGTGGTTTATAAGAAACTGGCCCTCACAAGACATTGAATCTGCTCACACCTTGTTCTTGAATTTCTGAGCCTCCAGATCTGTGGGAAATATATTTTTGTTGTTTATAAGCTACTCAGTTTATGGTATTTGGTTACAGCAGCTTGGACAGACTAAAACAACAGCCTAAGTTATTTATTTTGATATTTGTTATATTAAAGGCATCTGGTATATAAATAATATGAAAAAGATGCTGCCCATTATTCTAATATAATAATTTAATTATATTTTTTTAAAAAGACAAGATATAATGTTGAGCCAGTATACCTTTTATTATCCACTAGTCATAATAGACTGAAATAATATATATATAGCACGCTTGCTAGAAAAATGCCTTATGTTATCTGCCGTCTTATATTACTGCAGATAAGACTGTTGTTTGCATTTAGTTTGCTTTCTAGTAGCATACCAGTTTCTATAGAATGTTTCTGCTTCCTCTTCTTTTCCATCAGGAAGTGCTGTTGAAGTCCGTGAATCTATTGGGTTACACCTGAGTCTAATTGAATAATAACTAAGAATATCTTTCCTAAGCCATTTGTATATGTTGTATTTTATAAATCTCAAGTTCAAGAAAATTGGAAGGATATTCTACCTACAGAACATAACATTTTATTAGTCCCTTATAGTACTTAAAAAATTTCCAATGCATTATCGTTTGCATTAATCTTTATTATGCTTTCTTATTATAAAATAGTACATATTTACTTAAAGATCACTGAATGTTACAATACTTAGTCTGAGTTATAGTATAATACAATTCTTTTTTAGGTGGTATATTCACAATTAACTCTAGTGAGTTCATTCATTTTTTATTCATCTATTGTTTGTTTAGTCACTAGACATTTACTAAATCATATTAGTGAGCCATAAAAGAAGAAATATTACTCTATTTTAAAACATTTTCAATATAATTTTATATCATACTGATGGCATACGGGAATTATACAATTCCTTAGAAATGAATTGCAAATTTTGATGCTTTAGAATAATACTTGGTATATCATGCTGTTTTAAAATTCCAAAGGTCAATGACATGTAACAGTCAAACCCTGAGTTTAAATTCTTCTGCTCTAATTCCAAATTTTCTTCTTGGTAGCTAATTGATACTAAGCAAGTAATCTAGTCTCCGAAAAAGTTACATTACCAATTTTAAAAAGTAACAAACTTATAAAATACTACACAGACGTAAGCTATGATGAAGATAGTGATTATGCAGCAATAACAATACTTTCCATTTTGTAATATTTGTATAATCTGAAGTTGATCCCTTCCATTCTTAAGCTAGCTTTCCATAAAAAAATATGAAATTTATTTTTCTGAAGAAATATATGTTGACAAAGTCTCGGAGAATACAGTCATGTGTATTCCCAAATTCTAAACATGTGAGTCAGTTTCATTTTATCTTGTTATGAAAGCCTAGTCATGTGAAAAAATAATGATGGCAGTAAGATTCTAAGGCAACATGTATATAAGTAACTGAAGAAAACTAATAGTACAACAAATGGTCAGAAGAAATCCTTCACGAATGTGTTGAAGCAAAATTCAAATCAATATGATTGAATTGTTAATATCAATGAAACCCAAATAGACGCACCTGTGTAAAAAAGTTGAGTATCTCAGAATAAACTAGTCTTAGGCAAGGAAACAACTATAAACAACAAATTGGGCAAGTCGCAGCAAATCATTAAGGCTGAGATGGGTTACACATTTAATCCATGTTGTGAAAACTTGTTTTCTTTTCTTTAGGGCATTTGACTCAATAGCCCATGTTTTTCCATTAGGTGCAATTTGGCCCTATTAGAGGACAGGTGTATCCTTCATTCACTATTTAATTAAGAGAGAAATGTTAAAGTAATTGAACCTCTAGTGCTTTAAATGCAGGAGGAATATTGTATTTGTATTGTTTTAATATTCAAAATATGTAAAAGCCATGTTATTATATTAGTTAAAATACCAATAGAAAACATTTCAAATTATGTATTCATGCAACAATGTTTTCTGAGCAGCTATATGTGCTAGACTATAAAGAATTAAGTAATAAACAATACAGATATGATATTTGCTCTATTATACTACTAATGATGGCAGAAAAAGAGAGAGGAAATTACTATGATGTATGATTAATGCTATATCAAACAAAGTAATGTACAATTTGTGACAAATTCCAGGAATATCTAATTTATTCTACACAGTGCACAAAGTTTTCCCAGAAAATACCTCTTTAGCTTAGCTAAAAGTCTTCTAAACTAGCTTTATATTTTTTTAGTAGTTCTCAAACTGCAGCCTCATTTAAAGTGAAGATAAAAATTGTTTCATGGAAACTGAGTATTAAATTATTTTTCTTATATTATTTTAACATACCCAATAATAAAACTAAGAACATAATTTTTGAAGTTTTAATTCTGTGCAACTTTAAAATTAAAACATATTTCACAATGAATTATAAAGCAAAATTTATCTCAAATTAGTGAAACTGATAATGTTTACCTGATGATAAACTGATGCTACCAATATTAATATGGAGTGTATTGCTATGAGGTGAATTTTTCAGTATGGCCTGATTTACTGCTAAAGGATTTCTCAAACAAATTTTGTAGGTTTTATCCAGTGCAAAAATTCAGTCAATTGTCATTAGGTCGTCATTCTGTGGGAACATATCTCTTTTATCTATTTGTTCTTTCATTAGTGACTCATAATAATTAAAGTGAGACTATTGTTTCTAAGACAGTCAGAAGTATCAGATAATTTTTCCTCCCCCTCTGAAGGTTTGAGTCTGTGACAATGAACTGACAACAGGCAGATTAACAGGAGAAAAGGCATAAAATTTACTGACGGATAGAAGCACAGGAGCCATACTAAATATGAGACTCCAAGAGGGCCCAGGTGACTGAAGATTTCGAACTGTCCTGAGGCTACAGGTTATGGGAGGTGAGAGGAGGTGAGCATGTCCTTAGAAATAGTAGACAGTAGCCTGTGGTAAAAGTCTCTGTCAGACCACTAAAAGAATCAGACCTTTCCTGTGACTTAAGTTTCTCCTACATCAAGATAAACAGATAAGGAGTCCTCAGAGGAAGCCTGTTTGCAGCCCCACAAATGCAAATCTGCTGTACAAGAGGCAGCTTTTCAGAGCTATTCCCCTCTCTGCATCCTCTCTAAATAGTTATATCAAAAGATCCCAAAAAGTATACTTTGGGGTGGCATACTTTGGTATTCCTAAAATTGTTAAAGTTCTAAAGTGAAATCCAACAGATTTTTAATAGTGTCTAGGAAGGAGGGTGGAATAGGAGGCTGTAGAAACCTGTATGCAATATTTTTATTATTAAAGAAACGTGAATTTCTGTATAAACAACGTAATTAAATGTAATCTTAAATAATATTAATTGATAGACTTATTTTCAAATAAAGTAATACAAAGTAACAAAATTATTACGTTATGTATCTCAAACTTAAACTTAATTGGAAGTCAAATTAATATATATATATTCTATCTCAATATAAATTTATATATATATAAATATAGGTATGATCAGTTATTCCCATCTAGTCTAACCAAAAAGAGAAAAGTGAAAAGAAAAAGAAAAGAAAAAGAAAGGAAGAATAACACTTTTTCTACTTAAGCTACTCTAACAGGTTACTTACAACTTTTAAGATTCCTTAGTTCAGAGACTCCCCAAAGCATTATTGTGTATAAATACATTTCATTAATGACAACAACAACAAAAATCACATAGGGAACCAATTTCTGAGATGATTAATTGCTACCAGTTAAAATAAAATTTTCTTCTTGGTAATTACAACTGCATATTAATTATAAATGTCTACAAATAGCTTAACAAATGCACTTAGAGAGCCAAACAGCATTTATCATAAAACCTAAACTCGGTATTAGAGTATAAAAATTCCATGTGCCATGCTTTCTTTTTTGTGTGGATTAATACTTACCATTTACACAAATGAATTATGTTGAAAGTGTCATATCATAGTAAATCATCAACAAAGTGCTTTATTAATAATATAAAAACCTAAAATCATTAATGAAGGACATGAACAGACACTTCTCAAAAGAAGACATTTATGCAGCCAAAAAACATATGCAAAAATGCTCATCATCACTGGCCATCAGAGAAATGCAAATCAAAACCACAGTGAGATACCATCTCACACCAGTTAGAATGGCCATCATTAAAAAGTCAGGAAACAACAGGTGCTGTAGAGGATGTGGAGAAATAGGAACACTTTTACACTGTTGGTGGGACTGTAAACTAGTTCAACCATTGTGGAAGTCAGTGTGGTGATTCCTCAGGGATCTAGAACTAGAAATACCATTTGACCCAGCCATCCCATTACTGGGTATATACCCAAAGGACTATAAATCATGCTGCTATAAAGACACATGCACACGTATGTTTATTGCGGCACTATTCGCAATAGCAAAGAGTTGGAACCAACCCAAATGTCCAACAACGATAGACTGGATTAAGAAAATGTGGCACATATACACCATGGAATACTATGCAGCCATAAAAAATGATGAGTTCATGTCCTTTGTAGGGACATGGATGAAGCTGGAAACCATCATTCTCAGTAAACTATCGCAAGGACAAAAAACCAAACACCGCATGTTCTCACTCATAGGTGGGAACTGAACAATGAGAACTCATGGACACAGGAAGGGGAACATCACACTCCGGGGACTGTTGTGGGGTGGGGGGGGGCGGGGACAGCATTAGGAGATATACCTAATGCTAAATGACGAGTTAATGGGTGCAGCAAAACAACATGGCACATGGATACATATGTAACAAACCTGCACATTGTGCAATATACCCTAAAACCTAAAGTATAATAACAATAATAAAAAATTGTAATATATATGATACTTACCATGTGAATAAAATAAATCCACACTTCATTTTGTTTTGTGTGTTTTCTTGAATTTGAAATCATAATCAAAAAGAAAATGACAGAGAGAAACTACTGATTGGCTTACTTGTGCAAAGGCAATATTGTTTAGCTTCAAATTGCTTTTTCCCAAAATAGGACTAAGAAAATAGAGCTCCTATATCCAGAAATCTGTTTCCTTCACTGAGCAAATAATCAAAATTTAAATATAAAAACAGATTTGTTGAAATGGGAATATTTTTAAAAGTTTTATTTTCCAAATTGGATTATCCTGATTTATGTTTAATGAAAAATTGATTTTCTTAGACATGTAAGGTTTATATAAATAGCATTACACAAAAATATAATGGGATTTTAATACATATATATACACACACAATTTAGATTGCTCTTTGATTATACAGTAATATTACTTTTTAATTTTTTTTACTTTTTGAAATCTAGTACTTATTCAATATTATTATTATCTTTCCAATGAAGTATGAGAGGAAATGTAGGAGCCAAAGGAGAGCTTTCCCCTAGGCCCTCTGAAGTTTCACTGAAAACTCAATTCACAAAGGCAGATTAATTAGAGTAAAGGAATACAAATTTATTTAATGTGGGTAAAATGGAGCATTCAGAATGAAGACCAAAAGACACAGAGGAAATGCTTAGATTCAACACAGTATGTATGGACAGCCAAGTAGAAATAAAAATTGGACAAAAAGAATATGATCTCATGCTAATGGACAGAATGAGGAAAACAAGCAAGGTGTCTGTGTCCAGATTCTTCTTGGCTTTTTCTGAGTAGGTTTCCTTCTGTGTATGGGGCAAGACTCTCTCTAGAATGGGGGATTTTATGACCTACAGTCAACAAGATAAGTCCGATAATTTCTAGATGACCAGTTTTTACACAAAAATGTGCAGGCAAAGTTAGAGCAATACTTTTAGATTTTATGGATGGTTTTAGGGACAAGAGGTACCAGTTTCTATGAGACACCTTGGGTAAGATGAGTTCTAGTTTCTATGGCTAGCCATGGGGGAGCATGGGACTGATGGTGCAGGAGATGGTCACAGAAAAACTTTTGCTTCTGAGGCCTTCATTTTTGTGTATCGTTTTCTGATCCCCAACAGACACTAGACAGTAACTCAAAGCCACATGAAAAAATAAAGTTCTCAAAAGAGGTAAATAAATGGGCAGTCACAAAAGCTAGTACTATTGTAAAAACAGTTGTTAACTCCACTTTTGTTTTCTATATGATTTAAGAGAATAATACATAAAATACTATTAGTCTAAATGTTACTACCATTGTAACTTTGTTTTATAACTTCACTTTTTATTTTCTATATAATTTAAGAGCCTAATGTATTTAAAAGAGTTATTTATTTTGGGGGGCACACAATACACACAGATGTAATTTTGTGACATATACCACCTAAAGAGGTGGGGACAGAGCTACAAAAGAAGCAAAGTTTCGTGTTTGTTTGTTTTTTGTTTGTTTGCTTGTTTGTTTGTTTTGTTTGAGACAGAGTCTCACTCTTGTTGCCCAGACTGGAGTGCAGTGGCATGATCTCGGCTCACTGCACTTCTGCCTCCCGGGTTCCAGCAATGCCTCTGCTTCAGCCTCCCAAGTAGCTGGAATTACAGGTGCCCACCACCATGCCCAGTTAATTTTTATATTTTTAGTAGAGATGGGATTCACCATGTTGGCCAGGCTGGTCTCAAACTCCTGACCTCAGGTGATCC
The DNA here is from genome assembly GCF_009828535.3 of Hylobates moloch. Taxonomy (NCBI): domain Eukaryota; kingdom Metazoa; phylum Chordata; class Mammalia; order Primates; family Hylobatidae; genus Hylobates; species Hylobates moloch. The sequence goes on from NW_026652279.1 coordinate 147,566,381, forward strand.
ACCCTCCTCGGTCTCCCAAAGTGCTGGGATGACAGGTGTGAGCCACCGCACCCGGCCGCAAAGTTTTTATATGTTATCAAAATTAAGCTGGTATAAATTCAAATAAGAGTGTTATAACTTTAGAATATTAAATATAATTCCTACGGTAAACATAAAAATAAAAGTACCTATAGAATATATACAAAAGAATTTTTAAGTAAATATCTTACTACAAAAATCAACTAAACACAAAAGAAAACAGTAATGTATAAAATGAAGAACAAAAAAGCTATAAGGCATCCCTAAAACAAACTACAAAGTGAAAGAATTAAGTCTTTCCTTATCTGAAATTACCTTAAATGTAAAAGTATTATGCTCTCCAATCAAAACACAGAGATTAGCAGAATGAAGAAGATAATACAGTCCAACTATGTGCTGTCTACCAGAGACTGACTTTAGATCCAAAGACACAAATTGATATTAAATTACAGAACGGAAAAACCTGTTCCAAGCAAATGGGAACCCAAAGAGATCAGAGGTGGCTATACTAAACTATTAAAAAAATAGACTTTACATTGTAGGAACCAAGGGAAAACTTCCCTTTCACTTCCAGAAGATTTGCTGAAAAATCAACTCACAAAAGGCAGATTAATAAGAGAAAAGGTTTACAATTTTTTAAACATGTACACAAGGGGAATCACAGAGTGAGTACTTACTCCCTCAGTGGGATTCAAAAAGTGTATGTACCATCTTGAGGTTACAGAAAACAATGGGGTATTGGATCCTTGCCAAAACGGGTTATAATGGTAAAACGAATTATAGTGGAAAGATAGTTTATGGGAAGGAGAGAAGAGGAGGCTTGGCTAGGAAAGCTGGTTTTGTTATGTAGAAGAAATCTCACAGATAGGAGCCCTCAAAAAAATTAATAATAAATGTTTGTTTCAGAGCTTTAAAGCTGTCAAACTCAGTTAATCTTTCCTAGATCTGGACAGTGGAAGGCCTGGCTTCACAGATTCTTTATGGAAGTAAATCTCCCCCACAAAAGAAAGCTTTAGAGGGCTACTCCTATTTGCTGACTCTCTGAACTGCCATTTCAAAATATATCAAAGAAATATATTTTGGGGTAAAATATTTTGATTTCTTTGAAAATCAAAACAGGTTTCCAGGAACAAAAGAATAACATTACATATTAATAAAAATTTTAATACAGTAAGAAGATATAACAATTATAAACATTTACTCACCTACTGGCAGACTACCAAAATATATAAGAAAAAAAAACCTGACAGATTGAAGGGAAGAAGAGAAAGTTCTACAATAATAGTTTCAGAATTTAATACCTTGTTGGCAACATTGGATAAAACAAACTGACAGAGATGAGTGAGAAAATAGAGGATTTAAACAACACAGTAAACTAGCTACATCTAACAGATAGATATACAGAACACTCTGCCCAAACACAACAGCATAGACATTTTTCTCATGTACACATGGGACATTTTCCAGGACAGATCACATATTGGGCCAAAATTCCATCTCAAAAAATGTAAAAAGATAGATGTAATACAAAGTATCTTATTCAAGCACAAAGAGATAAAGTTAGAAATTAATAACAAAAGTACAATTGGAAAATTCAGAAATTTTTGAAAATTAAACAAAACTCTAGTAAACAACGAATAGATCAAAAAAGAAATCACAAGGAAAATTAGAAAATAATTTAGAGATGAATAAAAATGAAAACACAAAAGTGATGCTAAGAAGGAATTTATTCTTATAAACACATACTAAAAATTTAAGCAAAAATCGAATAGAAAACATAAATTTACAACTTAGGAAACTAAAAAAGGAAAAATAAACTCAACACTATCAGAAGAAAGGAAATAATGATTAGAATACAGATAAATGAAACAGAGAACATAAAAGCAGCAATCAATGAACCCTAAAGTTGTTTTTTCTTTGGGTAGAACAAAAAAAAAATTCAAAAACCCTTAGCTAGATGAACCAAGAAGAGAGAATTATCAAATTACTAAAATTACAACTAAATACGTGGACATTACCCCTGATTTTACAGAAATAAAGAGGATTTTAAGAGACTACTATGAAAAATTGTATGATAACAAATGGAATAAATCCATATAAAAAGGACAGTTTTCAAGAAACATAAGATCTACCAAGACTAAACTGAAATACATAATTTGAATAGAACTATAACTAGTAGGAAAATTGGATTAATAACCAAAAATATCCTAACAGAGAAAAGATCTGAACCTGATGATTTCACCAGTGAATTCTACCAGACATTTAAAGACCAATAATCCTTCTCAAACTTTTCAAAAAAAGAGAGTATTTTCTAACTCACTGACATGAGACACTGTTACACTGATACCAAAGCAAAAGACACTATAAATTTTAAAAAGTACAGATCAATATCTCTTGCAAACTCATGCAAAATTCTCAACCAAATACTAGTGAACTGAATTCAGCAGGGTATAAAACATATTAAACACTGTATCAATCCATTTTCCTGCTACTGATAAAGACATACCTGACTGAGAAGAAAAAGAGGTTCAATTGAACTTACAGTTCCACATGGCTGGGGAGGCCTCAGAATCATGGCTGAAGGTGAAAGGCACTTCTTACATGGCAGCGGCAAAAGAAAATGAGGAAGATGCAAAAGCAGAAACCTCTGATAAAACCAACAGATCTCTTGAGACTTACTCATTATCAAACTGAGCCCATGATGCAAATTGTCTCCCACTGGGTCCCTCCCACAACATGTGCGAATTATGGGAGTACAATTCAAGATAAGATTTGGGTGGAGACACAGAGCCAAACCATATCATTCTGTCCTTGGCACCTCCAAATCTCATCTCCTCACCTTTCCAAACCAATCATGCCTTCTCAACAGTTCCCCAACATTTTAACTGATTTCAGCATTAACCTAAAAGTCCACAGTTCAGTCACATCTGACAGAAGGGAAGCCCCTTCCACCATTGAGCTTGTAAAATCAAAAGCAAGCTAGTTACTTCCTAGATACAATGGGGGTACTGATATTGGGTAAATACAGCCATTCTAAATGGGAGAAATTGGCCCATGCAAGTCTGAAATTCAACAGGGCAGTCAAATTCTAAAGTTCCAAAATGGTCTCCTTTGACTGTATGTCTCACATCCAAGTCACGCTGCTGCAAGAGGTAGGTTCCCATAGTCTTGGGAAGTTCCACCCCTGTGGCTTTGCAGGCTATAGCCCCCTACTAGCTGTTTTCACAGGCTGGCATTAAGTGTCTGTGGCTTTTCCAGATTCATGGTGCAAGTTTTTGGTCGATCTGCCATTTTGGGGTCTGGAGGACAGTAGCCCTCTTCCCAGAGCTCCACTAGGCAGTGCCCTAGTAGGGACTCTGTGTGGGGGCTCCAACCCCATATTTCCCTTCTGCACTGCCCTAGCAGAGGTTCTCCATGAGGGCCCCGCCCCTGCAGCAAATTTGCCTGGGCCTCCAGGCGTTTCCATACATCTTCTGAAATCTAGGAGGAGGTTCCCAAACCTCAATTTCTGACTTCTTTCCACCTGCAGGCTCAACACCACGTGGAAGCTGCCAAGGTTTGGAGCTTGCACCCTCTGAAACCATGGGCTGAACTATACCTTGGCCCCTTTTAGCAATGGCTAGAATGGCTGGGATGCAGGGCCCCAAGTCCCTAGGCTGGACACAGCACGGGCACCCTGGGCCCAGCCCACAAAATCATTTTTTCCTGCTAGGCTTCAGGGTCTGTGACAGAAGGGGCTGCCATGAAGACCTATGACATACCCTGAAGACATTTTCCCCATTGTCTTGGGAATTAATATTTGGCTTCTTTTTACGTATGAAAATTTCTGCAGCCTGCGAGAATTTCTTTTCAAAAAATGGATTTTTCTTTCCTACTACATCATCAGACTACAAATTTTCTGAACTTTTATGCTGTTTGTCTTTTAAAACAGAATGCTTTTAACAGCACCCAAGTCATCTTTTGAATGCTTTGCTGCCTAGAAATTTCTTCTGCCAGATACCCTAAATAATCTCTCTGAAGTTCAAAGTTCCACAAATCTTTAGGGCAGGGGCAAAATACCACCATTCTCTTTGCTAAAACATAACAAGAGTCACTTTTGCTTTAGTTCCCAACAAGTTCCTCATCTCCATATGAGACCACCTCAGCCTGGATCTTATTGTTCATAGCACTACCAGCATTTTTGTCAAAGCCATTCAATAGGTCTCTAGGAGGTTCCAAACTTTCCCACATTTTCCTGTCTTCTTCTGAGCCCTCCAACTGTTAGAACCTCTGCCTGATACCCAGTTCCAAAGCCCTTCTACATTTTCAGGTATCTTTTCAGCAACACCCCACACTACTGGTACCAGTTTACTGTATTGTTCCATTTTTATGCTGCTGACAAAGACATGCCCAAGACTGGGGAGAAAAAGAGATTTAATTAGACCTACACTTCCACATGGCTAGGGAGGCCTCACAATCATGGCAGAAGGCAAAAGGCACTTCTTATATGGAAGCAGCAAGAGAAAAATGAGGAAGATGCAAAAGCAGAAATCTCTGATAAAACCATCAGATCTCATGAGACTTGTTCCCTATCATGAGAAGAGTATGGGAGAAACCACCCCCATGTTTCAAATTACCTCCCATTAGGTCCCTCCCACAACATGTGGGAATTATGGGAGTACAATTTAAGATGAGATTTTAGTGGGGACACAGAGCTGAACCATATCAAACACTATAACCAAGAGGAATTTATTCCTGTAATGCAAGGATGATTCAACATAGGGAAATTGATCTATGTAATACACCACATTAACAGAAGGAGGGATAAAAATATATTTACCTCAACTGAAACAGAAAAAGTATTTGACCAAATTCAACAATTTTTCATTATAAAAACACTCAAACTAGTGATAGAAGGAAACTACCTCAACATAAATAGAGCCGCATATGAAAAACCTACAACAGACATTATACTCAATGAAGAAAGATTGGAGGCTTTTCCTCAAAGATCAAGGTAAGAATGGTCATTTTTATCACTTTATAAATTCAACATATTAGTGAAAGTTCTAGCCTGAACAATTGACCTAAAAGAAAGAAAGAAATGAGGAGGAATCCAAATTAGAAAGGAAGAAGTAAAATTATTTCTGTCTGCAGACAATAGGATCTTTTATATGTAGAAAACCTTAAAGATACACACACACACACACATACACACATGCACAAACACAGATACATACATAAACTGTTAAAACTAATAAACAATTTTACCAAGGAGCAGTATAGAAAGTCAACACACAAAAAGCAGTTGCAGTCCTACACATTAAAAATGAATAATATGTAAAACAAATGATGAAAACAATTCCATTGACAATAGTTTTTAAAAGAAATAAAAATGCTTAGGAATTAATCTAAGCAGTAAAAGATTATACAATGAAAACTATAAAACATTGCTCAAAGAAATTACAGGAGACATAAGAAAATAGAAACACATCCATGTTCATGAATTAAAAGACCATATTTTTAAATGTAAATACTTCCCAAAGTTATCTATAGACTCAAAGCAACTCCTATAAAAATCCTGAAAACTTTTTTTTTGGCTGAAATAGAGAAATCCATCATAAACTTCATTGAAATGGCATCTCACAGAACACATAATTTTTTTTTTTAATCTGAGATGGCTTTTAATATTTTGAGGTATGTTCCTTCAATACCTAGTTTATTGAGAGTTTTTAATATGAAGAGGTGTTGAATATTATCCAAAGCCTTTTCTGCATCTATTGAGATAATCATGAGGTTTTTGTCTTTAGCTCTGTTTATGTGATGAAACACATTTATTGATTTTCATATGTTAAACCAACCTTGCATCCCAGGGATAAAGCCTACTGGATTCTGGTGAACAAGCTTTTTGATGTGCTGCTACATTGGGTTTGCCAGTATGTTGTTGTTGAGGATTTTTGTATAATGTTCATCAATGATATTGGTGTGAAATTTTGTTGTTGTTGTTTGGTCTCTGCTAGGCTTTAGTATTAGGATGACACTGGCCTCACAGAATGAGTTAGGGAAGAGTCCCTCCTTCTCAGTTTTTTGGAATAATTTCAGTAGAAATGTTTTTTTCTGCAGTCAAATACTCTACCACTGATTTCAGGCCGGGCGCGATGGCTCACGCCTGTAATCCCAGCACTTTGGGAGGCCGAGGCGGGCGGATCACGAGGTGAGGCGATCGAGACCATCCTGGCCAACACGGTGAAACCCCGTCTCTACTAAAAATACAAAAAAATTAGCTGGGCGTGGTGGTGGGTGCCTGTAGTCCCAGCTACTTGGGAGGCTGAGGCAGGAGAATGGTGTGAACCCAGAAGTTGGAGGTTGCAGTGAGCCGAGATCGCACCACTGCACTCCAGCCTGGGCAAGAGAGCAAGACTCTGTCTCAAAAAAAAAAAAGAAAAGAAATGTTTTTTTCTGTACATCTGGTAGAATTTGGCTGTGCCTTCATCTGGCCCTGGGCATTTTTTGGTTGGTAGGTGACTTATTACTGATTCCATTTTGGAGGTTTTTTTTTTTCTGTTCAGGGAATCCGTTCTGCCTGGTTCAGTCTTCAGATGGTGTATGTATCCAGGAACTGGTCCACCTCTTAGATTTTCTAGTTTGTATGCATAGAGGTGTCCATACTAGTTTCTGATGGTTGTTATTATTTCTGTGGGGTCAGGAGTAACATTTCCTTCATCATTTCTAATGGTGTTTATTTGGATTTTCTCCCTTTTTTAAAATTAGTCTAGTGTCCTATCTCTTTTATAAATTTTTTTCAAAAAACAATCTCCTGGATTTGTCCATCTTTTGATTGTTTTTTTGTGTCTCAATTTCATTTAGTTAGACTCTGATTTTCCTTATATATTGTCTTCTGCTAGCTTTGGGGTTGGTTTGCTCTTGTTTCTCTAGTTGTTTCAGTTGTGATATTTGGTTGTTAAATTGAGATCTTTCTCACTTTTTGACATGGGCATTTAGTGCTATAAATTTCCCTCTTAATACAGACTTAGCTGTGTCCCGGAGATTCTGGTATGTTAGTTTCATTAATTTCAAAGAAGTTCTTGATTTACACTTTACTTTCGTGATTTACCCATATGTCATTCTTGTTGAAGTAGTAGAATGCTAGTAATTTTCTGTAGATTTCTATCAGGTCCATTTGATTCAGCGCTGAGTTTAAATCCTGAATATCTTTTTAAATTTTCTGCCTTGATAATCTGTCTAATACTGTCAGAGAGATGTTGAAGTCTCCCACAAACCCACAGCCAATATACTAAATAGGCAAAAGCTGGAAGCATTTTCCTTAAAAACTGGCACAAGACAAGAATGCTCTCTCTCACCACCCATTTTCAACACAGCATTGAAAATCCTGGCCAGAGCAATCAGGCAAGAGAAAGAAATAAAGGGCATCCAAATAGGAAGAGAGAAAGTCAAATGATTCATGCTTGCAGATGACATGATTCTATATCTAGAAAACCCTATAGTCGCAACCCAAAAGCTTCTTAAGCTGATAAACAACTTCAGTGAAGCTTCAGTGTACACAATCGAAGTACAAAAATTACTAGCATTCTACTACTTCGACAAGAGTCAAGCTGAAAGCCAAATAAGAATGCAATCTCACTCACTCCTGTCACAAAAAGAATAAAATACCTAAGAGTACAGTTAATGAGTTGAAAGATCTCTACAAGAAGAACTACAGAACACCCCTCAAAAAAAAAATCAGAGATGACACAAAACAAATGGAAAAAATTTCATGTTCATAGGTAGAATCCATATCACCAACTTGCTATACTGCCCAAAGCAATTTACATATTCAGTGCTATTCCTATCAAACCACCAAATGATATTCTTCACAAACTAGAAAAAAAAAATGATTAAAAAATGCATATGGAAACAAAAAAGAGCTCAAATAGTAAAGGAAATCCTAAGCAAAAAGAACAGAGCTGGAAGCGTCACACTACCTGACTTCAAACTGTACCGCAGGGCTACAGTAACCAAAACAGCATGGTACTGAACACACAGACTGATGGAAGAGAATAGAGAGCCCAGAAATAAGGCCACACACCTACAACCATCTGATCTTTGATGAAGCTGACAAAAACAAGCAACAGAGAAATGACTCCCATTCAATAAATGATGGCCAATAACTGGCCATATAGTTTGTACAGTATATAATAAAAGAAGACATTGCACAGTTAGAAAACCAAGTAGTTTATCTGTTCTTTTATTTATGGAATTCAGACAATTTTTTTCTTAATGGGATGATTATTGATTCACTGAGATTTAACTCTACAAATTTGACACTTATTTCTTATTTGTCCAATTAATTCTTTGTCTCCTTTTACCTCGTTTTCTGCTTGCTTTTGTATGAAGTGGATATTTTTAGAATTCCATGTTAGCTATCGCTTTTCGATACTATTTCATTGTTGCTTCAGAGTATATAATTTGTATATGTAACTTATCGTCTACCTTCAAGTGATATTATACTACTTCACCTACAGCATGTCAACCTTATATTTTCCTTTCTCCCTTTCTGAACTTCATGCTGTTGCTGTCTTGTAGTTTATTTATGTTTGTTTTAAATCCAGCAAAATATTTGATTATTTTTCTTTAATCAATCATCTTTATTCATATTACATTTTACAGAAATTTATACAATAAGAACAATATTTACCTTTATCCATAGCTATGTGTCTAGCTCTGTTTAATTCCTTATGTAGATACAGATTTCCATCTGGTATTATTTTACTTCTGTTTGAAGGATTTCCTTTTACATTTTTTGCAGTGCTGCATTGATGGTGATAAGGCAGAGAGGGGGATCAAGATGACAGGGTAGGACCCTCTAGTAATTGTCCATGCCACCCTCACCCCACAGAAATATCAATTTGGAAAACTATCCACATACACAAATATCTTCACAAGAGCTAAAGAAACCAGGTGAGAGATCACAGTACCTGGTTGTGGAAAAATAAGAAAAAAGTATCATTGAAGAAGGAAGGAAGGGCAGTTTTACATGGCCTGTCCCCAACCCCAGGCAGCAAGCCCAGAGAAAAATACTGCCTGCCTGGGGAAAGCAGGGGGAAGTGAACACAAAACTTTGCTTGGTCCCAGACACTGGGCCCACCACAGTAAAACTCAGTACCAAGCCGACCCCATGGCCCGATATTCCAGACCAGTCTGTGGACTAAGCCTCCAGAACCGCCAGGTGGAGCCACATAGCCCCTGGCTTCCGGCTTGCGTGACAGTCTCAATCAATCTCTCACGTTTTATGTGTCTGAAAATGTCTTTATTTAAACTTTGTCTTTCAAATATATTTTTTGCTGTATAAGATTTTAGTATGATTGTTTTCTTTTCATATTTTAAAGATATTAGTCAATAGTTTCCTATTTTGCGTTATTTCTAACCAGAAATCTGCTCTTACATTTAACTTCTTTTAATCTTCCTTGAATGTTTTTCTTTCTACGTTTTTGAAAGACATTCTATTTTTACTTGTTTTAAGCAATTTGGTTAAGATGTGTTTTGTTACAGTTTCCTTTACGATTCCTGTATATATGATCGGTAGTGCTTCTTAAATTTTTGTATCTACAGTTTTAATGAAATTTGGAAAATTTTGGACGACTACAGCTTCAGATATTTTTTTGTACACCTCCCCCTTTATGGAAACATTATTATTAGGCTGCTTGAAGTTCTCTCTTTGTCAGTGATTTCTATTTTTAGTATTTTTTCCCCTTTTGTTTCACTTTGCATAGTTTTCATTGCTGCATCTTCAAGTCCTCAATTCTTTTCCTCTGCAACGTCTTTTCTACCATCATTCGTTCCTGCATATTTTCCATCTGATTGTCCTATTACAGTTTTTGTCTCTAGAAGTTGAGTTTGAGTGGAACTCCATCTCCTCTACTCTAGGAAACTGTCAGAATTTTTCTAGATTTTATCTTTGGGCTTTGGTTATTGATTTGCAGAATTTTTGTATATTCTTTATATAAACTGTTAAGCACATTAAAAATATTTTTCCCAGATTGTATCTTACCATTAAATTTTAATGTATTTTAAGAAATCGAGATAAAACAATAAATTTACCATATGAACCTCTTTTAAGTGTACATTTCAGAGTTGTTAAGTATATCAATAAGCATATTCACATAGTTGTGCAACAGACTTCTAGAAATGAAACTGTATACCGATTAGATACTAATACTCAATCCACCCTCTCCCCCTCCCTTGGTAAACACCTTTCCACTTTCTGTCTCTATGGTTTTGCTTCTTTAGAAACTTCATATTAGTGGAATCTTAGAAGATTTGTCCTTTTCTTTGACTGGAATGACTTAAGCTTTTGTCAAATTATTTGAGATACCTAATGAAAACATACTAGATGTAGGTACACTTAGATCACCTTATAGCTTTTTCATTATGTTTACTCTCTGGCTTTGAAATCTAATGCAGTGACAAATATACATTATATATTTCTATAATTTATATGCATTTCCTGCTTATAGTTTAAGACATTTTCATGAGTCTTCCTTGTTTAAACTTTTATTAATATTTTAAATAAAGCAAAACTTGCTACGTGTTTTATAATCAAGGAAATTGGCTTGTCTACACATTTATTCATCTCTTGTTTTATATGCAATATCAAAATAGTATTAATTTCTTCATGTAATGGAATATGTCTTGGTTATTATTCCTATGTAATTATGTTTATCTTTTCTTCAAGAGAAACAGGGAATAATATAAATACAGTCATGCACTGCATAACAACATGTCAGTCAACAACGAACTCTATATATGACAGTCACCCCAGAAGATCATAATGACGCTCAACAATTCCTACTGCCTAGTGACATCTTGATAATTCTGACCTGGTATAGGCCTAGGATAATGTATATACTTGTGTCTAGGTTTTTAACAAAAAAGATTAAAGAGTAAAAAATAATTAAAATATTAAAAATAATTTTTAGAAGAATATAAAAAATATTTTGTACAGCTGTAAATATGTGTTTTTTAAGCTAAGTATTATTACAAAATGTCAAAAAGTTAAAAATTTTATAAAATAAAAAAGTTACAGTAAGCTAAGTTCAACATATTATTAGACACTTTTAAAAGTAAGTTTGTGTAGCTTAAGTGTGCGGGGTTTACGTAGTTGACAGTAGTGTACAGTCATGCTTTTGGCCTTCACATTTACCACTCATTCATTGGGTCACCCAGAGCAATTTTCATTCTTGCAAATTTGATTCATGTTAAGTGACCTATACAGGTGTACCATATTTTATCTCTCACAATATATTTTTACTGTACTTTTTTTGTTTAGATATATATAAATATACAATTCTTACCATGGTGCTACCATTACCTACGGTATTCAGTGTAATAACACTTTGTATAGGTTTTTATTCTAGGAGCAATAGCCTATACTGTATAGTAGGCCACACCATCATGGTTTATGTAAGTATTCTCTATGATGTTTGCACAATCATGAAATTGCATAAAGATACTTAATAATTATTAAATAAAAAGGAATCAAGATGGTGGGGTTTTTGTTTTGTTTTGTTTTGAGACAGGGTCTCACTCTGTCAGACAGACTGGGATGCAGTGGCATGACCGTGGCTCACTGCATCCTTGACCTCCCAGGTTCAAGTGATCCTCCCACCTCTGCCTCCCAAGTAGATAGGACCACAGGTGCACGCCAACACACCTGGCTAATTTTTTTAAAAATTATTTTTTGATTTTGGTTAAAATATCTACTATTTTTTAAAGATGTGTAATTTCTGACTACCATATGTTTTATTATTTGTAGAACTTAAAGGTATTGTCACATTTCAAATGCATTTTTGTACTATTCATATAATCAGAAATTTTATTTTAAATTTAACTATTCAAAAATAAATAAACCACATCATTTAATAATGTTAAACTACAAAGGCAATCAGATAAAACAAACAGTATAAATCAGTACATTAGAGAGCTGATTACATATTTTTGTTTGTTAAACATATGACTCCAGGGATCTAAGCATCACCATTATTTAACACATTAGTCATCTGGAGTTGTCATGAGTTAGCAAACCAAAAATTCCCAGAGTTAATTTTACAAGCCTCAGTAGTTTGGGAAGTCTTGTCTTGTCATTTTTTTCATAGCTCTAACATTTATCACAGAATACAATTATAATTGTTTACTCACTCAGGCAAAATACAACCTTAGGAGAAATACAAGAGTTATGACCTGTATAATTAAGAAAAGAATGATGTTCCAAATAAATAGACACGAGAATTTGACTTGTCCCAAAACCCACAGTTTCTTCTTTAATCAATAAGCAACAATGAGAATAGTCTATATTTTCAACAATTGCTACTTTAAAGAACATCAAAAATTCAGAATCCACCAAGTTAATAAAACTCTAAAATAAATGAGTATATCTAAACCTGAATATTTTTATATAATACAGTAAAATGACTAATTTACTGTATTATATTATAATACAATACAGTAAAATGACTATTTTACTGTATTATAAAAATATTCAGGTTTAGATGTACTCATTTATTTTAGAGTTTATAATACAATATTATTATACAAGGGAAGATGTTATTGATGAAAATTCATGTCATATGCCTATGGTGTGCTAAAATAAAGAGGCAATACTTTCAGTTAATATCTCTCTGTATCTTACTATCTCTTTCTGCTTCTCCTTTCCACACTGTTGGTTTTATAATTTTAGCAAGGCATGTAGTTGAGGTGAATTTTTTATATTTAAGTAAACTGTTGCATTTGTTTGGTGGAAAAACCTTATAAGCACATAGGAAAGGAGGGTAAATTTTATAAAGGTATGATCAAACCAATAAGAATGATTAGCAATATGAGACAAGGCAACAAACTAACAAAAACAAATAAACACCAGCAAGAAACAAGAAGACAAATTGGATATCTTCTACAAGGGGGACGAAGTAGAAAGAGAATTGAAAAAAAAAAAAAAGGGAAATAATAGAAGTCAGAACCATGGAGAAATCCCACATTTGGTGGTCTGCCTCTGCTGATGTTGCTAATAACAAAAATGAATTTTAGTAATAAATGAATATTTGGTATAAACTGCATAAGAGTGTGTGACAGTTTATGTGGGTGTGTATGCTTGGTGCTATGTCCTTTTTAAATACTTACTAGAATTTACCAGTAAAGATATCCAGATCTGGTGCTTTCTCCATTAGAGGAAGTTAACTACATATTTAACTAAAACAACAACAACTAGGGCTATTCAGATTGCTATATCTCATTGGGAGAACTTGAGCACTGTCCTTTAACATAGTCAAGTTATTGGAAAATCTTTGATTGTGGCGGGATTGTTTCACAGGTTTGCTAGGCAGGATTCCAACAACACAACAGCCTTCAGTTTACTAATAATTTTGTCCCACTGTTGAGGTAATACTCTTCTGACTATTTACTTGAAGTTCTTTGTATTATGTATTTATTTTCACTTGGCATGGTAAAAATATTATTCTATTCCTGTGAGAGCACCAGGAGATGATTCACCTACTTCATTTGGGTGGCTCCTTTCCTGGCCTTGGCAATGTTCCTTATATCCATGTGCTAATTACTACTCAGATAGAGATTCATGGGGCATCTTCTGAAAGTCTCTACAGAACTTTCTCTGTACAGCTCTATTATTTGTTCTTTGTCTGTAATCTCTAGACATCTTTGCCTCTCGAAACACGGAACTCTGTCTCTGTAAGTCACTGAGCTCAACCTGCTTTCTTATTCCCTGTCCTGACGTATTAATCACCTCTAGGTTGTGAGCTTGGTGAACAGGAGGGCTCATCTTGTTTATTTTCACTTTTATCAGGAATTACTTTTCCATGATGTCTGTTATCCAGTGTCTGAAAACTGCTGTTATATATACATATTTTTCACTTCAGCCTTATCCTGCTGAATTCAGGTTCTACTCCTAACAAGTTCTCCTCAACGTATAGCTTTCAAATGGAAGTGACCTTCAGAAAGTTTGAGAGTTCATAGGATCCAGAAGTTACACATATTTCCCACTGTAACTGTGCCCTATCCTTGAATATGAAGCCTCTCTTTATTGGAGCAGCTATTCTCAGCTTGGCTTTTCATGCTTACTAGAAGGAGCAATGGTCTCTCAAATTACATGGTAACTCTTTGTTGCAGATTTGTGAGGCTATCATGAGTCACTTTGCCTTCCTTCCTGTTTCTGCTGAAGAGCTGATAATAATCTAGGCTTCTGATTGCTTTTAGTGGTTTGACCCAATTGTTTGCATCATTTGGAGTGCATTGGGGATACTTACTTGCTTAATTTTATTATAAATGTATGTTTTATAGATTTTTTTACTATAGTTGTTTAACTTGTTTTAGTTTGGAGAGGAGTTGGAGAAACTTGAGGAAATTTCAAAAACTGTCACAGAAGCTATCTTCAGAAGATGAAATTTCTCTTTTTCTTTCTCGTTTTTCTCCAAATGTTCTTTTTATTTTTTTCTGAGTATTTTGAAAATAAGTTGCAGATATTTTGACACTTCAACCATGAATACATCTGCATAGATATCATAAAATAATACCATTAACATTATTATAACTGAAAATCAAGTATAGTTCTATAATGATAATGCTGTGTAATTAATATACAATCCATACACAAAGGTTCATAATAGTTCCAAAAATGCAGCACACACAGAGAAATACATACAATTATGTTTCCCTATTCAGGAAATAATGGAAGTTGCCAATGTGTTTCCTATATCACTTTGATCCCCTTTGACCCATGGGAATTTCTGTCTGTCTGTATTTATACAATTGATTCATTGGCATTATTTTTTATAGAATGTCCCACATTTTAGAATTATCAGAATGTTTTCTTATGATTCGAGCCTTTTTATACACCTTTAATACAGTGACTAATAATGAAGTTGTATAATTCTTACTACCTCATATCAGCAGGCACATGATAGTTTGTATTCAGATGGTGTCTAACTTTCTATATGCTGCATAAACTGTGTCTTAGCTCCTTATTTTGTATGTATACTTTTTCTCTGTTTTTGGAAAATAATTAATGGAGTGATACTTTTAAACAGTGTGAATAAGCTATGCCTCAGTATCTTTCCATTTATTCCATTAGCTTCCATTTATAATTAATATGCTAATTAGTTATTGCATTGTAATTTGCAAAATGGTGGGTTTTCAGTCTTTTATTCAACATGAATTAATTGGCTTCTTCTGAAAAAATAATTTTCTGCCATTTTTCATTCTTTCTTCATTCTATCCCTCTTTCTTTTCTTTCTTCTCTTCTTCCATCCTTCATTCATTGCTTTCCTCTTATCTTTTTCCTGAGTATTTCTATGAGCTTATGAGTAGATATGTGAAAAATAGCTAGATGATTTCCTGCTAAGTTTAAGAAAAATAATTAAATGCCCTTTATCTCTATTATTGCAACGAGAATATTGCAGTGAAACTGTTAGGCCATGCAAATAGAAAATAAAACTCCATAAGGAATCCCTTTTTATCTAACAGTTAAAATCAATTTTTATAAAATTTAATTATGTCCCTTTTAGTCTCAACTTGTTTTGAATTTCCTTTGGCTTCTCATTATTCATTTCCCTACTATTTATCTAATTATTTCTACAGATATTAAAAAGAAATAAAATAAGAAGCATACAGTCAGATTATAGGAGTTAATTAGGTATTAAAGCATAAAACATTTATGGATGCCAAAAACAACTATGGATGTCATTATGGATGTCATTAATAGAAAAGAAAGAACAAAGTTTTTCATTGTTGTATATAAGTATCATAGTGAAAATAACAGGAGATGGCAGGTATCTAACTTTTATATGAAGGGTAAAATAGACTTATAAAATAACGTAAATAGTATATAGCAATTAAATAACTGTGTGTTGTTAGGATGATGGAATGTACCTGTTAACAGTGACATGTAAATTATTATTGAAGTGGTTTTTGCTCAGAATAAAATGAAAATAGAGAATATTTTCACAAGAAAACAATGTTATGTTTTCACTCTTCTGCAACTGGAGACTGAATTCAGAAGTATTAATACAATACAAGTTAATGCTCCTAGTAATCTATGGCCATCAAAACTAACAATTGCCAGACAATGTATAGGACAATTAAGAACCATATAATGTTTAAAATAGTACAAAGCTGAACACATTCTACTAAATATTTGCCAATAATGTAGAAAGAACTAATATATTTAAAAATAGCAATATCAATGAAAATGCATATTTTACATATAAAGAAAATATTACACACATATTAATTTTTCTCACTGTACCTATGTGCTCATACAAAATATATAAAACTTCAAAATTTGTAGAAAAGGGAAATATCTGTTTTTCCTTAAATTGCATACTTAATTGCCTTGTGATGTCTTTAACTTTTCTACCATCTCATTATTTTCCTAATTTAATGATAAAAAGTCCTTGGGCTTATTGTAAAACTTTTGCATCAGTATTTAGAAAAATAAATTTAAATATTATATAATAAAACTGCCCATTTCTAGAAAAACGGAACATATTACAGTTAAAATTACTTCTAAAATCTCCTTAGATTAAAAATTGTGGTAAAATACACATAACGTAAAATTTATCATTTAACCATGCTTAAGTTAGTACATGTAGAGTTTAATAGTGTTAAGT
Organism: Hylobates moloch; assembly: GCF_009828535.3. Lineage (NCBI taxonomy): Eukaryota > Metazoa > Chordata > Mammalia > Primates > Hylobatidae > Hylobates > Hylobates moloch. The sequence goes on from NW_026652279.1 coordinate 147,583,045, forward strand.
ACATTCATACTGTTATGCAATACATTTCCAGAACTCTTTTTATTTTACAAAACTGAAACTCTATACCCATTAAACAACAACTACCTATTCTCCCCTTCGCATAGACCCTGGCAACTATTCTTCTACTTTTGGTCCCTGTGAATTTGCCTACTCTGAGTCCCTCATAAAATTGGAATCATACATGTTTGTCTTTTTGTGACACTGACTTATTTCATTTAGCATAATATCCTCAAGGTTCATCCATGTTGTTGCATATGTAGGAATTTCCTTCATTTTCAGGCTGAATGATACTCCTTTGTATGTATACTGTATACCACAACTTGTTGATTCATTTAACATGGTAGACTCTTTAGTTGCTTTTATCTCTTGGCTATTGTCAATAGTGCTGCCATGAACATAGGTATACAAATATCTATTCAAATATCACAGTCACCCTGTTTTCAATTATTTTGTGAAAATAACCAGAAATTACAATTTTTATTAAACTGCATCCATGCTATAAATACTAATAAAAATGTTTATGTAAAGATAAATCTTTACATAAACTTGCTAAATTTATAAAGTTTAATAAACTCACTTTAGGCTTTTGTATCTCTTGCTTATGTACATTCCTCAACTGGTTTTTATAGCTTTTATTTATTTTTCTAATGGGTACCTCAGATTTCAGAAACCCCTCACCACAGGAAACCTTTTTCATATACACATTTGTATTTATTCTTACTGTTCTTTCTTCTCCATCTAAAGTATTATATTTTCCTCTCAAACACATCTAGTTACCTATAAAATGAGAGTGTTAAATTATATATTCAATTTGTTCTTTAAACATCATACAGTTGGATCTTAGAAACGTTTCTTGAAAATTGTTGTATAATGAAAATTTAATTAAAAATGTAACCACTTCCACAATGTCAGTCTTCTTATATTTTCAAGTGCCAAGCTGTGTTTAAAGATGTTTTGTGTTCAGTTTTATTTCTTGAGAAAGAAATTTTACTGTACCCACAAATGAGCTCCAGTTAAGACATGAGGAAATTTGTTTATTAAAGTTGGCACTAAACTAGGATAAATTATTTAGAAGTTAATATTCTCACCTTTAATCAAGATAAAGACCCATGTGCTTTTAAAGTTATTTTACTAAGGAGTTATATTTCTTCAAAAATATATTTATTAAAAGGAAAACTTTATTATGTTTTCTAGATACAAAGCTATCCTAGATTGCTTTTATTTTATATATTTGTTGTTTCAAGTATTTCCACCTCCTGTATAATTTGTGTGAAAAAATAGTCATCCAATTTGCAATATCTCACCTAGGTCTTGGCAAAATACAATCTGTGAGGTTTCAAATTTAATTTAGTTTAGCACTGTGGAAGTTTGAAGCACAATATCTAGTTTAGTAGCCATCTGGGGAGGTAGGATGAAACAGGATATGGGAAACACCTGTCAGTTTTGGCATGACTCGTGAGCATAAACCATACAAACCACTTATAAGCACTATGATGATATGCCATGAACAGCATTATATTGCATTAATCAGGAATTTTTCTAAATAGTATTTTCCAGATTCACCAAAACTATAAGGGTGGTCACTCTGATGATACTTTTTAACTTTGAAAACATACTTATACATTTATGTTTGAAAGGTGCATGTTCATAAATTATTTATATGCATTTAAAATAATGTTTGATATGTTGCTCATAAGAAAGAAGAAAAGCAAAAAAACAAAAACAAAAACAAACAAAAAACAACCCATGCAAATCCAGTTATACTCATTGAGATAAAAGATATCTGGCTACTTCGGAAGCTGAGGAAGAAGGATCCTTTGAGCCCTGGAATTTCAGGCTGCAGTGAGCTATGACAAGGACACTACTGCACACCTTCCTGGGCAATTGAATGAGACCCTGTGTAAAAAAAATCTATTTATCTGTCTATCACCTTATATCTATCTAACGAGTGGGAAACGAAGGTCTTCCAATATCCTAGCAGACCTACAAAAGTTTGTAATTATTTAATTGTTTGGGACTATGGGTATCCGGTTTCTTGTCAATCATGGCTATTGGCACAATCCAGTATTACCCAACCAGACTATAAAGGAATTCTGCTGTGCTTTCTGGCCCCTGGGCTTTCTGCAGGTTGACATCCCATTCTCTGGATGACAGGTGCTCTAGAACTTATTGGGTAGTCTTCTGAAAGACTCAAACGTGTAGCTATCATATCATTCACATAATGCTCCCAGTGAATGCTGTATATATCACCCAAAACAGCCAGTTCCCCCAGCCACCAACCATGGCAGATAGTGGGACTATGTAAGCACATCTGAAGGAGTGCCTGAAAGATTCATTGTTGGCCCTCCAGGGTGAGGGCAAACATGTCCTGGAACTTTGGGTCTAGGGGTATGCTAAAGAAAGCATTTGCTGAATCAGGACACCATGCGAACTACCTAACCAAGTAGCCAAACTTTCTAATATTTGAGTCACATTTGGGACAGCAGCATGTATGGCGAAGGTGATCTCCTTTAGTTGCTGGAAATCAACTATTATCCTCCAGTGCCATCAGGCTTTGGTACCAACCGTGCAGTGATGCTGTATGGGCTCTGTGCAGGATGCACAATACCCCCCCTTCTCCAGTTTCTGAATAGTAGCCTCTATCTCAGTGCCCTCCTGGGAGACAATGTTATATATACACCAGTAGTCCAGAGCAGGGTAACACCACTGGCTTGCATTTAACTTCCCTTTGGAGCAAGCCTTCTGTCATTCTAATCCAGAGATGGAATTTGCCTACTGCAAATTGTTTCAAAGGAAGCTCTCAGGAAAGTATCTATCCCCAACATGTTTCCTGGGATTGGAGAGATGTCGGCCCATGATAGGGTGGGTGGGGCATGCCTAATTTGCAACAGTAAATGTGTTCATCTCACAGGACTGGCTGCATCTCTGTATCCATCTATACAAACTAGATGTCCAGAAAATTTGTGAGGATTACCATGTATTGGAGTATATGCAGCTAAGTATCTACCAGAGCCTAAACTCTTTGCTTCAAGGGGACAATGAATCACTATTTCCACGTGGGGCCTTTGGTCTCCCTGAATGACCCTATCTTGAGGGGAGCTTTGCCCTTCCTGTCACAGTAGGGGCCATGGTGCTCACCTCCCCTCATCCTCAGTTTCTTCTAGAAACAGTACGGAGGTTTAGGATTAACCCTAGTGGTGTACTTTGCTGTCCTGGCATGAAGAATTTCCAGTCTAAGGAGAGATACATTGGGTTTTCTATTTTCCTTTTTTCCGTAACTGCCTTCATAAGATGTTGCCACATTTAATTCCTCAATACCCATTTTGCTGTATCTCTTTATTTTCCCTCCCGCCCTCCTTCCTCCCATCCCCTCCCCTCCCTCCCTCCCTTCTGTCCTTCCTTCCTTCCTGCCTTCCTTCCTTCCTTCCTTCATTTTTTCTTCCTTCTTTCCTTCCTTCCTTTTTTTTTCTGTTTCTCCACTGCCAGCAGGTAGGTGTGGAGTTAGGTTTCAACATTTGAATTTTGGGGGGACACAAACAATAGCATCAAACACAAACAATACTAATCATCTATAATTTTTATTAAAGAGCTGCTTATAATTTTTAATTTGAAAAGGCAAGTAAATTTTCCTTGTTTTTGTTAATTATCCAAGGATATGATTTAATACTGTTTATTTATCTCCCATATTATGTAGTTTGCTTCTTGCTTCATGAACCTTGTTACAAATCACAAATATTCCTAATATTTTATTGTGCTCTTACTCAAAATATATGCTGTAAGAATCAAAACTATATGTAATTTATAGAAACACACACACGCACACATATATATATGTGTATATATATATATGTGTGTGTGTTTTGTTCCAATACATTACAAAAAAAACTTATGGATTTGACATTAGGAAATATTCTAGATGTCCTGCTGTAGCATTTTTCTTGCTATGCTGAAATCAGTGTCAAAGACACTGAATGCTATGACTTATGTTCTAGATATATGTAGAAATGAGACTCCATTTTGAAATGCCATCTGATAAAACATGTTGCTCATAATTTACCTTGTAAATTACAATGTAGTACCTCCCCAGCATTAGTAAATTAGAACCTTAATCACAACCTGATAATACTGCCTGTTTAAATTTGTATATCAAATGAATCTTCAAGAAAAGAGATTAACCATCTTCCTTTTTCCAAAATAGAATCAAATACAGGGTTAGCTTAACAATATTATTTTTAAATGCCTTTGAATTACAAAGTATAACATTTAAAAACAAATAGTTTGTCAGAGTGAATAGTCATATATACCTTAAGTGAAAGAAAATAAAAATGAGCAAAATATAGACTATTTATTTGTAGTAAGGCTTCTAATTGTTTCATCTTATTTTAACTTACACATTTAAAAACAAGGTCTAGTATTTATTTTCACAACATTATTATTGAGACCAATTAATTTATTCTTCCTTCCTTTACCTCCAACAATGTATTTATGTCTATTCTTTTTCTGACTATTACATATAATATTGTATTTTATGTTTTGAATTTTTTCATCAATACCTTTAAAAACAAATTTTAAATATAAATTGATTGTTCAGAACTAGCCACTAGATATTAAGAATTTTTCTATATGCACTGTTTGCTTCCATCCTATAATCGCCCTCTTACATAATCCTTGAGCATTTTTTATTTTAATTCTGGGCAATTCCATAGTACAAGAAGCATTTATTTTTTCCACTTTTAATAGAATATTTTGTATTGTTGATTTTATTCTTCTTGTAGTTGTTTTCAGGTTCATGAAAACGTTCTATAATAAATCAGTATTGTTTTTACTTTATTAATTGGTACTCTAAAAAATTATTACAAAACGAACAATTGTTTAGATTCTTGGAACCCAATCCAACCTTTGCACTCTAAAATTTAAACACCATAAACTTCCAAATAATAGTCTAGTACAGATAATCACTAGAGGCATTACACACTGACTAGCTCTAAAAATAGCAGTTTTTTTTCAAGTTTTCATTCAAAATGTTAGAAAATATTGGTTACTTGACTACATACTGCTATATTTTACCATATTAAATTTTCATGAGCTCATATAATACAAAGTGCTGACTACATGCATGGCCACACTCTTCCTCTTCTCATAGAACCAAATGTATATGGCATTTACTAAACAGATTCAAAAGTGGCATGGTATGTTTCAACAACACAAGATTCTTCAAGAGTGCTAAATGAAGAAGGTGCTAGCGCATGACAATTTAGAGGAGTAATAGACTTTCAAATTACCTAGTGTACAGATTGCATGATGTTTTAAAGACAAGAGCTTTATTCTGTCCTTATTGGATTAAGCGCTTATTAGTGAAAATCCCTCGAGATGCTTGAGAGGCAATAGAGAATTCAAAAGCACTGTAGCATCACAGTTGGGAAATTGGGCAATGGATTTCAACCAGTAGTTTTATCTGGCTCTACTTTTTATAAGCTATTTCACTGTGAAAATGTTATTTAATCATTACCTGGCCTTATTTTTTCTCATCTATATAATATAAGAGATAATTTTGAATCCTTTAGAGTTTGGCTGTGGGGATTACTTAAAATATTTTAAGAAGTAAATATTTTAAAAAATGCTTAGAGTTTCTGAACTGCAGTTTGAGATTCTACATATAAAAAGCTGGACCTTTGAATATTTTTGGTTATTGTAAGCAAGAGCTGAACAAACAAATATCCTTCCTCAACAAGAACTCTAAACTTTTACCAGAGTGCATTGCAAAAAGAGGAGTAATCAGACTTTTGGGGGATGAATGGACACTGGCTCAGAGGTGATATTGACTCCAGGGAACCCCAAATGTCATTGTGGTCCTCCAGTTAAAGTACGGGCTTATGGAAGTCAGGTAATTAATGGAATGTTCGCTCAGGTCTGATTTACAGTGGGTCCATCCTGTGGTCATTTCCCCAATTCCAGAATGCATAATTGGCATAGACATACTTAGTAGTTGGCAGAATTCCCACATTAGCTGCCTGATTGGTACGGTGAGGGGTATTACGGTGGGAAAGGCCAAATGGAAGCCTCTACCTAGAAAAATAGTAAATCATAAACAATATTGCATCCCTGGAGGGATTGCAGAGATTTATACCACCATCAAGGACTTGAAAGATTCAGAGGTGGTGATTCCCACCAGATCCCCATTCAACTCTCTCACTGGGCCTGTGCACAAGACAGATGGATCCTGAAGAATGAGAGTGGATTATCATAAGCTTAACCAAGTTGTGACTTTAATTGCAGCTACTGTACTGGATGTGGTTACATTGCTTGAGCAAATAAACAAATCTCCTGGTACTTAGTATGCAGCCATTGATTTGGCAAATGCCTTTTTCTCCATTTCTGTCCATAAGGCCCACCAGAAGCAATTTGCCTTTAGGCAAATTGGATCTTTACTGTCTTACCTCAGGAGTATATCAGCTCTCCAGCTTTGTGTCATAATCTTGTTCGAAGAGACTTTGATTGCTTTTCGCTTCCACAAGATAGCACACTGGTCCATTACATTGATGACATTATGTTAATTGATTGGATCCAGTAAGCAAGAAGTAGCATTGGTGAGACATTTGCATGCCAGGGGATGGGAAACAAATTCAACTAAAATTCAGAGAACTTCTACCTGAGTAAAATTTCCAGGGGTCCAGTGGTGTGGGGCCTGTTGAGATGTTCCTTCTAAGGTGAGAGATAAATTGCTTCATTTGGCCCCTCCTGCCCCAAGAAAGAGACAAAATGCCTAGTGTGCCTATTTTGATTTTGAAAGCAACATATTCTTTATTTGGGTGTGTCACTCCAGCCCATTTGCTGAGTGACCCAAAAGGCTGCCAGTTTTGAGTGGGGTCCAGAACAGGAGAAGGCTCTGCAACAGTTCCAGACTGCTGTGCAAGATGCTCTGCCACTTGGGCCATATAACCCAGCAGATCCAATGGTGATTGAGGTGTCAGCAGCAGATGGGCATGCTGTTTGGAACCTTTGGCAGACCCCATAGGTGCATCACAGTGGAGGCCTCCAGAATATTGGAGCAAGGCCCTGCCATCTTCTGCAGATAACTACTCTCCTTTTGAGAGAGCTCTTGGCCTGTTACTGGGCTTTGGTAGAAACTGAACGTTTGACTATGAGTCATCAAATAACCATGCTACTTGAACTGTCTATCATAAACTGGGTGCTTTCTGACTCATCTAGCCATAAAGCGGGTCATGCACAGCAGCATTCCATCATCAAATGGAAGTGATATATATGCCATCGGGCTTGAGAAGGTCCTGAAGGTACAAGTAAGTTACGTGAGGAAGTGGCTCAACTGCCCATGGTCCCCACTCTCGGCACCCTGCCTTCTTTCCCCCAGCCTGCATCGATGGCCTCATGGGGAGTTCCCTATGATCAGCTGACAGAGGAAGAGAAGACTAGGGCCTGGTTTACAGATGGTTCTGCATGATATGCAGGCACCACCCAAAAGTGGACAGCTGCAGCACTACAGCCCCTTTCTAGGACATCCTTGAAGGACAGTGGCAAAGGGAAATTTTCCCAGTGGGCAGAACATCAAAAAGTTCACTTGGTTGTCCATTTTCCTTGGCAAAAGAAATGGCCAGATGTGCATTTATATACTGATTCATGGGCTGTTGCCAATAGATTGGCTGGATGGTCAGGGACTTGGATGTAGCATGATTGGAAAATTTGAGACAAAAATTTGGGGAAGAGGTATGTGGATGAATTTCTTACAGTGGTCAAAACTGTGAAGATATTTGTATCTCATATGAGTGCTCACCAAAGAGTGACCTCAGCATAGGAGGATTTTACTAATCAAGTAGGTAGGATGACTCATTCTGTGGACACCACTCAGCCTCCTTCCCCAGCCACTCCTGTCATTGTCCAATGGGACCATGAACAAAGTGGCCATGGTGGCAGGGATGGAGGTTATGCATGGGCTCAGCAACATGGACTTCCACTAACCAAGGTTGACCTGGCTACGGCCACCACTGAGTGCCCAATTTGCCAGCAGCAGAGACCAACACTGAGCCCTCGATATGGTACCATTCCTTGGGGTAATCAACTGGCTTCTTGGTGGCAGGTTAATTATATTGAAACTCTTTCATCATGGAAAGGGCAGTGGTTTGTCCTCACTGAAATGGACACTTAATCCAGATAGAGGTTGCTTATCCTGCACACAATGCTTCTGCCAAGACTACCATCAGTGGACTCACAAAATGCCTTATCGACCTTCATGGTGTTCCATATAGCATTGCCTCTGACCAAGGCACTCACTTTAGCTAAAAAAGTGCTGATAGAATTTACTGGTCTTCTCACGTTCTCCATCATTCTGAAGCAGCTGGATTGATCGAATGTGGAATGGCCTTTTGAAGTCACAATTATAACACTAACTAGGTGACAATACTTTGCAGGTTTGGGAAAAAAAGTTCTCCAGAAGGCTGTGTATGCTCTGAATCTGTGTCCAATATATGGTACTGTTTCTCCCGTAGCAAGGATTCATGGGTCTAGGAATCAAGGTGTGGTAGTGGAAGCAGCATCACTCACTATCACCCCTAGTGACCCACTAGCAAAATTTTTGCTTCCTATTTTCACATTACATTCTGCTGGCCTAGAGGTTTTAGTTCCAGAGAGAGTAGTGCTGCCACCAGGAGAAACAACAAGGATTACATTAAACTGAAAGTTAAGATTTCCACCCAGCCATTTTGGGCTTCTCCTACTTCAAAGTCAACAGGCTAAGAAAGGAGTTACAGTGTTGCCTGGGGTGATTGAACCAGACTATCATGAGGCAATCAGTATATTACTTCACAATGGAGGCAATTAGTATATTACTTCACAATAGAGGCAAGGAAGAGTATGCATGGAATACAGGAGATCTTTTAGGTCATCTTTTAGTATTGCCATGCCCTGTGATTAAGGTCAATGGGAAACTACAATAGCCCAATCCAAGCAGTACGTAAATGGCCCAGACCCTTCAGGAATGAAGGCTTGGGTCACTTCACCAGGTAAAAAACCACTACCTGCTGAGGTGCTTGCTGAAGGCAAGGGGACTACAGAATGAGTAGTAGAAGAAGGTAGTCATCAATAACAGCTATGACCACATGACCAGTTTGAGAAACGAGGACTATAATTGTCATGAGTATTTCCTCCTTCTTTTGTTAAGAACATGTTTGTGCATGTATGGACTTGTACTAAAAATATATGTTCATTTTATTTCCTTCCTTTGTCCTTTATCATATGATGTAAGATTTATTGACTTTATATCAGTATTTAAATGTTTTTAAATGTATGTAATGGCATTTGTGTTGGGAATTGGTGCACTTTTGGGTTGTACAAAGGATAGCTGTATTATGTTAGGTGTACTTGTGACTTATTATTTTCTTTATTTGAAGATTATGTATGATTTCAGGAGATGTGTATGGGTTCAAGTTTACAAGCCACGGACTTGTGATGGTCAATATTGAACATCAGAATGATTGGATTAAAGGACTCAAAGTATTGTTCCTGGGTGTGTTTGTGACGGTATTGACAAAGCATACTAATGTTCGAGTCAGTGGACTGGGAAAGGCAAACCCAGCCTCAATCTGGGTAGGCACCATCTAGTAAGCTGCCAGCATGGCTAGGGTAAAAGCTAGCAGAGGAACATGGAAGGACTAAACTGGCTGAGTCTTTCAGCCTTCATTTTTCCTCCATGATCTAGCATGGATGCTTCCTGACCATGAACATCAGACTCCAAGTTCTTCAGCTTTTGGACTCCTGAACTTATACCAGTGGTTTTTCAAGGGCTCTCGAGCCTTTGGCCACAGAATGAAAGCTGCACTGTTGACTTCCCTACTTTTGAGGTTTTGGAACTCGGACTGGCTTCCTTGCTCCTCCGAATGTAGCCAGCCTTCTGTGGGACTTCACCTTGTGATCATGTGAGTCAGTACTCCTTAATAAATTCCCCTTTATATATACATCTAACCTATTAGTCCTGTCCCTGACTAATACATGGGGATTAATTAAAATATTTTAAGAAGTAAATCTTGTTAAAAATGCTTGGAGTTTCTGGACTCCAGTTTCAGGTCCCACATATAAAGAGCTGAACAGAACTTTTTTTACTCTTGTTTATTGTAAGCAAAATCTGAACAAACTGAATATCAATGATGTTCTTCTACTCATGAGAAAATTAAGGACACAGGCACAAACTACCATCCAAAAATGTGGAGACACACACAAATCTAAAAAGTCACAGCTAAGATCCGTTTTCATGGAACAGAATTTCCAGAAATCATAACAGAGAATACTTAAATGGTAATTTTGACCAAATGCTGAAGGGGAATTGTGAACTACAGTCAAAGTGAGATGCTCCTTAGGCATGGAGTCTTAGAAGGTCTCCACACATTTGTATGTTTTACCTCTGATCCCGCACCAGTTCATGGCAGTGAAGAACTAATGAAAATCGCATCTTGAGTTTGGGAAGTGGCAGCCTTGTCACTGTGAAATATTATGAGAGCATTGTTCATTTAAAGGCATGCTCTAAACGGGAAAATACATTACCTGAGTCTTACCTGACTTGAGGGTAGGGTATTCTCCTACAGGTATCCTATAGTTTTCCTGTATCACATAAGGAGGAGAAAATTTTTAAAAGGTATATAATTGATATGATTTGGCTCTGTGTCCCCCCCTCAAATCTCATGTTGAATTGTGTTCTCCAGTTTTGGAGGCGGAGCCTGGTGAGTGGTGATTAGATCATGGAGGTGGTTTCTAACGATTTAGCACTATCCCCTTAGTTCTGTCTCATGATAGAGCTATAATGAGATCGGGTTGTTTGAAGGTATGAAGCACTCCCTTTTTCCCTAAGAAAACAGGGTCTATCGGGTATCATATAAAGCATTAAATATTTACATTTAAATAAAAAATTACGAAGTAATTATTAGAGCAGTTTGATTACTGAAAAACTGGACAAGGGAAAGAAAATACAAGGTAATTTTATATTACTTCAACTTCGTCATTTAGGCATTTATCTGTCAATATTGAAAAATCTTTTTAATAAAATGCATATATAAATTCAACTTTGCTTTCCAAAACTATGGCATACTTACTTGATGGAATTAAATATTGAAAGAAAAATACTTGCCACAATATAATATTCTTGAAGAAAAATAAGAAACTACTGTGCTTTGAAAAAAGTACTGATGAATATCTATTCAACTATAACACCTAAATCATGCTGAAAATTGTAAGAAATGTTGAAGATTCACAGCCTTGTGTTTCAGGCAACAGGATGTGAAAAGGAGAATAGAATTTGCACTTGTCTTAGATTCGATATCTCAAGTAGTACAGAAAATTTATTGCTAAGAAAACAAGACAGTGAGACTAAAAATGATATCTGTAAATATTTTAGAGAATAAAAATTGTAGAATCCAGTAAATCTCAACTCCTTCCACCTGGGTAAAGGTCTTATTTTTCTTAAGGATATTTTGAAATACTAGACAATATTCAATTTTTCAATTTACCTTAATCTTTTTCAAGTTCAAATATAGCAAAGGAAGAGATTAAGCATGATGAAATGAGACCAGTAAAAAGAAAAACAGTTTCATGCTAAATTTACAGCATTTACTATGGCTTTTGCACAAGATAAATTCCAGAATTTGAGGGAAATTGGCATATATTTAGAACTACAAAAAAATAAATAAACAAAATAGATTTGGAATGCTGTATGTTTTACAATTTGTGGTCAGAGTAGCTTTTATTAACTAAAAGATATATACATTGCACTGTTATTATTCAATAACATATTCAAAGTGGTGAAAGTGGCTCAAATTCACTAAAAATTCAGTGTGAAATGTTTAAAAATTATTACAAAAACTTCTTGCAAGTTTATTCTACTTTCTTATTGCCTAATATAATACATTAATACTTTAAATATTCATGTAAGATTATGCTGTTAAATACATCAGTAAGCACACTTTCTATAATACATTTCAGTGCAGCCAAATATGAGGCTTCTTTGATGATAATATGTGTATGTTGCACATAATTTTCAAGGCATTCTCAGGAATCATTAATACAAAATTTTGTTTTACTGTGTCTCTTTCTATTGCATATATTATAAAAACATCAAAAACATGACAAGAAGAGAGGAGAAAGAGCTGTAGTGAGTATTTGGAAATGTAAGCTATAATTATTACCAAAATGTAATGAGTAAGTAGAAAATAGCAAAAGTAAAATTAAAAATGGCATAGAATACAGGATTAAGATGGCAGAAAGTAAACACTTCTCCCTGAGATCTAACCTAAAATTTAAAGGAATATCAGGCAGCAATTTACAAATTAATAAATCCATCAACAGAGGAATAAAACCATTTAAACAAGAATGTCAGAAAGGCTAGAAACATTAGAAATTCATAGAAATATTTTAAGTATTTACATTAGAAAAACAATGACGATTTTTGAGAAAACAATATTTCAGAAGAATTATAAGTGGAAAGCCAAATTAAGTCACTTATAGACCCATATCAGGGTGATCTGAGTAGGAAAATACATTTTGACATCTAATTCATGTTGTTCTTGATAATATATTACCTGAGATTTTTTTCCCCATAAACTGAATTGTTTTAAAGTTATCTAGTTAATTTACTTGTAGCTACAGAGCAATAAGTACAATAAACATGCTGCATCTTCATGCAAGAAAGATTTAATCTTCATTATTTTATTCAAAGAAATAAATCCTATAGAAGAGATTACATCTCATATAATTTCATCTATATTTTAAAATGTACATGTAATGCATGCAAAATATTCATAGGAGAATTATACCTATAGCCTCAAGCACTAAAGAGGACAATGATTGCCAGGTTGATTTTTAGATTCGATATTAATCCAGTAGATTTTTCAGGAGAAATGTTTGTGGAATCTGGTAAGGCAAATCTAATATTTATATGAAAATGCAAAGAAACCCTGATACCCAGAAACACCATCAAGGAGAGTAACAATTAGAATGTCTTATAGCAACTGAAAACTTAGAGGAAAAAGAACTCTAGTATGAAGAAACAGAAATTATGTCATTGTGATATTGTGCAAGGGTTTGAAACTTAGCCAATGGAAATGATGCATGCATATAGGAACCTGTTATTTTTGACAAGTTGGGGATGGAAATTAGTGAAAAGATGAAAAAATTCTGCAGTGAATTGTGTAGGGTTGATTGAGTGATCAAAGTAGGATAAAAGTTGTTGACTGAAATTAAAATTATTGAGGCAGAAATAATTTGATAGGGGTTTATTGAAAGCTAAGTTTGAAGATTGACTCTGGAACATATATCATCAAAGCTAGGTATGTTATAACCTCTGTTATAAGCTGAAATATTTTTATGAAAAAGTTTAGGAGAAGGGTGAAGTCCTGCTCATATCAATGTTGCCCTTTTTTATTGGAGGTTATAATATAGAGGTTAAGGGTAAGGAAATACATTCACACAACATCTATTTACTGTAGAAGACAACAGGTAAGCTAAAATGTTTTGTGCACAAGACAATTAGTATAACTTTATAATTTGGAAATAAATTAGTCCCATTTTAAATGTTAGTAGATATGTATTAATTAGTATGTGTATTAGTCCATTTTCATGCTGCTATAAAGATACTATCTGAGACTGGTTAGTTTATAAAGAAAAAAGGTTTAATTAACTCAGTTCTACATGGATGGGAAGCCTCAGGAAACTTACAATCATGGCAGAAGGTAAAGGGGAAGCAGGCATCTCCTTCACAAGGTGACAGGAGAGAGAGAGTTTGTGAAAGGGAAACTGCCACTTTTAAAAACCATCAGATCTCATGAGAACTTCTTCACTATCACGAGAACAGCATGGGGCAAACACCCCCTTAAGCCAATTACCTCCCACCAGGTCCCTCCCCTGACATGCGGGGATTATAAATTGAGATGAAATTTGGATGGGGACACACGGCCAAACCATATCAGTATATTAATAGTTTGAGAAACTCATGATAAAATGTGAAGATTCATTAAGAATTTGTATTTAAGCACAGGATGTAAGCCATGATATATGACCACTTCTAGGCAGTCAAAATACAGTTTTTTTCTTTACATGTAGGGATGCATGCCTTAACATTTGTCTGACATAGCCTCAGATCCTGTTTATTATTCAGTATCTGATTATCACAATGAGTCTTTTTCTTCTGCCGTATGATCTCTCTTTTAGCATTACTGCTGGTCAGTTGTGTCTAAACTGTAAAAGGGAGGGGTATAATGAGTCATGTCTGACCTCCGGTCCTGTTATGGCTGGGATCTCCATTTTTAAGGCTTCTCTGGGATCCCCTTGGCCAAGAGGTGATCTGTTCAGTGGTAGGGGTATTAGAAGCTTATTTTTAGTTTACAAAGGACAACATGACCGATTCCTCATCCCAAAAACAAAATTCGTTCCTGGTAGATTGTACATTAAAATGTAAAAGATGAAACAATAAAGACAGTAGAAGTTAATACAGAAAAATCTTCATTATTTTGCCATTTGGCCACATTTTCTAAATAGGTCAAATAAAACAGCAGCTATCAAATGTGAAGAATTTTTTTTTTATTAACAGAAACCATTAAAACAGTGACAATATAACATGTAATGTCTGAATGACTGGAAATGTTAAAGGGTTGCAGTTTAAAAAATATAATAAAAAAATAGGAAACATAAAAAGAGAGAACTTAAAGTGGTACTAAAATTACAAACAAGCATAAGAATTTTAAAAATCCAAAATTTATGTCATTAAAGAAATGAATTATGTTATAGGTAGCAAAAATGTCATAGTATTGTGATAGTTAATTTAATGTGTCCACTTGTCTAGGCTATGATGCCTACTTCTTTGATCAAATCCTAGTCGTAGTAAATAGATTACTGACTTTAAGTAAATATATTAAATGACATTTTTTGGATAGACCTCTGAGACTCCGTCTCAAAAAAAAAAAAAAAAAAGTCTTCAGAGCAAAATTGAGGTTTCCCAGAGAAGGGGACAATCTGCCACAACACTGTAAAATAGACATTTGAATTTCCAACCTGTTGTTCTCCCCCACAGATTATGGATTTTCCCACCACACAGTCATGTATGCCAAATCTTTAAAATCTCTTTCCCTCTATATAATTTTATTTTAAAAATTTAATGTGGAAAATTTTATTTCCACAATGGCCACATGTCAGAAAAGACAGAAACAAATGGAAAAGCATTCCATCCTCATGAATATGAAAAATCAATTTCATTAAAATGGCCATACTGCCCAAAGCAACGTACAGATTCAATGCTATTCTTACCAATGACATTCTTCATGAAACTATAAAAAAACTATTTTAAGGTTCATATGAAACAAACAAACAAACAAACAAAGCCTGAATAGCCAAGGCAATCCTAAGCAAAAATAACAAAGCTGGAGGCATTGTGTTACCTGACTTCAAACTATACTATAAGGCTACAGAAACCAAAACAGTATGGTACTGGTACAATAACAGACACATAGACCAATGGAACAGAATAGAGAGCCCAGAAATAAGGCCACACACCTATGACCATCTGACCTTTGACAAAACTGACACAAAAAAGCAATGGGAAAAAGACTTCCTATTCAGTAAATGGTGCTGGGATAACTGGTTAGCCATATGCAGAATATTGAAATTGGACCCCTTTATTACACCATGTACAAAAATCAACTCAGGATGGATTAAAGACTTATATGTAAAACCCAAAACTATAAAAACCCTGGAAGAAAATCTAGGCAATACCACTCAGGACATAGACACAGGCAAAGATTTCATGACAAAGACACTAAAAACATGTCAACAAAAACAAAAATTGACAAATGAAATCCAGTTAAACTTTAGAGTTTTTGCACAGCAAAAGAAACTATCAACAGAGTGAACAGACTACCTACAGAATGGAGGAACATATTTACAAACTATGCATCTGAAAAAGGTCTAATATCCAGTATCTATAAAGAACTTAAATTTACAAGAGAGAAACACACAATCCCATTAAAAAGTATGCAAAGGATGTGAATAGACACTTTTCAAAAGAAGACACACATGTAGCCAACAAGCATATGAAGAAAAGCTCAATACCACTGATCATCAGAGAAATGCAAATCAAAACCACAATGAGATACCATCTCACACCAGTCAGAATGGTTAGTGTTAAAAAGTCAAAAAATATGCTGGAGAGGTTGTGGAGAATAGGGAACACTTAGACACTGTTAGTGGGAGTGTATTTCAGTTCAACCATTGTGGAAGGCGGTATGGAAATTCCTCAAAGAGTTAAAAGCAGAACTAGCATTTATCCAGCAATCCCATCACTGGGTACATACCCAGAGGAATAGAAATCATTCTACCATAAAAACACATGCACATGAATGTTCATTCCAGCACTATCATTCACAATAGCAAAGACATAGAATCAGCCTAAATGCTCATCAATGACAGACTGGATAAACAAAATGTGGTACATGTACACTGTGGAATATTATGAAGTCATAAAAAGAGTGAGATCATGTTCTTTACAGGGACTGATGGAGTTGGAGGCCATTATCCTTTGCAGACTAACACAGGAACAGAAAACCAAATAGCACATGCTCTCACTTATAAGTGGGAGCTAAATGATGAGAAATCATGAATGCAAAGAAGGGAAAAACAGGCACTAGGGCCTAACTGAGGGTGGAGGGTGAGAGAAGATAGAGGAGCAGAAAAGATAACTATTGGATATTGGGCTCAGTACCTGGCAGATGAAATAATTTGTACAACAAATCCCCATGACATGAGTTCACCTATGTACCAAACCCTCACATGTACGTTTGAATCTAACAAAAAAGTGTAGAAAATTTATAATAGGATATTTTTAGCACATCATTCATAATAGTAACTGAAATAGAAAGCCAAGTACCAATTAAGAATAAAATGTTAAGTGAAATAAGCCAGGCAAATAAAAACAAATGCCTCATTATCTCTCTCATTTAAAATCTGGAATTTAAAAAGGTAGATGCCAGGGGCTAGAGAGGTTTGATTGGGAGACAGTTGGGGAGTTGTTAGTTAAGGGATACCAAATTTCAGTTAGGCAGGCACAATAACTTTAAGAGATCTGTTGCACTAGTTGATGACTCTAGTAATAGCAACATATTTTATTCTTTAAAAAAATGCAAGAAAGTGGATGTCAAGTGTCCTCATGACAAAATTGTTGAGGTAATGCATACATTCATTCGCTAGATTTAGTCATTCCACAATGTATACACATCTTTAAAGCATTATGTTGTACATGGTAAGTCCATTATATTATCTGTCAATTTTTAAAAATTGGGGAAAAAAAGTTTAAAAAATCACTAACTCAAATTCATTTACAAATCAATGTTGCCATTTTATCTCATGCTACATACAGTATATAATATGAAAATACAATAGGTTTACTATGTGAAAAGAAATAATAAATGTATGTGAATTGTTATATCTTTGTGTATTTCTGTAGGACAGATAATAAAATCAAATGTACTTCAGTTTTATGTTACAACCTGAACATTTCTTTTAAAGGGTCAGATAAAGAATTCATCCTGTATGATTCTATTTACATGAAGTTCAAATTATAAAAAGCGAATAATTTGGGTTAAAATCAGGCTGGTAAAGTGGGAGAAGTAATAATATAGAGAAGCCATAAGGGGGCTTTAACATGCTAACTTAATTGTGCACATTTTGAAGGTACATGGCTATAATTACTTTTGAGAATTTACTGAGCTTTATATTTAAGATTTGTACATGCTCATATGTATATGTATGATATGGTTTGGCTGTGTCCCCATGCAAATCTCATCTCGAATTGTAATCCTAATTGTAATCCCAACGTGTCAAGGAAGAGACATGGTGGGAGGTGACTGGATCATGAGGGCTGCTCCCCTATGCTGTTCTCACAGGATCTGATCGTTTTGTAAGTGGCAGTTTCCCCTGCACTCTCTCTCTTGCCTGCCACCATGAAAGACGTGCCTTGCTTCGCCTTTGCCTTCCACTATGATTTTGTTTCCTGAGGACTCCCCAGCCATGCATAACTATGAGTCAAATAAACCTCTTTTCTTTATATATTGTCCAATCTCACTTATTCTTTATAAAATGTGAAAATGGACTAATATAATGTATATGAAAAATATACAGTATATGAAAAGAATATGGTATAAGTCAGTAAAATTTTAAAATGGAAAGGTCATCATAGAAGATTAATATTGACTATATCAATGACTAATTTCAAGTCAAATAAGGTGAAGGTGCTAATTAAAGGAAAAACAAAATTTTGTGTATCTTTGTGTATTATTGTGTACCACAGGATCCTAGTGGTAATTTGCAATTCTATCATATTGTATAATTATAAACATATAAATAGAAATAACTTTCTTAAACTCAAGTTCTTATGGCAATAAAACATACTGCTTGTTTACAAAAATATATATTAAAAAATAAAATTCAAATTAACATCACTTTAGTATGACAGGTGTTGTTTTGCTCAAATTAATCACATCCCAGAAGTAAAGTATTTTTCTATTGATGACTTTTTATTGCAAATTATCACTCCAAAGAAGAGTTCAGTCTTCTTAAATGGTAAAATAATTCAACCTGACAACAATAGCAGATGCTGTTAATAACAGTAATCAGTTTTTGTCTCAATAAAATTAAGACATTCCAACTTAATTTTGCTGAATATGTCTATTTCCAAACATGAACACCATATTTTATACTCTTTTATTGCTCATTAACTAAAGTTAAATCATAAATGCAATTTAATGATGCATTGCAAGCCAAAACTTGAATATGTTTGTTATTTATTATTGTATAGGTTTATTTTGTCACCAAAATAAAAAAAAAGGGAAGATGAACTACAAATGTGAAACTTGGAAACTTATAAATATTCAGTGGTTATTGAAAAATAGCCAAGACTATTCAACATGGATTTAAAGAGCAAATTTAGTCTAATAATAAATAATAAACTGACTAGACAATTGGACTTCATGAGTACCTAAAGTTCCAAATCTTAGAATGTGATGCAGAAAAATACTTGTTTCTCAGATAGGGAGTTCCAGCCTACTCTATGACAATGTCTTCATTCTGGAAGTCGGCTGTGTAACCCCTTCACTCCTGTGTAAAATGATGTTATTTGCTGAGGAATTGCTCTCTGAAGATATGTCACAACCAATCTTTACTTGTTATAGATACAATTAGATATAAAATAATTATGAATAAACATAATGGATACAATTATGCTGTGCCATTACTTACCCTTTCTCAGTCCCTTGAAGGGTACCAGTTGACTTATCAGATTGTTGTTTCTCCTTGCAATTCCTCTTGAGTAATTAATAATTTTAATAGCAAATATGTTTTGAATTTGTGTTTGCATTTCTGTTTTCAGCTGGGACTTCATTTAAAACTTAGGGAGTGTAATGTTAAAACAGGCTGCTATGAGTACTTTATCAACAAGAATTTAATATACAAACTGCTAAGCATGAAAATAATAAAATGTAAACCAGGCAACTGGGAAGTTCTTTAGGATGTTTTCTCCTCTTACAATGACATTTAAGCCACTTCTCAAATCTACTGATTGATCTCAACAGGTCTTTACTGATTTCTCTTACTGAGCTGTTATTTCTGAAAACGTTACTGCATTTATCACTAAGCACAGTGCTATAATCATGTGAAAAATGGTTCTTTTTCTTAATTTTTTTCGGGATTGCTACTCCTTGTTTAAATGTTTATTATCTTTCCTCTTCATTGACCATTTTTCTCATACATTTCTTCTTTCCTTTGCATATCAGGTGGGCGGATTAAACTTTTCTATCTTTTTTTCTCATTTTTTATATACACTCTCTTTTGCTCTCACAGTAAGACAAAAAATATATTTTGCCAGAGAATATTGTAACTTTTGAAGAAAAATACTACTTAATTGAGTGTTAACAAGTAAATAAATGAGTAAAAGAATAAATACATTTCAAATACCTCCACAAAAATTATGCTTCTCTAGCACTGGTAGGTTTGTGGAAATTGAAAATACTACATATTTTTAAACCTCTATTTCCAAAATGTAAAAGTTCCTGTTTGTCAACAATTTGTGGCAATGCCAGTGTTTTAGTTTGCTAAGATGGCCATAACACAATACCACAGACTGAGTGGCTTAACCATCAGAAATGTATTTTCTGATGGTTTTGGAGGCTAGCAGTCCAAGCACTGTTAGCATGTTTTGTTTCCTCTGAGGTCTCACTCCCTGTCTTACAGACTATCACCTTCTTGCTCTGTATTTGTACAGTATTTACATATAACCAACACACATCTTCCCAGATACATACAACATTATCTCTAGATTACTTATAATACCTAGTACAATATAAGTGCTTTGTAAATAGTTGTTACATGGTATTCTTAAATTTGCATTATTTTTCATTATTGTAGTCTTATTTTCATTGAGTTTTTTTCCTGATTATCTTCATTTCACAGTTGGTTGAATCTATGAGTGCAGAACCCGTGAACAGAGAACCAAGTATTCATACATTAAAACATTTGATTTTAAATATATTCTTCTTTGGAAAGACCTCATTTAAAAACACCTTCTAGCAAAGTGAAAATGGAACCTCAAAAAGATTAAATCATGATTTTAAAGGCTGTCCTTGAAACAGGGCCCTTAAATAAACAGGGCAATGAGAGGCATCTCAGAATGAGTATCCTCTGTGTTAAACAGAATAAATCAGAATATATTACATAATTTGATAGTATTAATAAACGGTTGGGATTTATAAATGATATATTTACAAAGGTTTAAAGATGATGATGCTGAGGCAAACCCTGTTGAGGGGAATACACAAGAAATTAATAGTTCAGGTATTAAAAGTCATTCAGAATACTTCTGAGAAATTTTGGTAAGAAAATAGAAAGTATTTAATATTTATACTTCATTTTTTTCTTTGAAAGTTATATGTTATGATATCACTTTATGAGTCCAGTAAAACCATATAATTGTGCTTTCATAAATAACATATCTACTATTTATAATATTTTTTCAATTTTATAATTAACCTAATGTAAAGCATAAAAATCCAATTTTAAAGAATGAATATATAATAAATATTATAAAAATAATGTTATAGCTTATAATATTTGGAAGTATGGGAGATACAAATAAAATAAGACAAGAGTGAAGGGTAAACATTTTCTGATACATATCAGGAGGTACTTCTTAAAATTTATGTTCTGCAATATTAATTAGTTGAAAAGGTGAATATAAGTCATGATAATATGTATCTTCTTACACATAGCCTATCACTTTATACCAGAATATATTATTTGAGTTATCATTTCTAAATGCAAGGATTATTACAATATCAATATTCCTTCTGAATTTTTTTTGTACTCTTTTGCTTTTACAACCTAGCATCACAGTAATCCATCTGAATTAAAAGACAGCCAGAATCGTTCAAGGAGTAGGGGAAATTTTGGAGTTATATTTAATTTATATTAGCATCCTGTCTTTGAGAGCTTGTAATAGCTAATTATATAAAAAAGGTGTCATTAAATCGGCATGTATGATATCTAAGATTACTTTTAAAAAAATGATGCCTTCCTCTAACTTACCTTTTATTTTCAAGCACTTGCTATGCTTACATACATTGTTTTTTTTAACGTTCACTTTGGTTTCCATTATTATCCCCATTTTTCAGGTGAGAAAAAAATACATCTTGGTGTTTGCCTTAATAGCCATCAAAAGTTACGTCCTGGTTAGAGTAGTTAGAATTTGCACTTAATTAAACAATTTCAGAGACCACACTAATAATAAATATGCCGACCTATTATGTTGTCTACATGATAAAATCAAGAGAAATATAAACTTTTCTAAAATAATATTTTCCAAGATGAACTGTTTTTGAGTAAAAAATAATAATAATAAAGTCAACGTTTTAATCAAATTAAAATCCCGGCTATATTTATTCTAGGCATTGGCAGTAATTCAATATAATTTAAGAATGTGAAACTGTTTTTGAGAAGGAAGTATGCAGTATGCTTTCAATTTACATAGAAGATTCTGAGGACCCTAACTCAGAAATCAAGTTTACTCATTAGGAGGTGGCATTTCAGCATGTGGTCTGAGATTCTCTGTGAGTCATCTGCTTCAGTGGTGAAGCACACACTGTTTTATTAACAGCCATCAAGACATGAAAAGCAATTGTGTTTTTTAGAGGCTCTTTCTATTAACACAGTGTAAAAGACTCCAGTTTTACTTAAAATGAACAAAACAAAAATGCGATGGAAAAACAAAATGTTCCCACTCAAATGTATGCTTCTGTTTCATCATGTTTGTTTCTCACTTTGATGCTTAGATTGAACAGTTTCACAAGTAAATACAACTGGTTGGCTCATATATATTCACGAAGAGAGAAAAAAATTCCTTCTGAGTAGCTCCACACAGAAAAGTTTCCCTAGACATTTTGAATCATGAAAGCTAGACTTGAATGCAGTGCAGAATGACCCACGTGGAGAGATGGAGGAATGCTCTGTTTTTTGTTTTTTTTTTAATTTACACTCTGTATAAGCCACAACTGACCCTGATGTTTCTATCTTAAAATAATGTCTTTAGTCATGCTGTTTTATTGTTTCCTAATTCTCTCTAACTATGTGATGAAATTTAGCTACCACTCAACCTGTTTTACTTGCAAGTACAAATACGTTGGGGGTCAGCTGGAGATGTTAGAATGGCTTGGGTGAGATGTTCTCATCCAAAAGACGAATCTTTACTGTTTACACCTGTTGGATACCACATAGAAGAGGGATGACAGTTAAGCACTTCAAAATTCAGAGTGGCTGAATGGTCATAGTCTTACATTAAATAAATTATTCTGAGGATTTTCTGACAGCTATAGAACACACAACGTGAGGCTAACGAGTAAATATTGTTCGTTTCATTATTCGTATTTCCCAGTGTTTTACATTTCTCCTTCATTTAGTTTATTTGCATTTTTCTGTCCATTCATTTATACCATTGTTTATATCATCCATTATTTACGTATTTTTAATTTTCTATTTCCCAAATTTTATCCTATTTGTGCAACCCTCTGACCCCAACACTGTGTGGTTCCCTTCCTACTTAAGTATAGTTTAATCTGCATTTATAAATAAAAAAATCTAACATTAAATACCAATAAGCCTTTTGCAATCAAAACATTTTAATATGCCAATAAAATATTATGATCTAAACATTGCCTTGAGATAAAATATTTAGAATATATTTTAATACTGCCAAGCTCAACTCTCATCTACTTGCTTAACCCACAAGCAGTCAGAAATAATGTAAAATTCAAAGGTGCTCTTATTATTTTCTTTATGAGAACCATTTTCATGTAAAGGACCATTTTTAGAAGTTATATTGCAGTGCAGTTTCACTATTATAATATTGGAGTTTATTTTTTACATTTAGTCCACAATATTAGACATATCATTCCTCTTTTTATGTATTTTATCATCAATTTACCTCTTTTTTGGATATGATTTTTATTTAGTTATGGTACATCAAGTAATTGTGTAATGATCTAATACTTGCATATATAGAAATGCCTTACCTCTGATCTGGCTGGTAAATAATACCTTGGCTGAGTGTATTTCTTAAAAATATTTCTTTTAATAATTTTAATATTAGAATATTACCTCCCTCCCTCTTCTTCTCTCCATACCTTTCCTCCTTCCTTCATTTTTTTTCTTCTGTCCTTCTTCCTTTCCTTTTTCTATACAGAAGAGTATCTTGGACAAATACCAAAATTTAAATAAGATCTGTAAAATGGAATGCATAATGGATCCTTCATAAAAAATATACATTAAAAAATTAGTGTGTGATGCAGCAGTGGTGCGGGTTTGATATCAGCAGTGTATTTTCCAATTTCTCAGAAAAAGAATTCTTTGTAACATTATTGCCGTCTTTCCATACATTAATAATTTTGTTTAAATAAATGCAAAAATGTTAGATTAAATTTTTGTCCTTTTATTTTTTAGATATATAATTCTGTGTGAATTTGATTGCACTTCTTTTGAAAGTAAACCACAATCTATGCATGTAATTATCATGAAGGCTTATAATTTTATGTCGCTTTGTCATCCACTTTGAATATAGATTTAAGTTTTTTGTACCACAAGTGGGGATTAGTCAACCTTGACATAGTTTCCAGTTCTTTGTCTCCTCCGATTTCCTCAAGGTGGTTGACCTATATATTTACCTGTACAACTGCTTCCTGGTGACCCCTCTCTATGGAAGAACTAGATACAACCTTCTTAACTCACCCCAGTGACCCTGATATCCCACATAAATTACGTAGACGTATGGCAGTGACCACTAGTCAGAGCATGACCCCATGGAACCTGCCCCTGCTTGCTCTAAAGCCACTAAGTAGAGCTCCCCACAGGAAACCTGCTTGGGTAACATGCTGGACCCCAAGAAAGGCCTTGATCCACAGGCCTCTTGCTCAAACTTGCTCTTCTCTCTCTCACGCACTTCTTACTTGCTGGTTGAGCACACCTGTCCTGTCTGGCTTTCCTGTTTCCATTGACTCCGTGAGGTGTGCTGCCCTCTTCCCTCTGATCTATAAGAAATACACTGTTCCTGTTATTTCATGTGTTTTGTTGAGTTGCTCCTTGGTGTCTTACCTGACCGACTCACCCAAACCTGACTTTTTTCCTGTTCTGAGCTCTCCTAGAGAGTGGCGATCTTGGCGGAGATAAACTAAGCAAACAAACAAGAGCCACAGGGTAATCTGCCAGTGTAACAAGTGTCTTGTGAAAAAAAAAACACCGGGTTACAGGCATTGGATTATCTGCCAGGATAAAGATGTATCCGTGGAAGGCACACTGTAAAAACCAAGCACCAATTCCCTTGGAATTCTATCAGGGTAGGGAGAGAGTTCATCTCCAGAAAGAGACCCCAAGACCAAATTTGAGGGAAATATAACAGTCATGCTGTAAGAATTCCTCCTTACACATAGAATTCAGAAGTCCCCTCAAAATAGTTCCAAAGCTGTGTCTTTTTTTGCAATAATTTCACCCTGGTCACTGTGCAGCATTGTCAACAAGGAAAACTCAGGCCTTTATTTATGTAAGTTTTCTTGTATTTTCTGGTTTAATTCTCTCTCACAGGAATTATAATATGTGTGTATTTTGTATCTTGTGTCATTTTTCACACTTCTGCTAATATTAGTGTTTATAATTTTTCTTTAACCTGTCCCTCTAAATATACGACTCTTCTATATGTGCTAAAACAAATTCACTATATGCAGCATCAAATGCATAACAAAGCAACATTTTAAAAAGAGTGATGTATTCCACTTGACAGAAAATACTTTGCAGACATTCAGCTTTTCCTTGCTGTCATTTATGTGTCTTTCTCACAAAAGCCTTTGGTTAGAAAATGAATAAAAAACTGTAATTTTTCAGCATCAAAGCTTTTAAAAAATATAGCTCTGAAATTTTCTTTTAATTATTTCTCTCTGCTCACATTTACAGAGCTTTAAAGTATTATCTTTCTTATTAGCCTTTGGTGATGATAGGAGCCATATACTGAATTATCTTCTAAATGGTTTGCACAGATTGTCAATAACAACACAGTAATTCAAAATGCTATTATAATGCACCATGTATCATAGAAACATTATGCAAGCTATCAAAATATAATGGCTGTCTTGTCTTTCAAGTTGTTATTATAATTATTATTTCCTTTCTAAAATTTTTACTCTTAATGATCTTTGGTCTACCATTGTAGATTAAAAACCGTTATAGGAATAGAATTATTACCAAATGAGAAATAGGTAATAGTGTTAATGCTAGTAGTAAAGGTCCAGGCAAAATATAATTATTTTATATGCTTTTGTTCATTCATTTATTAATTCATTCAATAGGTATTTGCTTGTTATAAGCACTGCTGTGATGATATAACAGGACATAAAACAGAAAACTCTGCTTTTTAAACTTACATAACAATAATAAATTACAGCATCAAAAATTTAGACTTTTTAAAATGTATGCTTCTAATTCAGTGATATAGAGATTACTGTTAAAATAAAGTATGAACGTTCAAAACATAATTAGAATGCTGAGCAAAGCTATAATAAAACTTATTACATTTTTATAAATTATAGTATGATTTATAAAATTTCATAAAAATATGCCATATATATACATAAAGTTCTAAGTTAAGATCATCTGTTGTTTGTGGGAAATTGACTTTAAGTGAAATGATGTATAACAAAGCAATTGTTTTTCTCAACATTATAAAAAATTGTATTGAAAGAAACAAATTTAATCTAGAACCTTCTGTATATCGTTTCACGTAAGGTCATAGTTTTTAAAAACTATTCACAAGGTTAAGTGAGGACTTACATACCATTTCATATAAAAATAATTAGTATATAAATTCACCACATTCTACTTTAGCAGGACTTTCTTTCTTCTCAAAATGTAACATTAAAGTAGATTTATTTAGGTTAGATACATGATCCAAAAATATATTTTTCCTTTTCTGAATGCACTCATAAACACACACACACATACAATACACATAAGTGTTCAATAGTGTCCTACAATATTTTACACATTCCTCAGTAAAGAGTCTTGAATGTCTAGGTCAGTCTTGACTTAAACTGTCACTTTCCTTTAATCCCTTGCTTTTATTTTATTTATTTTATTTATTTATTTATTTATTTATTTCATTTTTGAAAGAAGGTTATTTCATTTATTTCACTTTCATTTCATGTGATATGCTTACATTTACATATATTACAGCACTCATTCTCAATCACTTTTTACCTTGGAGAAAACCTTGAAAATATTTACATGTCTCAGGGAACCTCTGCAAAGAAAAAATTGTTATATCTACATTACATAATATATTAGCATGAATAATAAATTTTAGATATATTAATCCAATAATAGTTGCCTCTTATTATTTTTTTTTAACTTTTGCCAGGGAATTTTTTTTTTTTTTTTTTAATATTATACTTTAGGTTTTAGGGTACATGTACACAACGTGCAGGTTTGTTACATATGTATCCATGTGCCACGTTGATTTCCTGCACCCATTAACTCGTCATTTAGCATTAGGTATATCTCCTAATGCTGTCCCTCCCCCCTCCCCCCACCCCACAACAGTCCCCGGAGTGTGATGTTCCCCTTCCTGTGTCCATGAGTTCTCATTGTTCAATTCCCACCTGTGAGTGAGAACATGCGGTGTTTGGTTTTTTGTCCTTGCAATAGTTTACTGAGAATGATGTTTTCCAGTTTCATCCATGTCCCTACAAAGGATATGAACTCATCCTTTTTTTTGTCCCTGTTTGCAGATGACATGATTGTATATCTAGAAAACCCCATCGTCTCAGCCCAAAATCTCCTTAAGCTGATTAGCAACTTCAGCAAAGTCTCAGGATACAAAATCAATGTACAAAAATCACAAGCATTCTTGTACACCAATAACAGACAAACAGAGAGCCAAATCATGAGTGAACTCCCATTCACAATTGCTTCAAAGAGAATAAAATACCTAGGAATCCAACTTACAAGGGTTGCAAAGGAACTCTTCAAGGAGAACTACAAACCACTGCTCAATGAAATAAAAGAGGATACAAACAAATGGAAGAACATTTCATGCTCATGGGTTGGAAGAATCAATATCGTGAAAATGGCCATACTGCCCAAGGTAATTTATAGATTCAATGCCATCCCCATCAAGCTACCAATGACTTTCTTCACAGAATTGGAAAAAACTACTTTAAAGTTCATATGGAACCAAAAAAGAGCCCGCATCGCCAAGTCAATCCTAAGCCAAAAGAACAAAGCTGGAGGCATCACGCTACCTGACTTCAAACTATACTACAATCCCTTGCTTTTAACCAGGACATCACATTCTAATCAGTTTACGAAAGAGCTTTGAAGAAGTTTTGGTTGCATTACAAAAGGGATAGATTTCAGCAGAATATATGTTCTTGCTACAATCACCCCCTTCCTGTTTTTAATGTACATATGACACCTAGAGCACAGGAAGAGATCTTGTGACCATAAACCTATGCAAAAAAAGACAGTGTTCAAAGAATGAAAAATGAGAAAGAATACAGACTTCATTTAAAGACATGATAAATGTACTTTTGATAAAGTTACTTTTACCAGATTTTTCTGATTCACACTATTATGCATCAGATATGTCCATATGAGTCTTGTTCAAAATTTTTAATGCACATAACATATTTATCATATGTACATTTCCCCACCTCTAGCTCTCATTATATTTTATGCTAAAAAAATAGCAATGCCTGTTTTTACAGAGATGCAATTGAGTAGCCTGCCACAGAACAATATAAATTTGGTCATAGTGAGAATACATGAATTCTATTGCACATGTTTTTCATGTGGGATCTCCTCATTCTACACCAGAAGTTTAAATATGCTTTGAAGAATGTAGAATGTACTCCTTGAAAAGAACAAATAATCACTTGGGTCATTTGTTTTTCCAAATAAATTATGTTTACCTAGCAAAATGTATGATTAATTGCATACGCATGAGCTTGAAATAGTTAAAAAAATCTAAAAATATTTGAAATAAATAATGGAGTATATTTCATTTATCTTTGTCCATAGAATTGTGTGTCAACTTATCTTTCATTTCTGTACTCAATTACATGATGGTTAAATTTATTTTATGAAATTAAATGTTAGATTAATGAAAATGAGGAAATAAAGGGCAATAAAAGATGAAATTGATTTCTAAATATTTGAGTGCAGAAACTGATTACTAAATATTTGGCTTACAAATCCTTTCAGATGTCTCATGAAAGACCAGAGAAGAAAAAATACCTTATTTTTCTTACCAAATGTATATCATAGTAACATACTTTTAAGTAGTATTCTTTATTAATATAATTGTAAACATTTTTCTATAAGCAAATTCAATTTACACTATGTAGGGGCTGGGTATAATAGTATCATATTTACTTATTTCTCTCATATTTTTAGATGTAGAATTTGTTTCCAATTTTGATATTATAAAAACTGAAATATGTTAATTGTATGGCAGTTTTCAATAAATGTTATACTACCAGTATTATTAATTGAATAAGGTAATTATTATGAATTTGCAAGAGCACAGACATTTCTTACTTCTCATTTTAATAATTGTTTTTCATCACCTCTTCCTTGTACTATGGGTATTATGGGATTTTTGTTTGATTTTTGCAATGTAGATACTTTTATTTTATGGCATATGGAAAAATCAGGCATGATCATTATCCATATCAATTATGATACTGAGAAATCAGTATTAGCAAAGGAAAATGTGCATGGTGTGTGTGTGTTTATGTTTGTGTGTGTGTATGTGTGTGCATACTTAACAGAAGAGTATGTGTTCTTTTATATATGTTCTGATTATACACTAGGCCTGAAAGTTCTGATGTCTTGAATGGTATTGAAATCCTAAAGTGAGGTCTGATATGTAGTAAAAACCTAAGAGCTTGTAGACGAGAAGTGATAACAACAAATGAAAAGAGGCATACTGATGTTCATTAACTCAGAAAACTGTGTGACCTAAGATATTGGTCAATAGAAAAGTTCACAGCAAGTTTTGCAACAGATGGACTCTCTGTCTAACCCTGATTGTCATCATTCCACAACCACACACATGTATATAATTTAGAAAGACCATCTGAGGAGATTATGGACAGCTTTCTACTTGGTGGCTATAACCACAGCTGTTGTTATTTGTGAAATTCTTAACATGTAGCTACTACCCTATCATCAATAACATTATGTCACCTATCTCAGGGAAAACATTCAGAGCTTATCTTTGTTGTGCATAGAACATCCGAGAAATAAGTAAAAATAACAATATCAGAAATAGCACTCTTGCTCTCTTTCTCACCATATGACATGCCTGCTCCTCTCTTTACCTTCTGCCATGATTGTAAGCTACCTGAGGCCTCACCAGAAGTAGATGCTGGCACTATCCTTCTTGTACAGCCTGCAGAAATGTGAGCCAAATAAACTTCTTTCTTTAAAAATTTTTTTAGAAAGAAGTAACAACAATAATATTTGCAACACAAGCATTTCTGGTGTAGATGTGAGCTTTCTCTAAGGATGTGTGTTTTCTTTTTTCCAGAAATGGCAAAAATCATTAATTAATGGGGCAACACTGGGTTTCATACAGTCTCAAAAATGAGTTGATATTGTGGTTTGCCTCAGAAATACCTATTATTTACTCTGAAAGTGTTTATTAAGACATCTGAACAACAATAAGTTCTTTAGAGGATCAAAGATACCTGTGGATATTCACGGAAAAAAAGTGACACAAAATCATTTTTTATTATATAAATCTATTTTTAAATAACTCCATGCAGCAAAACCTAAAATTGGTGTTCTTAATTTGTTTTCAATTAGAAAGTGGCAATCTGAATAATCTTATACTAACAAATTATTTTATTCATTGAACCTAGGCAAAAATTAATCAGTGAATATCAAATACAGTATAGCTTATGTGAAAAGCTCATTTTCACATATTTCATGCTCAGGTCCTATTAGGAGGAATAGTGAGATTTTGAACATCTGTTTTTAAAAGTAAGTGTTTTAATTAGCAGGATATAGAGTGTCTTCAAATAACACCATCATTCCCAAGGGAACTCCACCCTGAGGGAGTTAAAAGAACTCCATGAAACATGCTGGTAACCTTCTGCTTGTAACAGAAGGACCATGACACTCTCTGTGGCCTACTTGGCTCATGCACACAGAACAGTTTATTGAATGAACTAAATTACATAGGGGGCAGCATAAAGCCACTTTATTCTTTCTCAAAATTGGCCTGTCATTGATTTAGTCTCTCAGCTTGCTTTTCTTACACAGGATAAAAGATCTGGTTTGTCAGTCAGTAGAAAACCATATTCTATTGCGTTAATAATAAAATAAGGAGATATGAAAATTCCAAACTTTTTGTAAGTTAAGTGAAATTCACAGCTATCCAAAGCCAGAAAAACACAATAGGGAGGAGGGACTTGGTGCTTCCTTTTTCTTTTTCTCGCTTAATCTCATCCTCTATCTTAGCTGTTGTTTGGGGCTTTACTGTATTGGGGACAAGAGGACAGAGAGGCAGGAGACACAACTGCCCTATGTAGGTTTTTTTTGTTTTTTTGTTTTTTTTTTTTTTTTTTTTTTTCCAGATGGAGTCTTGCTCTGTCGCCTAGGCTGGAGTGCAGTGGTGCAATCTCAGCTCACTGTAACCTCTGCCTCCTTCAGGGTTCACGCCATTCTCCTGCCTCAGCCTCCAGAGTAGCTGGGACTACAGGCATGTGCCACTACGCCCGGCTAATTTGTTGTATTTTTAGTAGAGATGGGGTTTCACCATGTTGGCCAGGGTGGTCTCGATCTCCTGACCTCGTGATCCACTACCTTGGCCTCCCAAGCCTGGCCCCCCAAAGATGTGAGTCACCAAGCCTGCCCCCCACAAGATGTAGTTTAATGTGCACTGGTGGTTTCTAGTTATGGCATATTCCAAATACTAATGTTTTTTCTTTTGTGATATGTTTTCTATAGGTTCTTCAGAGAACTCCCACCAGTGTGACGTCTCACAATTTTATTTATCTAGACAATACCTCTCACAAATGGGACGACTTTTTAAGGGGTACCTACCTCAGATTCCTGCCTTAGTCCTCAGGGGGCCACAGTCAACACACATCTTTGCTCTGACAAAATCTGGTACTGCCTTTTTCAAAAACAGTCACCTGCCCTCTCTAGCCTAAGTAAGAAGCAAGTGATCCACTCTTATTTTAATATCATCCATTTCTTCCCTATAAACAAATTGAACAAAGTAAATAAAATGTATCCTTTAAAGAAAAGATGTATAGATTTACATTTTTTAAAAATTCTGTTCAACAAAGATATCATGGATAAAGCCAAAAGACAAGAAATGTATTGAGAGATAAAAACTGCAACTCATATAAACAGCACAACATAGGTATGCAGAATAAAACATCTATCTATCTATCCATCCATCCATCATCTATCTGTCTATAAAGTGAAAATAAATTACTAGAATGATTGAACGTAAGTTATGTCTTAACAGGGTATAGAAGATTAAATAAGCAAAATAGAAAATAAATACAATCTACTTCACTTTCCTGAGAAATGAAAAATTCTACTAATAAAATGTGACTTTTGAATACACCAGACTTTAAGGTAAGTGTCAAAATCAAGTGATGTATTGGAAAATGAGCATTGTATTTGCTGGTGGGAGTGTAAATGATACAAACTCTTTGAAGAACACTTTTCCTACATCTATTAAATCTTAAGACATGCATGTCATCTGGTTTGTAATTTCACTCCTTTTATTACACTTAGAGATACTTTTCCATATGTGACAAAAGAGGAAATCCAATTGTGTGACAGTTTATTGGAGTATTGTTTGCAATAACCCAAACAACTGAGAAAATCTAAATGTTCATCAGTAGAAGATGGCATAATCATACTAATAAATCAACACAAATGGAAGCATATCTACTAATGTGTATGCCATCATACGATGTAATATTGAAGAAAGAAAGTTATGCTAAAACTCAATAAATTCCAATTTATAGTGATATAGGTATCCACATTTAGGATAGTAATACCTGCAGGGGAATATGGGAAAAGACTTAGATTGAGAGCTTCAAATATATTCAGAACATTCTCTTGCTGAAAATGTGATGAATAACATGTTATAATATTTAAAATCTAGTAAAGCAGGATGGTAGATAACATCATCACTCATACTATTTACTAATGTTTGGTATGCTTAAGAATATCTCAGAATGAAATAAATCTATAATCATTGCCTAATAAAAATGTAGACAGCATTTTTATAATTTTTCAAAGAAATGATTATCCAGGCCCTGAAGCCTAACCACCAAATCATTTTGTTATAAATCTAGAACCAGAAATACCTTTTGACCCAGCAATCCCATTACTGGGTATATACCCAAAGGATGATAAACCATTCTACTATAAAGACACATGTACACGTATGTTTATTGCAGCACTGTTCACAATAGCAAAGACTTGGAACCAACCCAAATGACCATCAATGATATACTGGATAAAGACAATGTAGCAGATATACACCATGGAATACTATGCAGCCATAAAAAAGGATGAGTTCATGTCCTTCGCAGTGACATGAGTGAAGCTGGAAACCCTCATTCTCAGCAAACTAAGACAGGAACAGAAAACCAAGTATCGCATGTTCTCACTCATAAGTGGGAGTTGAACAATGAGAACACATGGACACAGGGATGGGAACATCACACACTGGGGCCTATTGGGTGGTGAGGGGTTAGGGGAGGAATAGCATTAGGAGAAATACCTAATGTAGATGATGGGTTGATGAGTGCAGCAAACTACCATGGCAAGTGTATACCTATGTAACAAACCTGCATGTTCTGCACATGTATCCCAGAATTTAAAGTATAATAAAAAAAGGGAAACGATAGATATTAGTACACGAACATTTCAAACACTTATATGTAAAAATATAGTATAAGTACATAAATACACATTATATTTTGGTAACATTACTTTCAAGAATTTTGGTACAACATTTTATGTGTGTTACCAAGGAGAAATTAAGTAACTGAAGAGACTAAGCGAATTCCTTAATTCTAACTTATGGACATATAAAAGGGTACAGTACATGTTAAGTATTATTAATTTTCTGAACTTTATTTTTTCATATGTTTTAATTAATCATTTTAAAAAATACTTCAACTTTTACTTTAGATTTAGGGTGTACATGTGCAGGTTTGTTACATGGGCATATTGTATCATGCTGAGGTTTTAGTACAAATGCTCCCATCACGGAGGTAGTGAGCATAGTACCCAATAGGTAGGTTTTTAACCCCTTCTCTCACCTTCCCTTTCCCCTCTAGTAGTCTCCAGTTTCTATTGTTGACATCTCTATGTGCATGAGTACCCAACCTTTAACTCCCTCTTAAGTGAGAACATTTGGTATTTGAATTTCTGTTCGTGCATTAATTCACTTAAGATAATGGCCTCCAGCTGCATCCGTGTTGCTACAAAGAACATGATTTCATTCCTTTTATGGCTGCTTGTATTCCATGGTGTATATATCCCATTTTCTTTATCCAATCCATTGTTGATAAGCAGCCAGGTTGATTCTATGTTTTTGCTACTGCGAATAATGTTGCGATGAACATACAAGTGCATGTGTCTTTTTCGTAGAATGATTTATTCTCTTTTGGATGTATACCCAGTAACAAGATTGCTGGTCTAGTGTTAGTTCCATTTCAAGTTCTTTCAGAAATTTCCAAACTTCTTTCCACAGTGGCTAAACTAATTTACATCCCCACCAACAATGTATAAGCATTCCCTTTAGTCTGCAGCCTCGCCAGCATCTGTTGTTTTGTGACTTTTTAATCATAGCCATTCTGATTGGTGTGAGGCGTTACCTCATTGTGGTTTTGATTTGCATTTCTCTTATGATTAGTGATGCTGAAAATATTTTTAATGTTTCTTGGCCAATTTATGTCTTCTTTTGATACATGTCTGTTCATGTCCTTTGCCCATTTTTTAATGAGGTTATTTTTTGCTTGTTTAATTCTTTCAGTTCCTTATACATTCTGCATATTAAACCTTTGTCAGATGCAGTTTGGGAATATTTTCTCCCATTTCTGTAGGCTGTTTACTCTGTAAATCGTTTTTGGTTTTTTTTTTTTTTTTTTTTTTTTTCTGTGCAGAAGCTCTTTGGTTTAATTAGGTCCCACTTGTCAATTTGTGTTTTTGTTGCAATTGCTTTTGAGGACTTGGTCATAAATTCTTTCCTAAGAATGATAGGCAGGATGATGTTTCCTAGAAGATCCGTAGCTTAATTAGGTCCCACTTGTCATTTTTTGTTTTTGTTGCAATTGCTTTTGAGGATTTAGTAATAAATCATTTTCCAAGGATAATAGGCAGAATGGTGTTTCCTAGGTGTTCTAGGATACCCACAGTTCAATGTCTTACATTTAAATATTTAATTCATCTTGAGTTAATTTGTCTATATGGTGAAAGGTATGGTGAAAGTTTCATTTTTTTCTGAAGTTTTCTTGATACTGTCAAATTTGATTATTTGTCTGAATTTTAATATCTAGTTTCTGAGACACTTTCATTCAGAATTTTTAAATAATTGTTCCAATTTTTTCCTACTGTCTGTTCTTGCTAATGCACATTGGATACAAACCTGCTTCACATTTTTTTTGCTCCTTCTTGATCTCTGGCATTAGGCCCTTTTCATTGTCTTCAGTATTATAAAATTTCACTTTTTATTGGAGTAGGGAACGTTTTATTAAAAGATTTTTGAATACTTCAATTGTTCTCTATCATGTTCCCATTTTTCTTTATTGAGGCCAAGAGAATGTCCCTTGCAGACCTCCAACTGCAGGTAGGATAACTGACCAAGGATCCCAGCAGCTGTGCTCTGGAAACCATCAATACCTTTGCCCCTTTCCTGGGAGCCATGTGAATCCTGACACCCAAATTGGACTTGTAGACTTCCTGAAGGCCTTGCCAACCCTTCCTCAGTGCAAGATGATTTCACCAAACATTCTCTCCCTCTGTCCTTTACTCGGGATCAGCTTTGCATCATGTTCTGACTGCATTTGCATTTTCAGCCTCCCTTGACTCCTCCTATTTTCTTTCTTACAGGTGTTTTTTTTTTTTTTTTTTTTTTTCTCTTCATTCCATCTTGGCATTTCCTTCTTAGTGAATGTGGACTAACAAACCTTTATATTGCACATCTAATCTAGCATACTGCACTTCATTGCTTTAGCTTTCTCTTATTAAACTCTAATAATACACACACACACACACACACACACACAGAGCTTTACATATTTGTCCCAAGTACTTATCTTGTCTGATTTTTCTTGCTCCCAAAAAGCCAGTATTTATTTAATGAATGAAATGCTATCCTAAAATATTTTTCTTAAGTATTTTCTTACTTGAAGAGTACCAGCCACATTTTATTATTAAATATCTTGCATATTTTATCACATTTTACTTTTTCGGTGGGTATATGCATTATTCTTCCATGGCTACCATAAAAATTACCACCAACTTAGTGGTTTATAACAGCACAAATTTATTATACCTAGATAAAAAGTCTGAGGAGGGTGACTGTGGGCTAATGTAATCAAGGTGTTGGCAGTCTCCTTCCTGGATTTTCTAAGGAAGACTCCATTTCCTTGTTAATTAATATTGCTGGCATATTTCAATTCCCATGGTTATAGGACATTTTCCCTGCTGGCTGCCATCTGAAGGCTGTTTTCACCACCCAGAAGCCACTGCATTTCTTGGTTAAGGGCCTGCAACCCCCATCTTCAAAACCTGCAACAAGGAGTAGAGTTTCTTTCATACTTGCCTGTGTTCCTGTCTGAACAAGGTTTTCTATCTGTCAGAATTGCCATTCAAAAATCTGTAGTGTGTTGAACACTATTATCTTTCTGTTGTGGGGCATATATTTGTCGCTCCCACCTTCTAACTCCCATGTTCAAGCACAATCCCCAGTGTGATGGCATTTGGAGTTGGGACTTGGGCAGGTAATTAGATATATATGAGGTCATGAGAGTGAGGTCTGTATGAGAGACTTAGTGCCCTTCTAAGCAGAGGAAGAGACCAGAGTGCTTGTATACTACCTCAATTGATCTCAATCCCCCACGGCCACCCGCCTCCCGCTCTCTCTCTTTACCAAGCGAGGGCACAGCAAGAAGGAAGTCATCTACAAGTCAGAAAGCCCTCATCAGGAACAAAATCTACCAAGACCTTGATGTTGGACTCCCCAGTCTCCAAAACTGTAAGAAATAAATGTTTGTTGTTTAAGTTACTCAGTCTGTGTTATTTTGTTATAGCAGCCTGAGGTGACTGTAGCAGTTTTCATTTCTGCCCTATCACCAAATTCACTGGTCCCATATTTTCTTGTAATTTTTACATTTATATAGCGGTTTCCCTCATTTTCCAAGAGACGGTATGTGTTGTTGCAGCTGCCTAACCATTCAGTTGTATGTTTTTATGACATTTTGTTAGGTATTGAATTTGTTCACCATTCTGTTGTTGTTGACTCTCATATTCTGACTGGATTTATGAAAGCTGAAATCCTGTCTCACATTGAAGACTTTCTAAAGTTTCCTGTTTATAATTCATAACGAAGTTATATCTTAAACTTCACCCTTTCTATAAGACACCCTGGGTCAAGTGAGTCTGTTATTTTACATTTATGATATTGTAGTATATTATCAATGTAAAATAAAATATTTATTTATTTGTTTTTTTTTTTAATTGAGAAAGGGTCTTGCTCTGTTACCCAGGCTGGAGTGTAGTGGTGCTTTCATAGCTCACTGCAGCCACAACCTCCTGGGCTCAAGCAATCCTTCTGCCTCAGCCTCCTGCATAGCTATGACTATAGGTACGTGCCACCACGCCTGACTAATTTTCAAATTTTTTGTAGAGATGAGTTCTGCCAATGTTGTCCCGGCTGATTTCTAACTCCTGGCCTCAAGCAATCCTACTGACTTGGCCTCTTGAAGTGCTAGTATTACAGATGTGAGCCACTGCACCTGGCACAAAATGAATTTTTTGTATTTTCATTTATAAAGTTATCGAAGCTTTGGCTCAAATACTATGCCCAATATTCTTTCTTCAGAATAAATAGTTTTATTCTTTCTTATTTTATGCTGTAAGGAATTTTACAAATGATTATCTAATTAACAATAAACTCAAAACTAAAATCACAGAGGACCTTTGATATATTATTTAAAATTGATATCATTATGAAATAAGTTCTGCTCCTAACATAGATCTACTTTTCAAATAAATTATATTTTGGAAGAAAATTATTACATTATTTCAATCAACACATTACAAATGTATGAGATTATGGTAAATAATAACTTGTATATAATTGGTGAATATTTATGTTGAATTTTAATTATTTCCTAAGAAGTGCTGATTATATCAGTTTTAAGTCTTCCATTTCATTTTTCAATTTTAAAATCTATTTTCTTTTTTCTGTGTTCTAAATTGAGAATATTTGAGTGGCAATTAAATTGCATCCTCTGCCAATCAATCATATAAGCATTTTATATGCAGACTGAAAATATACTGCACATGTGACATGGGAAATCAAATTTGGGGTTGTTGGAATGAGGGGTAATAACAAATTGTATGCAATAGGATGAATGTGATTGTAATTATTTGTATCAGTCTGTTCTCACACTGCTAGAAAGATACTACCTGAGACTGGGTCATTTATAAACAAAGGAGGTTTAATTGACTTACAGTTCCACATGGCTGGGGAGGCCTCAGGAAAATTACAATCGTGGCAGAAGGGGAAGCAGGCACCTTCTTCATAAGGCGGCAGGAGCGAGTGTAAGCTTTTGAAGAAGGAACTGTCAAACCCTTATGAAACCATCAGATCTCGTGAGAAGTCACTATCATGAGAACAGCATGGAGGAAACTGCCTCCATGGTCTAATGACTTCCCATCAGGTTCCTCCCTTCACATGTGGAGATTGTAGGATTACAATTCAAGATGACAGATTTGGGTGGGGACACAGCCAAAACATATCATTGTTATTTTGTGAATGGCCATAATAAAATAATAATTACAATCACATTCATCAGTAACTTGTCTTAAGAAAGTAACTATGTTATCATGCAATCCTTTGATTCACAAAATGAAGCCATTTTTGTAAAAAAGAAAATTAGAATTCTGGAAAAAATGTTATTAGTAAGATAGTTGTAAAAAGCTTATATATTAATAGATATTACTTATAAAAATAAGTTCTAAAAACTATGCTATAGAAATAGTATATTTAAAACTAATCATATAATTCAAATTATATAGTTATTAATTAAATAAGTTGGAGAACAGTAGGTTTCTTAATCTATTGAATCTGATATCTCTGCAAAAAGACAATTTAAAAGCTTCCTCAAGTATGACAGAGTCAATGATTACAGTATATTTATTAATGTTTCTAGAAAGTGAACTAAATATTAAATTCATCTTAAAGATAGACAATAAACAAAAAGCAAAACTTAAGTAATATACCCTTTAAAAAGAAAGTTAATAATCTGCAGTGTTGCATGAAGCCCAGAAGCTGTGTTTATCCATAGACATCACAGAATATGTCTATACTATGAATGAATTAACATAACATTTTTACAGTGTATTATTTCTCCCTATAAAATAAAAAAATATATGAAATGACATTATAAAATGAATTCTTCACGTAATAGTTTGCATATCATTATATTTAACACAATGTCATTATATTTTACTCAAAATATTATGCGTGTATTGAGTTAGGTTCAGAAGATAATGATTTGACACCACTCATGCGTTAAAAACAAACAAAAGCAGAGACACAAAAATCCAAGTAGTTAATTTGATTTTGAGGTAAAAAATTCCATACTATATAGTAGTTTTAGATATTCAGTTAAAGAATGCAGTCAGTGGGTAATTCTTCCAAATATAGTGGCTAACATTTGTAAAAGTTAATTTGAACCATTTTTATTGATTCCATTTTGGGACCTAAATTTTTAAAATGTATAAAATGGGAATTTTGAAAATACCATACCAAATAAAATAAAAATCTATCTCAAGGGCAATGCTAAGAGAGGTTTTACTTTCCATATGTCATCGAAGAAGATTGCTAATTGACTTTTCAACCTATCCTCCTGATCTAAGGTAGGCAAACTGTGTCTCACTCATCAAATCTGATGATCTTTCACCTGTTTTGTGAGTTAAGAATTTTTGTTGTTTACATTTTTTAACATTTTTAAATGGTTCATTTTAAGTAGTTATATAAGCACCTAGATAATGTCCTCAATTTTGCCCCTTGGGCTGCAAGCTTGATATATTTTCATGGTAGCATTTTTATAGAAAATGTTTCTCAACTCTTGTGACTTGAAGCAAAACTGTATAAGGATTTAAATCCACCTATTGACATGTTTACTGTACATCTTCTCTGATTTTTTTTTTTAGTTTCAACAAAACAAGTAAAACAAATGGAGACATGTATTCGCATCTCTTTCTCTCTTAGTGTTTACTATTATCATTACCTGGAAGCAATATTTACTTTCATCTACTAGGTGTAAAGCTGTTAGAAGAATACACAGCTAAAATATCCTTTATAAAGTTAACTAAATAATATGAATATACAGGATCATTGTATTAGTGCATTTCTTTTTAAGGAATAACATATTAGTGGCATAAGAGAAAAAAATGCTTAACTAGTGGATTAAAATGCATCAAAACAATACAATGCAATGAGGCAAAACAATGCATAATAAACAAATGAATTGATAAAGTCAGTGATAGCATGTCACACACAAGAAATTAATCAAGATATAATAGGTTATGTTATGTCAGCACATATCTGAAGAACTTGGGAAAAGTTTTGCACGTTATAAAACTGGATTAACCCTTTCAAGTTCTATAGGTGCATCTAAATTTGCCACAAAGTTATGAAAATATAATACACTGTTTCAATATATTGCATGTCCTGTTGATATGGTTTGGATCTGTGTCCCATCAAATCTTGTGTCGAATTATAGTCCCCAGTGTTGGAGGTGGAACCTGGTGGGAGGTGGTTGGATAATGGGGGTGGATTTCTCATGAATGGTTTAGCACCATTCCCTTGGGTGCTATTCTCCTGATAGTGAGTTTTCATGAGATCGGGTTGTTTAAAACCATGTAGCACCTCCCGCTGCTCTCTTTTGCTCCTGTTCCTGCCATGTAAGATGGGCCTACTCCTTACTCTCACCCGTTCACCATGATTGTAAGTTCACTGAGGCCTCTCTAGAAGCCAAGCAGATGCCAGCATCATGCTTCCTGTACAGCCTGCAGAACCATGAGCCAATTACATTTCTTTTCTTTATAAATTACCCAGTCTCAGGTATTTCTTTATAGCAATGTGAGAATGGCCTAATACACCTATATATAGTGGTGGAGGTTGAGTGGGACAAAACTTTTTTATTGTTGTTCTTTATTTTCTTTTTTCTTTTTTTTTTTTTTTTTTTTTTGAGACGGAGTCTCGCTCTGTCACCCAGGCTGGAGTGCAGTGGCGCAATCTGGGCTCACTGCAAGCTCCGCCTCTGGGTTCACGCCATTCTCCTGCCTCAGCCTCTCGGAGTAGCTGGGACTACAGGCGCCTGCTACCACGCCCGGCTAATTTTTTTTTGTATTTTTAGTAGAGACGGGGTTTCACCATGGTCTTGATCTCCTGACCTCGTGATCCGCCCGCCTCAGCCTCCCAAAGTGCTGGGATTACAAGCATGAGCCACCGCGCCAGGCCTCTTTATTTTCAAACATTAACATTTTATATGGTTTGTAGGATCATGAAAATATGAATAAGGTTAATATTATTTTAATGATTACTGTAGGATAATGTAAATGAAAATATTTTGCTATTTTTAGCTTCCATGCAGAACTTAGTTATTTTTCTTCTACTCATATACAAAATCCCGTTTATTTGCCTCTATGCCATTTTGTACATTGATACACTTGTGTAAAATTTAAGCTATTGGCATTACATAATAGCAAAAAGTGAGGTATTTTGAGAATGTATTTTTGGATTCAAATGCAGGATCCTAAATTTCCTATCTATAAGAGCTTGTAGAAGTTATTTACCCTCTTAGTGCCTCAGTTCTCTCATCTGTAAAATAGGATATTTAGCAATATATACCTGATATAGTTGGTGTATTGATTAATAGATACACATTAATCACTTACAACTGGGTCCTACTCAGAACAAACTGTATTTCAATGAACAAAGGTGTATGCACATATGTAATCATTGTAAATGTTTTTAAATCAGGTGTAATTCCTTTTAAACAGTAGTAATCATATTTCTAATAACATAAAGCCTCTTAATTTGTCATCATCTTGATAAAAAGAAAATTACTTTTGAAAATCAATGAAAAAAATTATTTAAATTAAATGTAATATGAATTACAAATACTGGTTTTTAGCAAATAAAGGCTTAGCAATGTGAAAAGTTTACTTTTAATGGCAAAGGCCTCCATTACTTTTGAACCAAACTAAAAAAAGTTTATGCATATAAAATTAGCATTTTTTCACAGCACTTTTGTCTTTTGCCAATAAATTCAAAATCATTATTTTCTTTTCACATAATAAATCCATGGTGAAGTTTTAAAACAAGTTATTAGGAATTTTCAGACATTCTGCTTCAGCAATGACAATATATTTTTAATATATGGGACATGATAAATTAGATTGTTGTAAATACATAAGTAAAAATCATGTTTATATTTTCATTCTAATTTTTCATGTTGACTCTTATTTTCCGTAGCTCACCTGTTTCCAGTATTTGTTAAGGGGAAGATTCAATGAACAAAATAATAAATCTATTATGCTGTTTGGAATTTGATTTTCTGTAGCAAGTTAAATGCTCCCATGTCATATTTTTCCGTTTTAAAATGTGTTTGCATTTTATTTTTCAGACCAAATCAAAGGTATGGATTTACAGCTACCATATTTGTTTTTTTTTCATTTACACTTTAAGGGGGAACCCCATCAAAAAGTCGGCAAAGGATATGAACAGACACTTCTCAAAAGAAGACATTTACGTGGCCAACAAATATATGAGAAAAGCTCAACATCATTGATCATGAGAGAAATGCAAATCAAAACCACCATGAAATACCATCTCATGCCAATCAGAATGGTGATTATTAAAAAGTCAGGAAACAATAATGCTGGCGAGGCTGTGGTGAAAAAATAGGAACACTTTTACACTGTTGCTGAGAATGTAAATTAGTTCAACCATTGTGGAAGACAGTGTGGTGATTCCTCAAGGATCTAGAACCAGAAATACCATTTGACCCAGCAATCTCATTACTGGGTATATACCCAAAAGATTATAAATTATTCTCTATAAAGACACATGCACACATGTTTATTGCAGCACTATTTACAACAGCAAAGACATAGAAACAACCTAAATGCCCATCAATGATAGACTGAATAAAGAAAATGTGGTACATATACACCAAGGAATACTGTGCAGCCACAAAAAAGAATGAGATCATGTCTTTCGCAGGGACATGGATGAATCTGGAAGCCATCAACCTGAGTAAACTAACACAGGAACAGACAACCTAACCCCTCACGTTCTCACCCGTAAGTGGGAGTCGAACATTGAGAGCACATGGACACAGAGAGGGGAACAACACACACCACAGCCTGTTGTGGGGTGAGGGGTGAGGGGTGAGGGGAGGGAACTTAGAGAATGGGTCAATAGGTGCAGGAAACCATCATGGCACACGTATACCTATGTAACAAACCTCCACTTTCTGCACATGTATCCCATTTTTTTGTTTGTTTTTAAGGAATAAAGAAAAATAAAAAATAAAAAAATAAGCTTTCAATTTTTTTTTTTTGGATCTTTCCTGTTTTCTCTTGTGGGCATTTAGTGCTATAAATTTCCCTCTACACACTGCTTTGAATGTGTCCCAGAGATTCTGGTAGGTTGTGTCTTTGTTCTCGTTGGTTTCAAAGAACATCTTTATTTCTGCCTTCATTTCATTATGTACCCAATAGTCATTCAGGAGCAGGTTGTTCAGTTTCCATGTAGTTGAGCGGTTTTGAGTGAGTTTC
This sequence comes from Hylobates moloch, assembly GCF_009828535.3. Classification (NCBI taxonomy): domain Eukaryota; kingdom Metazoa; phylum Chordata; class Mammalia; order Primates; family Hylobatidae; genus Hylobates; species Hylobates moloch. The sequence continues at coordinate 147,626,734 of NW_026652279.1, forward strand.
TTAATCCTGAGTTCTAGTTTGATTGCACTGTGGTCTGAGAGACAGTTTGTTATAATTTCTGTTCTTTTACATTTGCTGAGGAGAGCTTTACTTCCAACTATGTGGTCAATTTTGGAATAGGTGTGGTGTGGTGCCGAAAAAAATGTATATTCTGTTGATTTGGGGTGGAGAGTTCTGTAGATGTCTATTAGGTCCACTTTGTTTAGAGCTGAGTTCAATTCCTGGATATCCTTGTTAACTTTCTGTCTAGATGATCTGTCTAATGTTGACAGTGGGGTGTTAAAATCTCCCATTATTATTGTGTGGGAGTTTAAGTCCCTTTGTAGGTCACTCAGGACTTGCTTTATGAATCTGGGTGCTCCTGTGTTGGGTGCATATATATTTAGGATAGTTAGCTCTTCTTGTTGAATTGATCCCTTTACCATTATGTAATGGCCTTCTTTGTCTCTTTTGATCTTTGTTGGTTTAAAAGGAGCACTAAACATGGAAAGGAACAACCGGTACCAGCCACTGCAAAAACATGCCAAATTGTAAAGACCATCGAGGCTAGGAAGAAACTGCATCAACTAATGAGCAAAATAACCAACTAACATCATAATGACAGGATCAGATTCACACATAACAATATTAACGTTAAATGTAAATGGGCTAAATGCTCCAATTAAAAGACACAGACTGGCAAACTGGATAAGGAGTCAGGACCCATCAGTGTGCTGTATTCAGGAAACCCATCTCACGTGCAGAGACACACATAGACTCAAAATAAAGGGATGGAGGAAGATCTATCAAGCAAATGGAAAACAAAAAAAGGCAGGGGTTGCAATCCTAGTCTCTGACAAAGCTTTCAAACAACCAATGGTTACTTGGGAAACTACAATTTTAGTTTTCCAAAAAAACAATAACAATCTTTATCAACATAAAAAGATGCAAAATAAAATGGCATGAACATTAATGCATTAATGAAACATGCTATTTAAATTTTAGAGTGTGGTTAAAGTATCTTCAGATACTATCTTTTCCATTTCTGTAAAACACTTATTTCGGAATATTTCCATTCTTCATTCTCTTCATAATCAAACCTCTAATAGATGTATGTCTATTCCAAGCCACATCCCCCTCTCCTTAAACTGTGCATTTCTATGTATGTCATGCCTGCCATCACCTGCTTTTAAATCGATTCCTTTCAGTTCTTTATTTGTTAGTGTCATCATGTCTGTTTTCATTATTTTTCCTTTCGGGGGCCTTCTTATTGCAATGGTTAAAACTTTGCTATTTTTCTTCTTTTCTACACAGTCTTCACCTAATCTCTGAGGTCAGATGTGAGAAAAAGAGTTGGTTCTTCTGGTTTCAGATATTTACTTTCCTAGTTACATACAAATAATCTCTTCCATATTACCTTTTCTCCCTAACAATAATGCAATCATAGCAATGAATATTTTTCTCCTTCCTGTAAATTTGTATGTTTTTGAAGCATCTGTAAAAAGATTCAGACTAGACAGCCACTGTTATACCATGCAGTGAGTGGGTAGGTTGCCCTGATGTCAGCTCCACCAAGACTGTCCATGATGGGTGAGAAAATAAACACCAATTTGTGTTGCTAAAAAAGAATGATGATTTTTGTCAAAAACTATATTATTTCATTATTACCCACCACTGACTAAAACACAGATATAACCTGATTATTTAAACTCAGGACTCTGCCGTTTGACTTCCATTTTTTCTTATTGTCTGATATACTTCACTGACTTCACTGGATTCTAAGTATTAAAATCCATCCAAACCTAATGAGCATTCTCCATTCCTAGTAGGATGCTAGCTAGTAAGATTGAATTACTGGCTCAATCAATAGCCATCCTTATGAATTTCAAGTCATATTAGCATTCATTTGCTTTATTGTCCAGTATTTTTTATTATTCTCTCAGGCCTTGATTAAAATAGTTCCAGAAAACTGCATGATAAACTTGCTAAAACTCACTTTTTACTTTCAAGATTTAGAAAATCATAATCATGAATCACTTCTTACTTATTCTATATAGTGCAAATAAATCTGATAGCTGGAATGAATTCATTCCCCAACTGCTACTCAACTATTTAAAGGCAAATACTACTTCTCATTCATCCGTTATATATACATTCTACAAAATTCACTTTAAATATATTTGTCAGATTTAGAATAAAGATAAGTATGAAATGGCTTTTCTGAAATTTTTTATGCAGAGTGAAAAAACAAGGCACCATGGAGCTCTGTGTGCCTTAACTGAAGCATTTCTGAAAGCCAGGATATTACCTTAACCATTTTTTCCAATTTGGCATTTCTTCTTGTTGAAACTATTTTATCTACCTCTACTATTCCTCATAATTTTTTTTTTTCAGAATCTTTGATCGGGTGCCTAATATGCCCCAACATTAATAGAGTAATTCTGTATTACCTGCTGTTTTCTTTTTCTAACAATTTCATGCTACTATTGTACTCATGAAATAAAAGGCATGAATTCAAAGAGTAAGACTAGAGTTAGCTTTGGAGAGAATTTAGAAGACAGAAGATCCTGAACATGGAAAAAAGTGAAACAGTACAATCCTGAATATCAGAAAGCTAAGTCACAATAAAGAAGATACATGTAAAACACTTCTCAATGGCTGCTCTGAGAACAAGGATGAGGAGGAGAACAACAGATGCAAATCAGGATTCACAGAAGGGCTTGGGGGATTTTGTGTGTGCCAGAGGACAAAACAATAAAGAAAGAATAGGCAGGAGCTATGAATTTTGAACACAAACGTGCTCCTTCAGGATATGAACTAAATTTTGGAAACAGTAAAAGAAATTCAGCTGGCTTTAAGGCATTTGGTTTTTGTTTTCAGCAAACAATAAATCGATCAATGGCAAATTGAAGGTAAGATTTACAACCCTACTTGAAATGACTGAAGACTGCCCCTCTCCAGTATTAGTTTCATTTTGACTTTATTTCCATTGAGGAATTTGTCATTTTCTTCTTTTTATAGCCAGAATGCTTTTTACCTGTATCTCCAATACAGGTTCTAAAATCATTCAAATTCATGGGTCATCAGTGACCCTCAAACATGTAGATATTACACTTGGGAAGAAAAGTAAAATTTTTAATTTCTGCTTTTTAAAAAAGCCAAATATGAAGCAGCAATGCATAGAGTTATAAAGACGCATATTAATCTTCATCATACCTGGTCTTAATTATTTGTGTTACAGCGCTACTTGGGCAATGGATTTATTTCACATCAGTATATTTTTGATGATTAAAAAAAGAGAAGACTATCTATTCATTCATTCACTAATTCCAACACACAAATACATTTTTTTTTTTCCTGGAACATAAATGAAAATAGTCACTTATGTACTACCATTCATCAGTTCACAATACAAATAATAGTAACAATCCACCTCACTGCCAGGAATATTGTTAATTTTTAGTAAGATAACGTATACAAAAATATGCTTCTAAACTCCAAAGGACTATGTGCAATATTGGCGATTCTTATATTTTAAGAGTTGTCTTTTCCTGAAATAAATGTAAGACTACCAGTGCCAGCTACGTGATGTGCAGGACTTAGCACAAAATGAAAATATAGGAGCCTTCATTCAAAAATAAGGCAAATATTGTCATTAAAAATACTAAAATATAAAATGTTTTTTATTTCTTCACTCATCTCTTGACTTGTCACTTTGGTTTTTTATTTGTTATTTAATGGTATTTTTCTTTGAATGCAACGATACTTGCAGAGCGAGTATAGACCCTCACAGGTGCACAGTGGTCCCATGTTGTGACTCCTTGTTGGTATACACTTGGTACCTGGGTCAGAATGAGCAAGCATGAGCAAGAGATGTACCCCATTGAGTTCTCCGCCTAGAGTCTTTGGCACTGGCAGCCCAGCGTTAGGATAGACGCTGCTAGAGTGTCCTACCCCAACATGTTGCTGGCTCTGTGCACCATTTCCCCATCTTCCGCGGGCCTGCACTCATGTCCTAGAGATGAAAGAAAGTGGGCCTACCTATCCACTATCCCCCTTGCTCCTGTGCCTCTTCCTCCTTCAACCTGGTGTTCACTCCAGTGAAGGGTAGCTGTGACGAGGATGGGCGGGCAGAGGAATGCGGGAGGCCAGGAGAACCCTGTGCCACCAAGACTCAGGAGGCAGCCAGAACCTATCCTGCACAGACAGGGAGAGACAGGAGGCTGGATCATGTATGAGCAAAGCCACCTATGCATGCAACCTCGTTCTATCAGATTTTATTCACAACATACAAACTCAGAGATAAATTAGAAAGAACTACTAAACAGCCACCACTGAATATTCAATTCTTATTGTTGGAATAGAGTTCTTTGCCAATGCACTGATCCCACACCTATGACGCCATCCCTGATGGCTATCTCAAATGCATCATGTGAAAGCAATAGGAATGCTCTTTGCAATGAAAGTCAGCTGGACTCTATGTATTGATCAATATAGTCAATTTCTCAAAAGTACATTTAAGATTCTAGGCTGGGTGCAGTGGCTCACGCTTGTAATCCCAGCACGTTGAGCGGCAGAGGCGGGTGGATCACCTGAGGTCAAGAGGTCGAGACCAGCCTGGCCAACACGGTGAAAGCCCGTCTCTACTGAAAATACAAAAATTAGCCAGACGTGCTGGCAGGTGCCTGTAATCTCAGCTACTGGGGAGGCTGAGGCAGGAGAATTGCTTGAACCTGGGAGGTTGCAGTGAGCCAAGATCTGGCCATTGCACTCTGGCCTAGGCGACAACAGCAAGACTCCATCTCAAAAAAAGAAAAAAAAAAAAAAAAAAAAAGGAAAATGTTCTAGAGTACTTACATTTACTTCAGTTTTAAAAAATAACTAATTAAAAGAACTTGGACAAGTCCATTATTTTTATATTGTTCTTTCTTAATGGATATCACCACTTCTATCCCTAATAGGAATCTCTTGTAGTTAGTGTAAAATGATAGAAATTGCAGCATTAAGGAAATTGTATTATAATGAAGTGAATTTTTTTTAGCTATGGAAATGTTTGTAATTAAAAATAAATACACTAATAAACTATTAGAAGGAATATAATAAAATCTGTCACCGAGTTTTCTATCGACTTAAAAGGGAATTTCTTATATTACAATAAAACTTTGATGAACATTTTAGTAACGACTATGCTCCAAGGTTATTTATTGCCTCAAAATATTTTAATCATGTTTAATAGCATTTTAGCTTTTAAAATTATTTTGCTATGTATTGTAATTGCTTATGTAGCTTTCAAAAATGGATAATAATTATATGGCATAAGAATTACAAAATCTAGAATGTATCAAACTATTATTATTGAATATTTGTCAAATATGAAGTGAGTTTTGAAATACATTAACCACATAAATCTAATAAAAATAAGCTAGCAAAATCTAATATGTGGTACAGTGACAGCTTTGGAAAAGACATTCCAAAAATATTTGACATATATAAAAGGAAACAGAAAAATGTTAATCTGAAAAGACATTAAAATCAGGTAAATAAAAAAATATATAGATGGAGACCACTTAACAACTTTAAAAATGTTATTTTTTCCTAAACATTTAATAAACTAACTACAAGAATATTTTTCTATTAAGAATTTAAAATTCCATCCAATTCCCTAAAAAAGTTTAGAATAAAGTTATTGTTATTATTACTATTACAATTATTTTAATTATTAAATATAATTGAATAGTGGAAAGACTATGAGATTCAGAATCTGACAAGTTAGCTCTGATTCCCTATTCTGTCATGTATTTTTATGTGATATTGAAAAGCCGCCTAATTTCTGAGATGTAAATTCTTCATTAATCCAAAATATTAATCCATTTAACTTTTGAGCTAGTTTTGAAATTCTTATATGTTTATAGGTTTTAGATAAATATCATTAAATTTTTGTGCAACTTTCCACAATCATAGGAAATACCTACAAAAATAATGCCCATAAAAATAAAAATCAGTCCCTGGGAGGTGGAGGTTGCAGTGGGCCAAGATTGCACCACTGCACCCCAGCTTGGGCAACAAGAGTAGAACTCAGTCTCAAAAAAAAAAAGAATAAAAAATAAAAAATAAATAAATAACAATTTTTCTTCACATATGCTTAAAAGAAAATAATATTGCAACTTTTCATTTCTCATCTTTTCTCCTATAACACAATTTTGATACATATCTCAAACATGAGTGTCTTGGTGTAAATATATATTTTCATGAGACATGAGAAAAGGTAGTCAATAAATGATTTGGTTTATGTTTTTCACATAATTTCATGCCCTATGCTACAATAAATTGTGGATAGAAATCATTAAAGTCTACTTCAAACTCATTGTACATGGCTCAAAAAAAGTACTTACCATTTGGATCTAATTCTCAGAATGATCATTCTTGTAATCCTAAATCTAATAGAAACTCAATAGCCAGCCCTAGTAAATAAGGTGATTAATAGTTGATAAATGAAGATCAGGCATTATTCTACTTTGAATTTTCAATCCATTGCTATAACCATACTCTAAAATTTATTATTTTATAAATTACAATAAACTAGTAGTCATTTGCCCCATGTGAATCAAGATTAATCTAAAGTATTATATGTTATCAAATAATATTCTTGTATATGTTTAAACATTTTATTAATTTAATATTTAATACAGGGATGTTATCACCAATTTTCCTCATCTTTCTGATCCCCATGTAAATTTCTTAACATGTCCAAAATAATAGTGTTTATTTCCTCTAAATTCTTCCTCCATTGTTTCAAAATCAATTTAAAAACACCTCCATACACTCAGTTGATCATACTGTACACGAGTAGTCATTTTTTGCTGGTGCTTTACTTTTACAAAATTAACAGATAGCAATTCTAACTCAAAACATTTATTGATTCAGCCAATCTCCTGCTATTTCTTTTACTAACTACTTTATCAGAGAATCCAACATATCTCTTAAACTACTGCAAAATAAACTCACTTAGCCATCGTGTTTTCAATTCTTCCTTTGAGCCACTCTAATGCACTTTCCAAAAGCAGTTGGAGTAACTTTACAAAAATAAATACATAACTTTCCTGCTTAAAGTCTGTCCATAAATTTCTATTGCTGTTTGAATGCTTCCCAAACATTGTAACTTGATCCATAAAGTGGATAGGATCTGCCATTCCAATTTTTCCCTTGCCTAGTTCTCAATTGATTAATAGCTTTCATTGTTACTAGCCTACTTTTATTTCATTCTATAAACCATTTTCTATAAATCATTTTTTTCCTTCTCTCCTCTTTCCCTCCTCCACTCAATGCTTGGTATAGTCTATTTTTGCTTTCTGGAATCTAATACACTACTCCAGCATTCCCCAACCTTTTTGGCACCAAGGACTGGTTTTATGGAAGACAATTTTTCCATGGATGGTGAGTGGGTGGGATGATTTCTGGATGAAGATGTTTCCACCTCAGATGATCAGGCATGCAGAGTTCACAATAGGGTTTGTGCTCCTATGAAAATCTAATGCCACCACTGACCTGACAGGAGGCGGAGCTCAGGCAGTAATGCTGGTTCCTGCCGCTCACCTCCTGCTGTGCAGCCCAGTTCATAACAGGGCATGGACTGGTACCAGTCCCAGCCTACCAGCCCAGGTAGCCCCTATCTCAATTTGAATTTATATGTCAAACAAAGTGACCATATTTTAAAATAGGTACTCTCACCATAATGGCAACTAAAGATTCTAATTAGGTCAACATTTATCTTCACTGCCCATCATATAATCTGGTTGTTAAATATTTTTAAATAATTAAATGAAGCCTAACAGTGGGAGGACCATATATTCATGGGGAACAATTAGAAATTATTGGGCCTAATTTCATTTTCTTGAAGTTGAACAAATAAAAACTCAGTTTTAAGTGACTCACCTGGGTCATGAAATTAATGTTATTGGGATATGTAACAATTAAAAATTACTTTGCTTGAATTGAAAGTGGTATAAATCATATTTTCATATTTTAACTCATAAAGTTCTTTAATTATTGTTTGTAATCAAGTCCCCACTAAATTACTAAATTTAACACACATTCGATATCACACAATTTCAAGCATAATATCCAATAATAAAAGAACAATTTAAACATTAGTTGAATGAATACTTGAGTCTCAAAACACATATTGTGCAGAGTACTTTTCCCAAAATAACAATTTAGTAATCTTATATTGTTTCCAAATAATATTTTTCATTCAAGTAAAGCAAATTATATTATTCCATATAGTTCCAGGTTTTGAAAACATCCTCACCACAAAGATTTCTTGTGTTACTTTTTATAGCTATGTCCATTTACCTCCTGCTCCCATTCCTCCTCTAGTCCTGGTAACAACGAATATTTTACCTTTATATAGTATTGTCCTTTGAAAAACGTTATATAAGTGGAATTAAAAACTGCAGGATTGACTTCTTCTCCCTACTCAGGAGACAGCTCATTCAGATTATTGTACGTATCAACAGTGTGTTCCATGTGAATGCCAAGTTGTAGTACATAACATGGATGTACCAATTTAGACCAACCAAAAAAGAAAGTTGTTTCTCTTGCATTTAACAATTATTTTGCCAAATTTTGGTAATTATTACTAATTTTATTTTGTTGTAGTTGATTTCCCTGGACATTTTAGAAGTTCAAACTATAAACATTGTGAGATTATAATTTTTATGCTGATAGGTTTGTATCTTTTTAGTGATTTAACGTTAAGGAAGAGTACCGCCAAAGGAAGTTGAGTATTACCTGTGATTGCAAGCATTCTTGTCTTTTTTTCTAACTTTAATTACATTCTTAGTATTTAAGCTCCATCACATTTGTAGTGGGTATCTAGTCCACTTAGACAAGTGTGTAATTTAATTTTATTTTTAATTTTTATATCTGGATACATGAAAGTAGTTATCTATTGCTTTGAGGTAACTATTAGGAAACTAATATATCTTTGCTTATTTTTTTTCCTTTGTCTCTTTAAATTAAGGAAATACGTTACAATCTAGACCACTAAACCATCGTCGCATTTCTGGAATGTACCCTACTTTGTCAATGTATTTATTGGAAATCTTAATAGCAGGCAACTCTGACAATTAATTTGAGCCGTAATGAACTTAATATAATCTATTATGCATTTATTGGATTTCTGGTAGGGCTAGAGAATGAAACTGTTTATTTTTCATTCAGTAACGGGGCAGCTAGGGGAAACACCTAACTAGACTACTGTTCCCTGTGGTAGGAAAGCATTCCTATTGTTAATGGTTTCTTTCTGACACAATGCTAGGGACTGGATCGTAGTTCCTTTGCCACAGGTGATCCAAGATCACAAAATACCACTAAAGCATAAAACAATGCCCCATTTGTGCCCACTAATTCACAGTGCTTACTTTCATCCTTCTTGTCTTTCTCTTTTATTTCTGCTTGGCAAAACCTATGTCATGTGAATTCAATCTGTAAGGGACTTACTAAATATAGTTATATGGAATTAGTACTAAGTGAGCCAATCTGCAGTAATCAGCAATAGGCCAAACATTTGTTTCTGAAACGCCCATAGACAGCCTTCTTCTAACTTACAATTTGCAACTACAGACATATCAACCAACAGCATGCTTCCATGTAGCATAATATTTCTTTCTTTCAAATAATTATAATCACATTAGCCACTTAAGACTGAAAATCTAAGTATCATCAGTCACTAAATCCATCTTTAGGCAATGTTCACATCCCATCTATTAAAAATCACAACCTAGCCTGTAATCACCGAGCTAAATTACAATCTTCACCCACAAGCCCTATCATGAAGAGCTGGTGCAATGGAGCAGGGAAAATGCTAAATATATGATCACATACTAAAACAAAGCAGTCTATTAAGGAAAACATGGGCAAATATTACAATTCTTGTTTATGAAACTAGCCACAAAGATATAGTTACTAATTACAATTTCTCTTTGTCATTCAACATCTTCATCACGGATATTTTTTACCTCATGTATAACTCATTTTTTATTATTGAAAATCATTTCTTTTGGGGTTTGACCTAATTTTAGTTTTATCCTATGATGGAGCAGTAAAAAAAAGCTTATATTCTTTCATACATTACAGTATTATTTTTGTTTTTAATCACCTTCAGTTCATGCAACTCAAAAATAGTTTCCTCCCTTTCTCTCTTGTTCTATTTCTTTCTATCATCCTTCCTGCTCTTTTGTTCTTCTGTTCAATGGCAAAACATTCTTTCTCTCTTATTTATGCTCCGTTTGGCCAGTGGCATGAGGATTACAAATAATGTTCAAATTGCAATCTGAATATTCCATTAAACAGATCCATTTGTGTAGCCCTTGGCAAATTCAATTCCCCACTGGGTGGAAGTCACAAACTGAATGCGGTTATGTTACCAACACAGTTAAGAGACCATCAAGTACTTTCTTAGTCTTTGTAACATAAGATATCTATATTTGACTTTTACTTTTTGAGAAGACACCCTGATATAGTCTAGAAAAGCAGACAAAAGTTAGATTATGGGGGTGGCATGACATTAAATATAATGAAGTGTACATCTTAACTTCTAGGGAAAGGTATTTTAGAAAGGCACCCTATGTACTTGTACTTTACCTCATATTTCCTCTCTAGCAAGTTCTACAAAACCATTTCATTACTTAGTGGATCAGCATGATTTCCTCAAAAATCCCTATGAATAAGTTATAGAACATATCCGGAAAGGCATAGCATTAACACAAAACCATTGAGCTATACTTTCTGAACTGTTAGGTAAAATTAAATTTTATTTTCATCTGAAAAGGCGTTTGATAGTCAATAGCTAGAAGCCAGGGTCCAAGTGACTGTTCTGATTTTCTCCAGCAAAGAGTACATAACTAGAACAGCAACAGTGCAGTTGGATACACCATCTGATTAAGATTACAATAACGCATTGCCAGAACCTAAGAACCATCTGATATCAGAACAGGCCAATTTGGGCAAAGTAATTAAGTAAGAGATTAAAAACTGCCACTCCTGAATCCTGTAAGTTTTTAATGGTGATTCTTACTTTTATTGGCAGTTTCCCCAGGAATATGGTGCTACTTTCATGGCAGCAAAGATTTGGATGCAATCCTATTGGAGCTAACATTGTGAAAACAGTGTCTGGTAAGTATACACCTATTCATAAATTGTCAATAACCTATATCTATTTACCTGATTTAGTTTTGTGAGTGGAAAAGTTGAAAATATTGAAGATTTTAGAGTATAAGACTTGCAGTTTTGTTTTACTTGGTCATAGTTCTCTATGTTAGGCTGAGATTACACATATTAGGAATATATATATTCAAATACAGCTATTGTAATTCAGTAATTCTCAACAACAGAGTAAACAGAATCAGACTCTTAATTACAAAAACTCAGTGAGTTTAAGTGATTAAAGATATTGTGGAGTAGTCATTGAATATGCTGTTATATAGCCAGCCCCTGAGTAGAAAATTTAAGCCTAGAGCATATAGTTCTTTTCCTTTATGCTCTGCAGCAGAGGTAGATGTTGTTAGTTCATTCTGCAGTAGCTGTATTCCTCATGCTCTGCTGTTAATTTAGCCTGTTTCAGGACCAACTCAGTCATGCACCTAAAGTAAATCAGGGGCACTTTTTTTCTCTCAACTTTTATTTTAGATTCATAGTGTACACTTGCAGGTTTGTTACAAAGGTATAGTGTGTGATGCTGAGGTGTGTGGTATAATTGAACTCATGATGCAGGAGGTGAGCATAGTGCCAAATAGGTAGTTTTTCTACCCTTTTCCCATCTTTCTCACCCCTCTTGTAGTCTCCAGTGCCTATTGTTGCCATCTCTATGTCCACGTGTACCCAGTGTTTAACTCCCACTTGTAAGTGAGAACATGCAGTATTTGGTTTTATGTTCCTGAGTTAATTTGCTCTGGATAGTGGCCTCCAGTGCATCCATGTTGCTGTAAAGGATGTGATTTCATTCTTTTTTATGACTGCATAGTATTCTATGGTGTGTATATACCACATTTCATTTATCCAATCCTCCACTGATGCACACCTAGGCGGATTCCACGTCTGCCATTGTGAATAGTGCTGCGATTAACATGCACGTGCATGGGTCTTTTTGGTCTTTTGGTTCAAAATAAATTTATTTTGAACAATTTATTTCTTTGGGTATATACCCTGTAATGGGATTGCTGGGTAGGATGGTCATTCTCTTTTTAGTTCTTCGAGGTATCTCCAAATTGCTTTCCAAAGTGGCTGAACCAGTTTATATTCCTACCAACAGTGTAAAAGCATCCCCTTTACTTGCAGGCTCACCAACATCCGCTATTGTTTGACTTTTTTATAATGGTCCTTCTGATTGGTGTGAGCTGGTGTCTCATTTTGATTTTAATTTGCATTTCTCTGATGATGATTAGTGATTATGAGAATTTTTCTTATATTCATTCACTGCTCTTTGTGTTGTATGTCTTCTTTGAGAAGTGCCTGTTCATGTCCTTTGCTCACCTTTTTTTTTTTTTTTTTGAGATGGAGTCTTTCTCTGTTGTCTGGCTGGGGTGCAGTGGCACAATCTCGGCTCACTGCAACCTCCACCTCCCTGGTTCAAGCAATTCCCCTGCCTCAGCCTCCTCAGTAGCTGGGAATACAGGTGCGTGCCACCATGCCCTACTATTTTTTTTTGTATTTTTAGTAGAGACAGGGTTTCATCATATTGGCCAGACTGGTCTAGAACGCCTGACCTCAGGTAATTGCCCAACTCAGCCTTCCAAAGTGCTGGGATTACAAGCGTGAGCCACAGTGCCCTGTCTTGCCAGCTTTTTAATAGGATTATTTGGTTTTTGCTTGTTGACTTCTTTAGGTTCCTTATAAATTCTGGATTAGATCTTTGTTGGATGCATATGTTTTCTCCCATTTCTCTGGGTTGTCTGTTTACACTATTAATAGTTTCTTTTGCTGTGCAGAAGCTCTTTAGTTTAATTAGATTCTACTTGTCAATTTTTTTCATTGCTATTTCTTTTGAGGACTTAGCCATAAATTATTTGCTATGACAGGAGCACTTATTTTCTTACTACTATACATCACCAATATCTCCCTATTCTAATGGTAACTATATTATTAATATTGTTGTCTCTCAAGATGTGCAGCTGATAGGTTCTAGGACCCCCCAGGGATATCAAAATCTGTGCATTCTCAAGTCCTGAAGTCAGCTCTGCTGAACCTTCAGATAAGAAAAGTTGACCCACTGTACAGGTCATTTCCTCCACATTGGGTGCCATGGGCCAGGCATATTTCTTGGGCCAACCCTTGTTCACATTCTTTTACCCTACTACCAGAAAATATGCACATACCTAATTTTCTTTGGCACCCAAAGAATGTGGAAGGACCCAGATTCCTATATACCTCCCATAAAATAAGTGTGTTCAGATGCTAAGCAGAGCAAAAGGAGTCATTAACATCAACCATCTTCATCAGCCTGACACCTACATTCCTCCTATTCAATTATTATTTGAGAGTCCTACTTCTTAAAAGGTAGAAGCTACAATAAAATTCTCCTAAATTAATCTGGAAAATACGTACTAAATCTAAACTTTTCTCGACTGCGTCTGAGAAACAAAACAGCCAGGAGAGCCAAATTACAAGAGGGACAAGCACCCTCACAGAGGGATAAAAATATAAAAACTTACTTTCGAAAGAGGATGGAAATAAAAGATGACTACTGTACAAATGCATAAGAAAAGCCAATTACGGGTTAGCATACAAGTTCACCATAATTTGAGGTGCCAGATGCAATGAGCATTTGCAATTGCTACTTGTAAGAGTTAGGAAAATCTAAATATTTGAATGGGTAGAACCAGTTAGTAGCTCACTTATTACACAGTGTATATCATAGTCTTGATCCAGTCATGATTTTTTCTAATATCTGAACATTCATTCATATTAACAAATACATTGTGAAAACTAAAATTGTTTATGATTCTCAATTGTAAGACAAAATATTTCTGACAGAAAAAGTTTTTAGGTATAAATACTATTTTATCTTCATTTACAAATATGAGTAAGTTCAGATGAACAAGTTTGTAGTAAATTATATAAATTAAAATATGCAAATTATGTTTATTGTCAAATTATCATTCAAGATAATTATTCAAGTAACTATTTCCAATAAACATTTTTGTCTCTTTAAGGATTTATTTGTTCTATGGGAAATGATTAATTAATAGCCTCAGTGAAGATAATATTTCTTAAGATAATATTTGTGTCTTCTTTTCTCATCCAAGCTATACCTTCTTGTACAATTGCATGTTTGTCCAGGGACATTTAGTCTAGAGAAACAATAGAGGGCAAGGAAGCTCCCCAATCTTGGAAAAGATACAATTGATGATTTTACAAATTAATACTCTAATTTTAAGTTATGCTATTAAGTCTGGAAAATAATTAGCTAGTTATATCAAATGTAAAAATACACTGAAATTTTAGGAAAACTTGTTGTCCTTGAAGTTGCCTTTTGGGGGAATAATCCCAGACCTTTTCCAGAAAAAAATAAAATAGTATTCCCCAGAAACCCAGTTTTTATCTTAACTCAAATATTTATTCTCCAAACTGAGGGATAGGTAAAGATTCAAATCTAATGGAAATGCTACCAGATGCACATTTTTAAATTTACTTATGTGGAACTAAAATGAAATAAATATTTTGCTTTATTTCTAGGAAGTATTTAGCCTTTATCCTGGTATATTTTTCAATGAATAAGATAACATTGTTATTCTAAATGAAATAACCTTATTGCTTAAATTCAAGAGAGTTTAACCATTGAGAAGTTCTAACTTACTGTGCATTATTAAATAACTTATATATACTTATCTATATATGCATACACATATATTCATACACGTGTGTCTGAATAAAATATCTGTTTATATGTCTATGCACATATATATATGTATTTATAAACATGCATATGTATGTATTATTATTATAGCCAAAGAAAAGGAAATTTAACAATTTGTAGCAGGCAATTTTAATCATTTTTCACTGCTATAAAAATAACTTTTCTCTCTAGTAATACATTTCTTAAATGGATGCTCTAAATATTCTATTTAAAATTTGTAGATATATATGTCAATATAGTTTCAAGTAAAAATGTACATAAGTTCACACTCAAAGTTTCAAGTACTTCATAATTAGTTTTAACAATTTGCATGTAAAAAGCATTATGGCATTATGGTAGCTTACTTAGAATGATATAAGTGACTGAGTTTTTTGTTTGTCTGTTTTGTTTTGTTTTGTTTTGTTTTGTTTTTGCAGAAGTTCAGCTCTCTCTTTGGTAAAGGACATTTATAAGAAGCAAACTTTAAAATGTACGAGGAGAGGGAAGTGATTTTTGAGATGCCTGTAAGTGATTCAGCCATACTATCTTTGGGGGAAAAGTGTTAGGTGCTTCCATATGGATAAAATATTTAATGCTTTAAACATTTATCTTAGCTCATATATGCTGCGTGAGAAATATGCTTGTTGAGTAAA
Source organism: Hylobates moloch (assembly GCF_009828535.3). NCBI lineage: Eukaryota > Metazoa > Chordata > Mammalia > Primates > Hylobatidae > Hylobates > Hylobates moloch. The sequence continues at coordinate 147,642,259 of NW_026652279.1, forward strand.
CTCCCTTCTATTTTTGTCAGTCGCTTTTAAGCAAATTTATAGAAAGAGCTTGACTGTCAACTTGAATATTTCATTTTTCCAACATACGCTTCCATAGTATGAAATGTTGTTAAGATACATAGCTCTAAGTTTTCTTTCTGGGATTAGATAGGGATAAAGATAAAGAACTTAAGATAAGTATATCTGCTTTAAATTGCTGATTCCCATTTAACAGCGACTTGACAGGACATGCTAAGATCAAGCGGACTGAACTGGGACAAGGAAATAAAGGAAACAGGAACATTTCAACAAATGCTTAAGAAATTAATAGAAACATTGAAAGTTGTCGAGAATACATACAGTACAATTAGATTTATTATGCATAAACTATATATACCTTATTTTATTTTAGTCTCTCGAATTTATAAATTTGGAGTTACCCTAATCAATATATTATTAAAGATAATGTTTCTGTCCTACTTCATGTTATATTCTATTTGCATCATATGCTTTCTACTAAATATTCTTTGCAATTCACACCTTCATCATCTGAAAAGCTGTCTTCATTTTACCAAACTTGGATTAGCAATTACATTAAATCCATAGTTGTTTCATAAAAAATGGCTTACCGTTCCCATTTTTGTCACTGCCTTTTTTGTTTGTTGTACTTTATAGTTAAATAATATGTTGGAATTGAAGAAATGCATCTGTATTCAATTCATTCCTGCAATATATCTGAAAGTTACCACTTTCTCCTCCGGGATTTTCATGGTGTCAAATATTCTACAACACTGATATTTTATGAGAAAAGAATAACTCTAGCTAGATACATGACAAAGAGTCTCCAAATCTAGACCCCTACATATAAATTATTGACTCAGATAATATATAATTCCTGTCACTCTGAAAGAAAAAGATAATATGTGGATGAATATGCATATATATACGTATTATATATATACACATATATATATTATATATTACATATGCATATGCATCCACATATTATCTTTTTATATTAGCTATCATAGATATTATTTTTAACCTTTCTCAAGAGGAATTATTTTAATAGTGTCCAACTAAAACCCCAGAATATGGAGTGATCATGTTTATAAGGCAATTGGAGAAGATGACCTCTGTGCTTGATGTCTGAGACATAGTGACCATACAAGGTTTACCCAGGAAACTCAGCTGCTTTGGTTCCAAGCTCTCATCTTGAGACCTGTTAACATCTCCAGTGAGCCTGGAGTGTCAGCTGGCCATGAAAAACTTGTCTCACATTAGCCACTTAAAATGCCTCCTCTTTTCAACTGCATCCCTTGGTTTCTGCTTTTTTCGGTAGAAACTGCTTCCCTCGGTCAATTTTCTCCTCTACATGTACTAAGAAGGAAACATTACATAAACATGTTTCTTACAGAATTTAACAAAAGCATGCACTGTGCTTGAACAGTTGCACAGAATTTGTCCATTATATAACCTTAATATACAATCGATTCTTATCCCCCCAACCTTTTGTGGCTCCTTGGTTCATATTTGGATCAAACAGAAGGTTCCATAAATATTATTAATAATGCGACTAGTTCTTTTTTATTTTTGTATTACCTTGCAGTGTGTAAATTATTTTCATGCAAAATGACTTATTTCTCTGGAAAACTATATAAATTGTTTAGAGCAGGAATTATTGGTATTTACTTTTACATATTAGGCCACGTTAAGACTTAGATGTTTACAGGATTACCCAAGTTTCCCAGTACAAAAATAAAAGGAATTCATAATTCTATTTTGTAATTACATTTTCTACCATGAGTAGAATTAATAATCATGTGCATGATTTGGGATTAGTATGGCTCCTAACACATGTAATTGTTTTTATGACTGTGATTATATTCACCAGCATTACTGTTACTGTTATTGTGATTCTTGTAAAATGCAAAGTTTGCTTGAATAATGATTGTATATGACAGTAGACTATAGATCATCTTTTCTTTCTTACCTCATAGTATCAACTGCTTATGGATTATTCATATGCACATTTCTAATATATTATATATTACATCACATTATCTGTACATCACAAGTAACAAAAAATAATTACCGTCAACTACTTACTAGGTTCCAAGGATTCTAATTGTTATTATTCCCTAACTAAACCTTTAAAAAATGCTAAATTACAAAACCTCAGAAGGAGTTACCAGGCAGGGGTTAGCAAGTATATGTCTTTCAGTTTTCTTGGAGGTACAATTGAAAAAGAGATAGAAAAGTTGAATTTCTTTAGTTTATTTTTCTTTGTCCTTGTGCATGAATGTTATAGGTAAAAAGGGTGCAATATTTTTAATAACTATCTCAGGTCAAAGCACAGTAAACACAATCTTTTATGTTAACTATATATTCAATTATTGGAGGTTTTTAGAAATCACATTAAAAGCATATTTTTTTCTCTTTTTCTTTCTTAACTGTACATGTATTCCTAACCAGTCCAAACATTAAATCCTGTTAGATAGAAACTCCTACACTAATGAATGTTTTGTTTTTAGAATAACAGGTCAAGAATTTTGCACCACAGTAGTAAAGCTATGGGTGTTCATTAAAAAAAGGGCAGACAGTGTCACAGACATGAGTACAGATTGGATTTATCTTGAGCCTCTGGCAAATCATGAAAAGCCATGAAATGCTCTTAGATCCTTAGATGAAAGGCAATATGAAGTGAAAATAGATGCTTTGAAAATGAATCTTAGTTTGCATTATACTTGTCTAGTTTTAAAAACATTTCTGAAAAAAGCAAAAACGATTAAATACATATTTTACAAGTATATTTTTATCTTTTTTTACTAATGAAATCATAAAACATAAAAATGTAAATTGATTACTTTCATTTTTCCCTTCCCAGCTATATAAGTGGCTTTGTTCCAAGTATCTCCAAGATTTTCCTACTTATTAAAATATAGTAAAAATCTTTACATTGTGATAGCAACTCGGAGGTTAGTCAGTCAGGATACTGTTTCAGTAACACATGAAGTTAATGAAACACATCTAATGCCTAAGTAATATTCCTTTTTTATCCACCTTCTACCTAGAAAGATGACTAAGAATACTGTCAAGAACCATTAAGTTTCTAAGACACATTCAGACATGCAAGCAACAACAAAATTATATTCAATTAGCCCAAAGGAACCAACCCACAATTGACATTAATCTCTCTTTCCAATTTTAAATCTTATTATTGAACTTGAGTACTTTTAACATTAGAGTGTAGAATCACTTATGGTAAATTCTGATCCACCGAGTAGTAGCAAAAGAGAGGGGATACTACGAAGTATGATGGAGATATTGCCAAGTACATGCAAATTGATCTTCATTCTCTGTTACTGGCAAAGAAAATGTTGGCAATATCTTTTTTAAAAGTATCTTAAATTTGTATAATGGTTCAGTTATAGTCACAATGTCTGAAACCACCAGAATTATAAGAGAAAAGATGAATTCAGTAGGAGATAATGCACTCTGAATCCGCAATTTTTAATATCCTTTATGACTAGGTGTAGATGGCTGTTATTGATATATTACACCTCTTTTACCCCTGCATATTTAAGTCCTTAGTAGAGGCTATGATTTTCCTTTCTGCTTCTGGCATCCATCCTGTGCTAATTTTGTTAAACCACTTAGGGCGACAATTGGGAAGCAATTCACGTGTACTAATAGAATTTCTCGACATATGACTCTTCCAATCAGAAGCCTTCCTTCCAGGAATTATGAGACTGGGAAGTTCACACATATAACATATCAATTTTAGTTATACGTCAAGATGCAGAAAACACACACACACACACACACACACACACACACACACACAAAGTTAAAAAAACAGTATGTGGAATTAGCCCAGATGACCTCAACCTCAAGTTCTCCTTAACTGCACTTCCCTACTGTGAGCCCTGCACAAATGCTATTAGCTTAGTTTAGTTGCCTCTTTTTTCCATAGTCCTGATTTGTGTGCTCATATCCAGTGGTGTCATATGTTTGAGTCTGCCTCTCCTTGAAATTACTCAGCATACTTAGGTAAGTTTTTATGACTTTCCGTCTTCCTCAGGCAGACGGAAACCTTAGCCAAAGACCTTACAACTGCCGTTGTCCTTCAAGAGGCTGAAATGAAGATGGAGGGAGAAGAAGGGTGTATTTGTCCATTTTCACACTGCTAGAAAGATACTACCCGAGACCGGTAATGTATAAAGAAGAGAAGTTTAATTGACTCACAGTTCCACATGGCTAGGGAGGCCTCAGGAAACTTACAATCATGGCAGAAGGTGAAGGAAGCAAGGACCTTCTTCATATGGAGGCAGGAGAGAGAACTGTGAGCAGGGGAAATGCCACGTGCTTATAAAACCATCAGCTCTCATTAGAACTCACTCACTATCATAAGAACAGTATGCGGGAAACCGCCGTCATGATTCAATCACCTCCCATCTGGTTTCTCCCTTAACACCTGGGAATTACAATTCAAGATGAGATTTGAGTGGCGACACAAGCCTAACCATATCAGAGGGATTGGTAGGAGTATGGAGGAAGAGAGTAGCTCCAAGATCCTCAAAAATCATTTAGATGTGCTTTTGGAAGCAACTGGTACAGTGGAGGCTCATGATCCAACCAAAGAAACTTTCAATTATTTTTGACCTGCCATTCACTTTTTATCAGGTGTGAGGTATTCATGGCAGTCACTCTATTTTAGCCTTGGGAATTTTGTGAAACTTTTGTAAACAGTTATAGCTACATTACTTTCTGGCTGGAACCACAAGTTTGTGCTCTGTAATTCATATAAACTTGGCTTATACTGCAGAAACTTTACCAATGACTGCTAAATTGAGGGTATTTGCAGCCCCATTAACATGAAAGCATTTCTTTACTTCTTGCCTAGTGACAATATAATGACTAGGGAACTTTCTCACGGCTGAAGGTCATCAAGATTTTACCTAGATTTCTTTGCATCAGTTTCTCATTATTTAGTGTGTCAATTTAATCAGCATAGTAAACCTAGTCTGGGGCAACAAGATCTCAGTTACTAGTCCACACCACCATCTATATTTTCCTACAAAAATTTGTTTGTCTCAGGAAATCTTCCTGAGAAGATGTAGCAGCTAGGTCCCACTGGGATGAACAAACAATCCCTGAGATGTTTACTACTGTCTTCTAGTGCTTAATTTAGCACTAGATGGACTGTAGGTGTGATAAACTGTAGGAAGGATTAAGTAATGAGACTTCTCAGCTGTTGCAATTTTCATTAACACGCATTACATATTATGCTCCCTCATTTGCAAAACCAACTATCCAAAGTTCTAATAATTTGCCTGGTTTCTTCCCAGAGCAGTCATGCAGTTTCATCTTGTTGCAAGCAGTGTACATGGATGTATGTAATTTTGTTTGAAAAAGGATCAGAAACTACTTCCAGCTTAGGACACATTTTAGAACTCTGTGGCCGAAATAGGTGGACCTGAGATTGAACACCAAATTATCAAGAAAGGCTTCCAATCCTGCATAGGTTTAAAACAACCAGAGCACCATTTTGGCAACATCTGCAATCGAATCGGCTTTCCAGTAATTTGCCAGCACCCACCTCCTCAATTCTTCCTCATTCGAATACAATAAATTAGAGGACAACTTATTACCTGATTGAGTATACGATTTAATAAACACATTCTTTACCTGTTTCCCTGGCCTTCCCTCAAATCCCATTACTTGGCCTATGTATCCTCAAACTTCCTCTTCTAGAAGCCATATTTCTTTCAGGATCTCATCAGTCACCAAAACTGGCAAGGACTGTGAAGGGTCTGAGGTTTTACATACGTGCCAGCTAATAATTTAGCCAGTTGCTGTTTCACGAATACTCATAGAGGAGAGAAACTCTAAAGGATCCTGACTAACATGGTGAAACCCCGTCTTTACTAAAAATACAAAAAATTAGCCGGGCATGGTGGCGGGCACCTGTAGTCCCAGCTACTCGGGAGGCTGAGGCAGCAGAATGGCGTGAACTCGGGAGGCGGAGCTTGCAGTGAGCCGAGATCGCGCCACTGCACTCCAGCCTGGGCGACAGAGCGAGACACTGTTTAAAAAAAAAAAAAAAAGAGAGAGAGAGAGAGAGAGAAATCTCTAAAGGACAAATTTTAATTCATTATTCACCGAAATAAAATAGCAGTTGACAGAGTATTAGCATTTTAGCCTGAAGTTTCCTGAGCCAGTTCCCACATGGCTTGGAGAGGAGGTTTAGATGACACTTGCACACACTCAGCTGATAGTGGGGGACTCTGAGCTTAGCGAATTTGAATCTTTAAAAATAGGCAATACACATGCCTGTCCTTTTATTTGGTGGAAGACGTTAACTTCATCGTAAATGACAGCAAATATGCCTGCCATTTATTCTTAGGGAAGTTTCTCTCTCCTGTAAATCCATTTGTTGTAAAAAATAACCTTTAAAAGTCGATCTGGAATAAAGGTAAGTCAGTGTTTCACTCTTATATGAAGAAATTCAATAGTCCCATGGAGCACACTCTCCCATGAACTCACACAGAAAATCACAGGAGAGAAGGAGGCCTCACTGCTGATGAATATTTGAACCTGAGTATGCACACTTGTCAAAAATAAAATAGTGCTCTTAAAATAGATGCTTTTTATTAGATGCAAATTCTATCTTAGGAATCATGTTGAAAAAGGATATAATAGGTGAGCTTAGGGATTTTATTTAATAAAAAAGCTTTCAAATGGGCAACTTAGAACAACAGTGTCCATGTTTTCTTCCTAACCCACACTGTGTTGACCTAAGTGATCATTAAAAAAAAGTGTGCAAAGAATACACTCAAAGTTAGAAGACTCCAATAATTTATTTATTGAATTTAAATCTAGGGTATCTTGTCGTTCCAATACTTCTTCGATTTGTTAGATGTTATTTCATGATTTTCTCACATGACACCACCCAATTCATTCCTCATTTCCACTTAAATAATTTATATTCATCATCCGGAATTTATATTCATACATTTCAATGGATGGTTTCCCTGACAACTTTGCTGCATCTCCCCCGCAGCTACTCTGGAAGAACACATCACTTCTCCTTTAGATATCTTTTTCTATTAAAAAATATATTGGCTTAAAAAAAAAAAACTTCTGCACCTAAAATCATGGCTGGAGCATGCAAGGAACTCAACAAATAGTTTAAAAATAATAAATTTGTATACTGCAATATTTGAACACTCTTGAAGCCATTCTTGATGGATATGTTTGCCCTTATAATTGCTTTCTCCTGGGAAAGTGTTGGACTCTTAATTGTGCTTGTAAGGGTGTCTATAGCCCTTACTTTATCAGAGTACTCATGAACGATCTGTTAAAAGTTCTTGTTTCAGTAGGAAGTGCCATTTATATCAGAACACAGAAACTTGAAGACATTTATGAGGTCATTTTCTAAATGGGAAACAAAAATGCGCTGTCAGTGATGATCTTATTCAATGAAGAATTCTAAATGACACATCTATGGTGTGACATTTCCTTGTCAAAAGAACATTATAGTCATTATCATTGTCTGCATAATCTGCCATATTCCTCAGGGAATATTACCATGACCTAATGTATGAGCACCTTACACTTGAAGGTGGATGCTAATAAAACTTGGTGTCTCTAGAAACAAGATATTCCCGATACCTAAAAGTACTACCATAACATATAAAATATAATGTATAAACTTCTTCAAGACAACCCTTATAAGCACAATCAATTATACAGCATTAAAATGTAGGCTCAGTATTTTCTTCTCTTTCAAAATATTTAGAACACATTTTTAAAACCTCCACTCTCATGACACTGGCAGTCAACATTTTACTTAACCAGTCAAATGAGACATATATGATAGTTCTATGTTTTAAACAATTAACTGTATCATTTTCCATTTTCATCATTCTCTTGGTGATAAATCACCTGAAGTTATTAAAGAATTTCTACTAATTGTTCCTTAAATAACAAAAAAGGTTTTATATTAACAAGACTGATAATTTTTATTATAAATTAATACTGCATAGTTATTTGACTATTACACCAACAGATAACAAACACGTATATTTTACAGGCATTTTTATGGGCTAATATTAAAAATATGTTATTGTATCGTCACAATTGAAAATGTTTTCAGATTGCATTTTTTTAATTTGAAAAAAATGAGAGTTGAAGAAAAATGATTACAACTTTTACATTTATATGTTTTAGTTTACCGAATTCATTTCTTTTCATTTAATATTTGAAAAACATATTCATCAATTATCTAGGTGTCTTATCTTGATCATATAGTGGTGAAGAAATATGACATAACCTCTGCTCTAAAGGAACTTATAACTTTGCAAAGATAAATTGTTAACTGAGCAGAGCTAAGGATAATTAAAATAGGTATATTTTACTTCTGTCAATTCCTAATGTTTCACTCAACAGTTATTTCAAAACATATATGGCACACAATGTGTTAGGCACTGAATATATATCAGCAGGAAAAATGAATGTAGAAACATTGTTTCGACAAATACAGATTACTATAAAGTGCAGACAGTACAAAATTCGTCAAATAAAGATGTAAATGTAATCTATGATATATGCAATAAAAGGACCAAAGAAACAAGGATAAATGATCAAAATAACAGGTATTTTCTTATGTATTTGTGGGAAAGGAGACCAAAATGAAGAGGTGATGTCAGTGATTTCAAATAAATGAAATCATGTCTACTATTAGAGTGTTGCAGGTATGGGAAGAAGAGATGAAAATAATATATTCAAATGGGTTGAGACAAGGCATTGAACATTGTTAAAGCATAAATTAAGATGATATAATTTATAGTTTAAAATAGTTTTTTTTTAATGTGGAGAAGAGTTTGGAGAGTGGCATGTAAAAAGAGCGGCTTATAAGTATAATATGCATAAACTGTAACACATCCATTTTGAGTGTACAGTTTGATTAGTTGAAAATATGTATTCACCCATGTAACCAGAACCATAATCAAGATACAGAATATATCCTCCATCACATCAAAATATTTCATTGTGCTCTTTTGCAATCACCCCCCACATCCATCCTCATCTCAGACAATCATCAATCTGCTGTTGTTAGAGGTAAATGTTATCCTTTCTATAGTATAATTTCATACAAATGAACTCAGACACTACTTGCTATTTTGTTTCTGGCTTCTTTCACTCAGTTTATGTTGGTGATACTCATCTTCCCTGAATATTATTTAATGTAACGGGTATTTCTGTTAAGGATATTTTATTTATTTCTGTTTTATTTCATTCCATTTGATTATATTTTGAGGTTGTTATTATTCTTTAAATCTTACTGGTTTAAAGCAACACCAATTCAGTTTTGTTTGTTAGAAGTCAACTTTGACCTGACTAGTGTCTTTGTTCAATGTTTATAGGGCAAAAATTAAGGTAGCTTTCAGGTTGCTGGGTAGATAGGAGAGGCTCTGGGAAAAATTCAGTTTTTTTTTTTTTCTTTGAGATAGAGTCTCACTCTGTCTCCAGGCTGGGGTGCAGTGGCATGATCTTGGCTTATTGCAACCTCCACCTTCCGGGTTCAAGAGATTCTCCTGCCTCAGCCTCCCAAGTAGCTGGGACTACAGATGTGCACCACCATGCCCAGCTAATTTTTGTATTTTTAGTAGAGACAGGATTTCACCATGTTGCCCAGGATGGTCTTGATCTCTTGACCTCATGATCCGCATGCCTTCCCAAAGTGCTGGAATTACAGGAGTGAGCCACCACACCCAGTTCAAAATTCATTTTTTGAATTTAATTAGGTTATTGGTAGAATCTCTTTTTTTTTTCCTTTTCTTTCTTTCTTTTTTTTGAAGCTATAGAACTGAAATTACTGCTTCCTTTCTGCATGTTAGCTGGTGGCTTCTCTTAATTTCTAAAAACCTCTCTCAAGTTCTTGCACATGTTCCTCTATTTCAGATTAAGCAACAATGTGTAAAATCCTCACACGTGGAATCACTCTGACTTGACTTTCTGGCACACTCCTGAAGCCACCAGACTGAGAAAGTTCTCAGTCTCTCAGGGCTCATGTGATTAGATTTAGGCTGATCTGAATGGATAATCTAGGATTATCTCCATATTTAAAGGTAGGTATCTTCAATCACATTTGCAAAATTCCTCTTTTCGTGTAACAACCATTCATAAGTACCAGGGATTAGGGCATGGACACCTTTGGGTCCATTATTTGGTCTACCATACTTAGTTTCCTCAAGTTTCCATTTGACAATGGGGTTTATCAGGTCTTTTCTGAAGCATACAAGCACATCATTTTCTACATTAGATGCAGCATAAAAGGAATTAGAGTGGCCATCTTTAATTTGGTCCAAATTTCATGTAACAATTGCCATAGACTTCCTTTATTTGGAGACTTAGACTCTGAAATTGTGGCTGTTTTATTTTTCTTTTTAATTGAATAAAAATTTATCTTTAGGTGATTTTACATATATATTTTAAAATAAATGATAATATTTCTATAAATTTGTAAATGTCTTAGGGCAAAATTTTATGACTCACTCTTCTTTTACTCACAGTATTTAGAACACTGTTTTGACTAAAACAGCAAGTATTCAATTAATTAATATATTTGACAAAGTACTTTAAATAAGTGATTAATAATTATTACATATTACCAGAGTAGAAAATAAAAAGATTTTAAAAGTTTTTTAAATAAGAAAACCACTATTTATATTCATTTAATAATCATAGAAATAATAGAAGTTTTCTGATTTACACTTTCTTTTTTATACTTTAAGTTCCAGGATACATGTGCAGAACGTGCAGGTTTGTTACATAGGTATACACGTGCCACGGTGGTTTTTGCACCCATCAACCCATCATCTACATTAGGCATATCTCCTAATGCTATCCCTCCCCTAGTCTCCTACCCCCTGACAGGTCCCAGTGTGTGATGTTCCCCTCCCTGTGTCCATGTGTTCTCATTATTCAACTCCCACTTATGAGTGAGAACATGCAGCATTTGGTTTTCTGTTCTTGTGTTTGTTTGCTGAGAATGATGACTTTCAGCTTCATCCATGTCCCTGCAAAGGACAGGAATTCATCCTTTTTTATGGCTGCATAGTATTCCATGGTGTACATGTGCCACATTTTCAAAAAAGAAAGTTTTATATAAGGATAGTTGTTGATATTTGAGCTTGGTGTCTAAATACATGTAAGACATTTTTAAAGATTTAGAGATTTCATTCTTTGCAAAAATAAGCCCTGCACTCTGTCCTTACTTTTCTCTCACTTAACTAAATGTTCATTTTAAAATTATTTTTGTTTCTACTGTTTTTCCATAAAATAATAATATACACCTTTTACTCACTCAAAATAATTAAAATAGGCAGAATAATGCCATCCTCCTCTCCAACAAAAGATGTCCATATACTACAAGTTATACTTGCCAGAACCTGTATCTCACATTGTGAAGGAGAATTAAGATTACAGATAGAATTAAAATGGGAAATCCTTAAAACAGGAAGATCATCCTGGATTATTATGGTAGGCCCAAGGTAAACATAAGAGTTCCTAAATATGGAAGAGTGCCTCAGAGGAGCCAGGGTCAGAGAGATGCTATGTGAGGAAGTTTCACCCTGCCATTGCTGGCTCTGAACATGAGAGGATGCTTTGCAATCAGCCTTTTGAAGCTGGAAGAGGCAAGAAAATGAATTCTTACCTAGAACTTTCAGAAAGGATTACATACCTGCTGATGCCTTAATTTCAGCCCAAAGAAACCCAGTTTGGACTTTTACACTCCAGAACTGTAAAATAATAAATTTATATTGTTTTACACCACTAAATTTGTGGTAATTTGTCACAGCAGCAATAAGAGACTAATACAATGACCTCCTTATTCCCGCGTCCACATTAAGGTCATGTTGTTCTCTCCTTTTACTGGCAAATTTATTCCAGATCAGCCTATTCTTTCCTCAGTTTTAATGTTCTCACTCTCTTTTTTGTCTTTATTGGTTGGTACTTATAAAATCCATATTATAATGTGTACGTTTCTTCATCAGATGCAGAGCACAATGGGGTGAACACAGGTGATAATTAGCTTTGCGGTTTTTACTGGTGTTTTCTCATCAGGGTCTCTTATTTTAAGCCCACGTCTGTGCATGTTTTGTTAGTTTGCATATAGGTTTTATCGTTTCCTTAAAATTATTGGTTTTATTGTTTGCCTTATAAATTCATTTTGTTATCTTTTCTCTTGAATCTTTAAGTGCAGATTGTATTTTAATGCTCATTAAAATATGTAGATTGTGTTTAATATTGTTCAGGTTTTTTCTTTAAAGAATAAATTCACATTTAATGCGTAATGTAGCCTCCATTTTTACTCTTAGCTGTTCATCATAGCAAATTTTCATATGTTGACTAAATGAAAATGCTCTTTTTATGTCAATTACTTTCCTTTTTAGATACCCATAGTTATTGTGGATGTCCATAATTTTTTGCCTACTGAGATAGCCTCCTATTTTGCACTCTTTCATTCCAAGCATTAGTATACACAGAGTGAGATTTTAGGGAAAGAAGGTCATGTCATATGCCATTGCTCCTAAAATAAATTTCAACTCTTTACAGGGCAATTTTTTTCCCCAACCTCACTTTGTGCCATTCTCATACTAACTTAATATACTCTTTTTCTTCTCACAATCCTTAAATGCAGAACCTTTGTCCTTGCTAGGTCCTAGGTGTGAAATGCACATTCTCATCCTTTTTCATGGCTCACAGTTTCTCATTTTTTGGGACTCATGCCTCAGTTTACATATTATTTTTCCACAAGGAACTTATCAAATAACTCATGAAAAATATCCTTATTGCTGCTTTTGCTTTCCCATTATAATATTCTTCAGAATTTCTTTCTTAGAACATACAATTTGATCTTTTTTGTTGTTATTTTGTAATTACTTCCACATATCTTTCATAGTAAGATGTAAGTTCTATGAAGCCTGGTGCTATGTCATTTCTTTCCTAAACCTAGCTCCTTTCACAGTGCCTAGTATATTTTTGTTTGTTATAAACTGATATCTATCCAATGATTGTGTTAATGAAATCACTTATCACCCTCTTCAAGCATTTAACTTATACAGTAAAGGCCTTTCTCTATTTTCTATATAAAAAGAAACAGTAGAGTCTATAGCCCAGCATCAAAAAGAAATGGTGTCCATTGAGAATGGATTCCATAAGATTTCCTGTATTTTAGTCTATCTGAAAAAAGAAAAAAACCTTCTAGATTAGGGCATATATGCCCTATTAGGGCATATATATATATATATACACACACACACACACACACACACATATATATATATACACACACACATATATATATATATACACACATATATATATATATAATGTTCACAGATAGAGAAAGAGAGAGAAAGAGATGGAGTCTCGCTGTGCTGCCCAGGCTGGAGTCCAGTGGCATGATCTCGGCTCACTGCAACCTCCACCTCCTGGGTTCAATTGATTCTCCTGCCTCAGCCTCCCTAGTAGCTGGGAATCCAGGCACATGCCACCACGCCCGGCTAATTTTTGTATTTTTAGTAAAGACAGGGTTTCACCATGTTGGCCAGGCTCGTCTCGAACTCCTGACCGTGTGATCCGCCTGCCTCGGCCTCCCAACATGCTGGGGTTACAGGCGTGAGCCACCACGCCCGGCCAGAAATATATTTTTATAGGCTGAGGTTCTTCATATTTTTTAAATTTTATAAAACAGAAAACTGAAAAATTTAAGAACCTATTAATATTTATAAAATGAATCATTATTTCTCAGGGTATAAATCTAACATTTATAAATATTATACTCACATTGAAAAACATACCTAATACCTGACGTGTGTGTGTGTGTGTGTGTGCACGCACACGCACGAGCATCCATCCTGTTGTCTCGGAGATGTAAGCTTCTACCTACCGCCCCAAATATTCATCTTTGAGTAAATGCTCAAACATGATATTACGAAACATTTTCCCCATGGTGACTGGGTTTACCGGACCTGAAATGATGGATGGATATATATGTTCTGCCTTGACTGACCAGTGATTTTCCCAAATTGAAATGAAATGACCTTGGCTTCTTCTTCTTCAACCATCAGTGTCATTAGGAAGGTGAATAATTGTGTGTTTTATGATTTGTATGTGATGTTTCTTATTCTATGGCTCAGTGTTCTACAACTGTAATTTATTGTTTGAGTTTAAATTTCACCAAGCTTTTAGATAACTTTTATAAATTCTAAGTGAGTTCATTTCCCAGTAGTTATTCCTCGAGGACTCTCTGGCTTTTCATTTGATTGCCACATAAGCACTCCAGACTGAAAGACCTATGTCTGCTTTTGAAAGGTTAAAGGGAAAAAAATCCTTCTTACACCGAATTTCTCCTGATGGTTCAGGGTCTTCTCAGATGATAGCCAATCTATCCTCCAGTAGATGAAATAGATTAGTATAGGACTCACTTATGCTTCAATGTACAATAGGATAATGTGACACTTCATCTTCTCACTGTCTTCTCTATTGCATCTCACTTATTCAAAAATCACACTTCACTCCAATATGAAACATTCTTCACAGCTTGCTTCTTTCTGGCTCATATTTCTTTCAGTTTTTCCCATCAATAAATAAAATTGCTTGAAGATCCCTTCTCTATTTCCTATATAAAAACTTTTTTTGTATATTATTATAATATAGAATTATCTTTGTCTATCTAATAAGATGTCATTTTTTTCACTAACCTTAAATTTTTGGACTTGTGAATATCTAAAAATATTTTGTACTTTGAATTTAAATTAAAATATTTAAAATCAGTTGCTGTTGCTTTGAAAAATATCAGTATTGCATTATTTTCTAATAACTGTATAAATTTTAAATATAGTTCCATGTTTACTAAATTATACTTTTGAAGGCTCACTAATACATCTTAATTATTGTTTTCAATTTCCCTTTTAAAATCAAATCTAAATATTTATTTAAAAATTAAATAATCCCAGTACATTTATATATCATAACCATATATCGGATTTTCCCTAAATTGAGGTTTTTGTGTTTAAGAAAACAGAGTAACCTCAAAATATCTGGACAAGCAAAACAATTTTTAAAAATTATTGATAGATCTCGCATGAAGAACAGTTTACCAAAAGCTAATCTTAGAGCTTATATTTGAATCTTTTTGGTGTTGTATTATTAGCTCCAGTCTCAAATTATTGTTGTAGTTTCTCATATCAAAATTTGGAGTGGATTTGTAGGATACGATATGATATGTGAGATGCTCTATCATAAACACAGAGGTGTAGTAAACAAATAAATAAATCTTGAAATAAGTAATAAATTGTCAATTTATGAGTTTAATAACAATAACAAAATATGTGTTTGCATACACATAAAAGAGTGTGAATCACACCTCTCTTTAAAGAGAGTCTGTAAGACTCATTTCAGGGATGTGGTAGACGTTGATTACTATATAATAAACAATTACCATTAATACTCTGGTTCTAAAAGGTTCTGCGTGAAACAAAAACATGCTCCTGTCATCTCTTAGGGTCTCCTTTACCAAAAGTCCTCAGAGTGTGGGAATAAAGTATACTCAGGCTTAACGTTCCTCTGTGCGTACAAGTAGAGCCTAACAAAATTTATAATGCATGTTTGTGTAATGAACAGGTATATATTTCTGTAAAAAGGTTAGGGTATTTAAAGTTTTTTTTTTTTTTTTCTTTTAGATGGAGTTCCGCTCTTGTTGCCCAGGCTGGAGTGCAGTGGTGTGATCTCAGCTCACTGCAGCCTCCGCCTCCCCAGCTCAAGTAGTTCTCCTGTCTCAACCTCCAAAGTAGCTGAGATTAGATGATCGCCACCACGCCTAACTAATTTTTTGTATTTTTAGTAGTGATGGGGTTTCACCATGTTGGCCAGGCTGGTCTCGAACTCCTGGCCTCAGGTGATCTGCCCACCTCATCCTCCCAAAGTGTTGGGATTGCAGGCGTGAGCCACAGTGCCTGGCCAGGTATCATTTTTTGAACTAAAAAGGGCTTTTAAAATTTGATCTTTGCATGTGCTTGCACAGAATATAAAAATAGGGTTATCCCTCATTATTATTGTGTCGAGTACAAAACAGAGAAATCCACTTAAGGCTGAATGACGAAATATGATAAAATATGTAATAACGCCAGGCATGGTGGCTCACATCTGTAACTCCAGCGCTATGAGAGGTCAAGGTAGGTGGATCACTTGAAGCCAGAAATTTGAGACCAGCCTGGCCAATACTGAGAAACCTCGTCTCTACTAAAAATGTGATAATCAGCCAGGCATGGTGGTGTAAATCTGTAATCCCAGCTACTTGGGGGACTGAAGCTTGAGAATTGCTTGAACCCAGGAGTCAGAGTTTGCAGTGAGCAGACTGCACTTCAGTCTGGGCAACAGAGCAAGACTCTGTCTCAAAACAAACAAACAAAAATCTTAACAAATAAAATTTCAAAAGACAATATATAACAGAGCAAACAATATAATCAAAAGACGCCAGTGCAATAAAATCAAATTATTTAATCCTATGAAGATTTTAGTAACTCAGAAACTGAGTAATATTGTGAAACCCAGCTATTTGTTTCTGTCTGTTGTTAAAAAATTTGGATCCAGTATTAAGAAAACCACATAAATATGTGTTTAAACATAAGAACTCAGTATAATTAATTTTTACAGTATAATTAATGATCAATAATACATATTGAAATATAATTCTTATATTATAATAAATTCAAATAAAATAGAAGACAGCATATTAAGCCAGTTACTTTTGTATGATGTATAGACGTAATTATCTAACACAATTATTAATATAATTCAAAAACATTTTTTATTCTTTTTATGACTAATGTCAAATGTTGACTCTGAAGCCTTCTTAAGACATGCCATTTAGGTTTTCAATAACGTCTATTAAAGGATTTATGTAACATACAATCCACCAGATAAAATGAAGATAATTTTTACATGTTATTCTTTTGTTCAAGCTCTAAAAGCAAAAACAAAATGACCATGTGCTGTGCATAGTATATGTATTAGTTCGTTCTCACACTCCTATAAAGAAGTACCTGAGACTGGGAAATTTATAAAGAAAAGAGGTTTAATTGATTCACAGTTCCACAACCTGTCTAGAAAGCATAGCTAGGGAGGCCTCAGGAAACTTACAATCATGACAGAAGGTGAAGGAGAAGCCCACACCTGTTGGGAGCAGGAGGAAGAGAAGAGAGGGCAAAAGAGAAAGTGCTACACACTTTCAAACAAACAGATATTATGAGAACTCACTCACTATCATGGGAACAGCAAAGGGGAAATACACCCCCACAATCTAATCACATCCCACCTGGCCCCTCCTTCAACACTGGAAACTATAATTTGATATTAGACTTGAGTGGAGACACAAAACCAAACCATATCATTCTGCCCCTGACTCCTCCCAAATCCCATGTTTCTGTCACATTTCAAAACACAATCATGCCTTCCCCAAAATCCCTCAAAGTCTTAACTCATTTCAGAATTAACTCAAAAGTCCAAGTCTAAAGTTTCATCTGAGAAAAGGCAAGTGTCCCTTCCGCCTACTGTAAAATCAAAAACAAGTTAGTTACTTCGAAGATTTAATGGGGGTACAGGCATTGGGTAAATGTTCCTTTTCCAAATGGGATAAACTGGCCAAAACAAACGGGCTACAGACCCTCTGCAAGTCCAATATCCAGCAGACAGTCATTTCATCTTAAACCTTCTACATAACTTTCTTTGACTCCATATCTTGAATCTAGGCCACACTGATGCAAGGGATGGGCTCCCAAAGGGAGCTTGGGCAGCTCCACCCTGTGGCTCTGCAGGGTACAGCCCCTGTGGCTGCTTCATGAGCTGGCATTGAGTGCCTGCAGCTTTCCTAGGTGCACGGTGCAAGCTGTCAGCAGATCTACCATTCTGGGGTCTAGAGGATGTTGGTCCTCTTCTCACAGCTTCACAAGGCAGTGTCCAATTGGAGATTCTGTGTGAAGGCTCCAACCTCACATTTCCTCTCTGCACTCACTTAGTAGAGGTTCTTCATGAAGGCTCCAACCCTGCAGCAGACTACTGCCTGGACTTCCAGATGTTTCCATACATCCTCTGAAATCTAGGTAGAGGTTCCTAAGCCTCAACTCTTGCTCTCTGCTCACCTGCAGGCTTAACACCACATGGATGCTGCCAAGGTTTGGGGCTTGCACTCTCTAAAGCAATGGCCCTAGCTGTATTTTGGTGCTTTTTAGCAATGGCTAGAGCTGGAGCAGCCATGATGTAGGGCACCATGACCTGAGGCTGCACATAGCAGCAGGGCCCTGGGCCTGGCCCATGAAACCACTTTTCCCTCCTAGGCCTCCAAGCCTGTGTTGGGAGGGGCTGTCATGAAGGTCTCTAAAATATCTTGGAAGAATTTTTTCCCATTGTCATGGCTACTAATATTTATCTCCTCTCTATGCAAATTTCTTCAACTGGCTTGAATTCCTCCCCAGAAAATGGGTTTTTCTTATGGTCAGGCTGCAAATTTTCTAAACTTTTATGTTCTGCTTCCCTTTTATATATAGGTTCAATTTCAGACCATTTCTTTGCAAATGCATATGATATTTTGCTGTTAGAAGCATCCTGGTTACATCTTGAATGCTTTGCTGCTTAGAAATTTCTTCTGCCAGTACCTAGAATCAATTCACTCAAGTTCAAAGTTCCACAGATCTCTAGGGAAAGGGGTACAATACTGCCAGTCTCTTTGCTAAAGTATAGCAAGAGTGACCTATACTCCAGTTCCTAATAAGTTTCTCATCTCCATCTGAGACCACCTCAGCCTGGACTTCACTGTCCATAACCCTATCAGCATTTTGGTCACAACCATTCAACCAGTATCTAGGAAGCTCTGAAGTTTCTCTCATCATCCTATTTTCCGAGCCCTTCCAACTGTTCCAAACTGTTACCCAGTTCCAAAGTCACTTTCTCATTTTCAGTTATCTTTATAGCAATGTCCCACTCTCCTGGTCTCAATTTTCTGTATTAGTCTGTTCTCATACTGCTATAAAGAACTACCTGAGACTGGGTAATTTATTAAAAAAGGAGGTTTAACTGAGGCACAGTTCCACAGACTGTACAGGAAGTATGGCTGGGGGAGGCCTCAGGAAACTTACAATCATGGTGGAAGGCAAAGGGGAAGCCAGTATATCTTACATGGCAGGAGCAGGAGGAAGAGAAGAGATGGCAAAGGGAGATGTGCAACACACTTTCAAACAACAGGATTTCATGAGAACTTACTCAGTATTATGAAAACAGTAAGGGGGATATCTGCCCTCATAATCTAATTTCCTCCCAGCAGGCCCCTCCTTCAACAATGGAAATTAGAATTTGACATGAGATTTGGGTGGGGACACAGAGCTGAACCATATCAGTATATATATATATATATGCTTTTGAGTCTATAAAGTACTATATTTACAAGTACAAGTAATATATTTTATCTTTGATCATTACTGTTAGGTGGTGGGTATTTAGACTGCTATTTATAATATAGAGCCAAATAATTTTTTAGAGGAACCTACTATTTGAGGTTACTAAATTTTGGAATTCTGAAATGAAAAATTGCCATATTTCTGGGATAATCTCTTTGACACATTTTGAAACATTTTCAGGTTTAACATTTTTGTTTTAAAATTATGTTTATGTAATCTGTGTAATGGGACAGCTGAATATTTACTTTTGCCTAAGTTAGCCATGATTAAACATGTTTGAAAGCCAGTGCACTAAAGGTTTGCTGATCTGGCTAGGTACAATTGTAGTCCAATCCAGTTTCTCTTTTATGTGTGCCATACCGAGATGGCTTCTTTGTATGCCTTCTGCATTCATTCCTATTCTTCTATTATCACCATCATCACCAAGTTACGAATTAATGGTCATCATCACCAAGTTATGAATTAATTAATCACTCTCTTCTGAGCTTTGTTTCACTTCTTTCAACCCCCTCTGCTTGTGCCCTTCCAAAATATTCTCATAATGCCCTCTGGAAAAAGCATGTATAACCTCAGTATTTTCTCTGAGTATTATCTTCCTCTTTCTGTTGAAACTCGATATGATCCTTGCATGCACATACTTTTTCCATAGTGAATGCAATCACTATGAGAGTTGCATTTCTCAAGTGAATGCAGTCTTTCAGTTCTTTATTCACTTCAATGCTGAAAATTTTGCTCACGTCATCATTTCCCCACTGTTATGCCCAGATCAATATATTTCTATCTTCCTGATAATGAACTCTTCCCTTAGGTAATGGATGACATTTACCTGTTACTGTGTTGTCTGAAATGTTTCAATGGAGCCAAACTATGATACAAACATTGGCAACTACTTACTTCCCTGGTTGTTTATAGCTAATCATCTTTTTGCAGATGATATTTAGTCCAGAAAGAGTATTTCTTATACCCTTCAGTTTTTAGATGAGAGGCAAGTGACTATACTTGTAATATTGATAGTAGTAATAATAACAGTGACAAATATTAATTAGCACTTATTATATGCCAGTTATAACTCTAAGCATTTGCCATGAATTGGCATATAAAGTCTTCACAAAATCTCTTTCACATAGAATTCCATCCTTATTTTAGAAGTGAGAAAACTGAGGTATATAACTTAGGTAATTTGTCAGATCAGACAGTGAGGAAGTGTCATAACCTTATTCACATACAGGCAACCTTAATCTACTAGAGGTGTTTCATGTGTCTTAACAAAACTATATCTTTCAGGACTTTCTTGGAATGTATGGCTGGCCTTTGGAGAGGAGGTGAATAATTAACATATATTCATAAACATATATATATTTATATATATAATATATATTATATATAATATATATTTTATATATATATAAACTTCAATAGTTTTGGGAGAACAGAACAGGTGGTGTCTGGTTATATGGGTAAGTTCTTTAGTGGTGATTTCTGAGATTTTGGTGCACCCGAGCAGTGTACACTGTATCCAGTGTATAGTCTTTTATCCCTCATCCCCCTCCCACCCCTTCTTCAGAGTCCCCAAAGTCCATTGCATTATTTTCATGCCTTTGTATCCACATAGCTTATCTCCTACTTATGAGTGAAAACATACTATGTTTGGTTTTCCATTCCTGAGTTACTTCACTTAGAATAATGGCCTCCAGTTCCATCCAGATTGCCACAAATGCCATTATTATATTTCTTTTTATGACTGAGTAGTATTCCACAGTTACTTTATCCACTGATTGATAAATGGGGATTTGGGTTGGTTCTATATTTTTACAATTTTGAATTAGGCTGCCAAAAATGTGCATGTGCAAGTATGTTTTTTGCATAATGAGTTCTTTTCCCCTGGGTAGATAAAGAGGTGAATAATTCTTTATAGCAATCTAGCATACTCCTAGAAGCAAAGATATCTAATATTTGAATGTTATTATTTCAATGTTATTATTTCAATTTTTAACAACAGTACCTCTTCACTGAGATAGTCTCAAGTCAGCTACACTAGAATAGAATAAAGTGCTAAAATATAATTTACCTTTAAAGATAAGAAAGTCTTGTCTGGTAATTCAGCACGAATTCCAGGGCCTAAATACATTCAGCTAACTCTAATTATGGAAAAGTGTGAAATGGAGGCTGGACACCATATTGATTCAATGAAAGTTCAGTTTCTACTTTTAGAAGATAGTTTAACTTGTGAATGTCAATTATAGAGTTTTACTGTTGGACTTTTAAACATGGAGTATATTTTACTGAGTTTGTCATTAATTAAGCAGAGTCTTCCTTCCTTCAGAATGACTGTGACTTATGCAGGAATGTTTAATGAGAATAAGACCAAAATAGAGCTTATAAGAATATGATAGATGATCTCAGGCTAGGCTTCTTCTAATGCACCAACACAATAATTATGGTACCTCTAAAATAGTGTCTCTTTTAGAATAATTAGAGCCTCTGCTTCTCTTCCATAAAACATTTGAATTCAGAATGGATCTCACTGGAATAAGTAGGCATCTGGAATCCAGAGAACACTGCTTATTCATAATGAGCATATAACAGAAGTGAGCAATGAACTTTTTGTCTTTTTAATCCGCTGATATTTTAGTCTACAATTTATTAGGATTAAGCATCTAGATCAATTTACTTTGCTGGAGCCATAGGCATCTCATATTCGCTACATCTGAAATTAAACCTGCTTCTCCCACTTTGACCTGTTTCATTTAATTTTACCACCATTCAAACAGCCAACCATTTCAGAAACCAGCATGTTATTTTTGAGTCTTCTTTTACCTATGCCAATATCTAATCGCTCACTAAATTCTACTGATTTTAAAATGTTTGAACTTCCCCCTATTCCCACTGACATTACACCCTTTTTTTCTGCCCGTGTTTCTTTTGTTTTTTAACAGAAGACTCAACTGTTTTCTTCGTATCACAGAAAGAATAATTTGTACTAGTCCATTCTTGTTAATTTCCTGATTAAAAATTTCAATGACTACATTGTTTTTATGAAATAGTTAAATTTATTTATTTATTTATATTTATTTGTTTATTTATTTTGAGATGGAATCTCACTTTGTGGACCAGGCTGGAGTGCAGTGGTGCGATCTCGGCTCACTGAAAGCTCTGCCTCCTGGGTTCACGCCATTCTCCTGCCTCAGCCTCCTGAGTAGCTGGGACTACAGGCGCCCGCCACCACTCCCAGATAATTTTTTGTATTTTTAGTAGAGATGGGGTTTCATCGTGTTAGCCAGGATGGTCTCGATCTTCGGACCTCGTGATCTGCCTGCCTCGGCCTCCCAAAGTTCTGGGATTACAAGCGTGAGCCACCGCGCCTGGCCGGTTAAATTTATTTTCAGCAGAGCATAAAAATCACTTCACAGCATGCCCTTCCTTTTCAATAACATCTTTGACTTTTTCCCATGGCTTGTACTCCATGTTTAGCTATGCAGAACAGCTTTGTCTCCCAGAAATCCACCCCACATATTCTCTTTCTGCATCATAAAATTTTCTCCCTAAGTAGACTAGATCTCCACTAGGGTCTCTTAAAGTCTAGGGTAATATCTTCTGTACTTTGTTGTTATTTTTCTTAACTGTAACTCTGTCTATTTCACAAACATACCTCAGAAATACTGTGTTTGATTCCAGACCACTGGAATAAAGCAAATATTACAATAAAGCAACTCACACAAAGTTTCTGGTTTCTCAGAACATAAAAAGTTATGTTTACACTGTACTATAATTCACTAAGTGTGCAGTAGCATTATGTCTAAACAATGTACACAATTTTAAAATAATTTTTACTATAAAATGCTAACAATCACCTAAGCTTTCAGTGAATCCCATTTTGCTGGTGGAGAGTTTTGGCTTGACATTGTTGGCTCTTAACTGATCAGAGTAGTGACTACTGAAAGCTGTGGTGGCTATGACAATTTCTTACAATAAAGTAACAACGAAGCTTGCCACATCCATTGACTCTTCCTTTCATGAATGTTTTGTCTATAGCATGATTCTGCCCGATGGCATTTTAGCCTCAGTAAAACTTTCTTCATAATTGAAGTCAATTCTCTCAATCCCTGCTGCTGCTTTATTAACTATGTTTATAGAATATTCTAAAGCCTTTGTTGTCATTTCAACAATGATCACAGAATCTTCACCAGGAATAGTTTCCATCTCAAGAAACCACTTTCTTTACTCATCCATAGAAACAACTTCTCATTCATTCAAGTATTCACAAAATTGCCCCAATTCAGTCACATCTTCAGATTCCACTTCTAATTGTAGTTATTTTGCTAGCCTTACAAAATGTATTTCCTAAATAATAAGACTTGAAAGTCAAAATGACTTCTTGATTGGTGGGTTGAAGAATGGATGTTGTGTTAGCAGTCATGAAAACAACATTAGTCTACTTGTACATCTCCAGAGCTATTGGTTGACCAGGTGCATTTTCGATCAACAGCAATATTTTGAAAAGACTCTTTTTTTTCTGAGGAGTAAGTCTCAAAAGTAGACTTAAAATATACAGTAAACCATAGCACAAACAGATATGCTGTCATGCAGGCTTTGCTAATCTGTATAGAGAGCATAGGAATAGTAGATTTAGTATAATTCTTAAAGGACCTGCAATTTTTGAAATGGTAAACGAGCATTTGCTTCAACTTAAAGTCACCACCTGCATTAACCACTAAAAAGAGAGTCAGCCTGTCCTTTGAAGCTTTGAACCCAGACATTGACTTCTCTTTAGTTATAAAATTCCTAAATGGCACCTTCTTCCAGTAGAAGGCTATTTTGTGTACACTGAAAATCTGTTGTTTAATGTAGCCACCTTCATCATTTCCCTTAGCTAGATCTTCTGGATAACTTGCTGCAGCTTTTACATTAGTGCTTGCTGCTTCTCCTTGCACTTTTATGTGATCGAGATAGATGAGTTTCTTCAACCTCATGAACCAACCTCTCCTAGCTTCCAATTTTTCTTCTGAAGATTCCTCATCTCTCTCAGCCTTCATACAGTTGTAGAGACTTAGGGCCTTGTTCTGGATTAAGCATTGGTTTAAAGGAGTGTTATAGCTGGTTTGATCTATCTAGATCATTAAAACTTTTTCCATATCAGCAATAAGGCTGTTTTGCTTTCTTATCATTTCTGTGTTCAACTGGCATAATACTGTCAACTTCCTTCAATAAATTTTCCTTTGCATTCACAGCTTGGCTAACTGCTTTGTGCGAGAGGCCTAGCTTTTGGCCTATCTTGGCTTTCAACATGCCTTCCTTACTAAGCATTATCACTTTTAGTTTTTGATTTCAAGAGATATGCAACTCATTCTTTCACTTTAACACTTAGGGGCCACTGTAGGGTTATTGTACTAATTTCAGTATCATTGTGCCTCAGAAAATAAGGAGGTCTGAGAAAAGGGAATGAATGAAAAGGGGGAATAGTGGCTTGGTGGGACAGTCAGAACACACACATTTCTTGATGAAGCTTGTCCTCTTATATGGGCATGGTTCGTGGCACCCCTAAACAATTACAATAGTAACAGCAAAGGTCACTGATCACAGATCACCACAACACATATAATAATGAAAAATTTAAAATAGTTTGCAAAAAGTGCCAAAAAAGGTAACACAGAGATAAGGAGTAAACCTGTGTTGTTAGATTTGCTCAACGCAGAATTGCCACAAATCTTCAATTTGTAGAAAATGCAATATCTGTGAAGCACAATCAAGTGAAGCATAGGGAAAATGGTATTAATCTAAGTATTTCCAGGTGTCAGTTTTATCTGGTTGTTGAATCCAATTCAACATTGTGGCCATGATACCAAACACGGAAATAATGTTTAGACAGTAATATGTTTTATGGTAAATGAAAGGGCCAATTCTAACTGCTGAGTCAAATCTACTGATGTCTACAGAAGGCTTTATTTTTTCTCCTTTTTATTGTGCAAAATGTGTTTTATTTGTTTTACCTCTACGAGCCATCACTACATCATTCTGGTTCTATACTGTGATCCTTCTTGCCTATGTTCTTTCTTCAATGCCTGGGTTGGCTAAATAGCATCAGCGTTATTTCTGCTGTTACAACA
Organism: Hylobates moloch; assembly: GCF_009828535.3. Taxonomy (NCBI): domain Eukaryota; kingdom Metazoa; phylum Chordata; class Mammalia; order Primates; family Hylobatidae; genus Hylobates; species Hylobates moloch. The sequence continues at coordinate 147,667,868 of NW_026652279.1, forward strand.
ATGAGAGAGGGACTTTAAGATCCACTGAAAGAAGCTGGCACTTTTTAAGAAGAGTATATAACAAAATTATATTCCCTGATTTTGTATTGTCATGATGTTTATATTGTGCCCGTCCTAGAAACAGTAGTTATTAACCATTACTCTTTAAAAACTCAAAGTTTTGTATTGCATGAGCTTTACTTGAATTTAACTAAAATACATGTATTATCATTAAAAGACACAACCTGTTTTTTTCAAATATATAGCATTTTATTGTAAAGCTCAGAAAGTTTAGCTAGAACCTTCTCATCACCACTTCAATATAAACACTCATTACTTTGATTTTGATTAGTACTGTATCTTACACAAATCCTAGATTCAAGCTCATTCTCAAAAGGAAAATCTGTTTTCTACAAAATATATTATGTGAAAGATAGAAAAACACTGATTTATGTTTAGAAGGTATGACATCTACTTTCAAAGATAGGACAGATATTTAGCTTTGTTTTTAGCATTCTTAACAAGCCTACAGAGATTATGAAAAATGGAAAGGCAAAATAAATGTGCTCTCTTACTATAATTAAGATAGTTTTAAAGGGGTTAAAATTCTCAATTTTAACTTTATTGCTTTTAGAAATTATTTTCAGAATATTAAAAAAAAATCCCATAATTAAAGTACCCAAAAGGATTTGTTCCCTCTGACTTGCTGAGCTCATCTCTTTCATGTTTTAATTCCACAGTTGGCACTCTGAATACTATGGTTTCTACTAAGCCAGTGCTCACTTCAGCTAGCCCTGCTTCCACAGTGGGCAGAGAGCTCTTGATCCATGCTGCCCTCCTATTAGTAGGATCATCTTGCAGAAAAAATTTACTAAGCCTCATTTCAAATCATGTTTTAATGTGCTTGTCATGTAACCCCAGCTCTTCCTCTCGCTGCATCAAGTTTGGCTTATGTACACAGCCATTTCTTCTGCACTTTGTTTTGTTCTATTATAAAGAGATTGTAAAATCATTGCTATATTTCTTATGCTGTTGGACAAAGAAACTATTGGTGAAGTCAGTTATAGTAAAATAAAAGAAAAACAAAATAAAAACTTCAATCTTTTATTTTACTTGTCTCCATAATTTTTGGGTCATCTGGTGGTATTGCGTTATATGTTCCAAAAGGCAACAGATATAAGAAACACAGGTACAGTGGCTACAGGAAATTATGTCTTTGAAAAAACAAAATTCAAAAACATCACTTTATAAACATAAATTTAAGGCTGCATTGGTAATAAAAATAACATGTGAAGGAGTACAGAAAGGAAAAAGATATGTAGCACAGAAGTACAGGAATGTAATTAACAGTAGTGCTTTCTATATACAAAAATTAAAAAGAGAACAGTGACTTGTATACAGAATTGTTAAATCTTTTTTGTAAACATAAAGATATTTAAACTATGATCTGCATAGTAGCATATGTAGGTCTGAAAGACAAAAATAGCTATTATATGCAAGGGAAATGATTGTGTCATTTTAATTGACTAAAAGACTGAAAATATTAAGAAATTTGCTGTTTAAAGATTATTTTTTCAATGCCTAATTTTGTATAGTGTTCTGATAAAGGATACAGATAATATATCATACATATATGTATACACATACATATGTTCATTGCCAGATAAAACACAAGACACTCAGTCAAATTGAAATTTCAAGTAAACAACAAATAAGGTTTTTTTCCTTATTGAGATGAAATTTACAGAGCATGAAATTAACCATTTTAAAAGGTACATTTCGGTGGCATTTACTACATCCACAGTGTTCTGCAACCACCAACTAAATCAATTTCTAAAACATTTCCATCACCCTAAAATAAATCTCATACCTATTAAAGAGTCACTCTCTACTGTTCTTTTAGTTAGAATTCTTTTAGTTAGAATAATGCTTTAGAGCAGGGGTGTCCAATCTTTTGGCTTCCCTGGGCCACATTGGAAGAATAATAATTATTTTGGGTCATATATAAAATACACTAAAAGTAATGGTAGCTGATGAGCTAAAAAAAAAAAAAAAAGAAAAGAAAAAAAAAACACAGAGAGTGAGAGAAAGTTACATCCATGATGTAACATATGTAAATAGTTCATTCTTTATAATGGCTGAAAAATACTATATTGTATGCATTTATCAGAGTTTGTTAATTCATTATTCCATTGATGGACACTTAGACTGTTTCCATCTTTTGTCTTTTGTAAGTACTATTGCTATGAACATCTATATACATATATTATTTGGGTACCTGCTTTTTATTCTTTCTTGGTATATATGTAGGAATGGAATTGCATGGTTATATGGTAATTCTACATTTAATTTTTAAATAAATGCAAAACTCTTTTCAACAATAATCTTACCATTTTATATTGCTACCAACAATATATATAGGTTGCAGTATTTCCAAATTTTTGCCAATGCTCGTTATTTTTATTTTTAAAATTGTTTAATATAGTCAACCTAATGGGTGTAAACTGGTAACTCCTTGTGATTGAGATCTGCATTTCTCTGATGACTAACGATGTTGAATCTCATTTTATGTGCTTGTTCTCAATTTGTTTATTTTCTTTGGAGAAATATCTATTTCAATCTTTGCTTATTTTTAAGAAGATTGTCTTTCTGTGGTTAAGTTGTTCTATATGAATTCTAGAGACTAGACCCTTACTAGACATATTGGCTTCAAATATTTTCTCTAGTTCTGTAGGTTGTTTTTCATTATCTTGACAATGTCATTTGATGCTCATAGTTTTCAATTTTAATGAAATCTAATTTATTATTTGTTACTCATATTTTTGGTGCCATTTCCAAGAAGCATTGCTAAATCCATCATCATGCAGATCTACTCCTATGTTTTCCTCTGAGAAGTTTACACTTTTAGTTCATGTTTAGGTCACTGATCCATTTTGAGTCAATTTTTGCATACCATGTGAGTTAGGGATGGTTCCAGCCTCACTCTTTGACAATGGATATCCAGTTGTGCCTATACCAATTGTTGAAGAGATTATTCTTTTCCACATTGACACCTTTGTCAAAAGTCAATTGACTGTCTACATTTGGCATAAATTCTGGGCTCTAAGTTTTATTCTATTGGTTTATATGTCTATTGTATTCCATTGTTACACTGCTTTGATTACTGTAGCTTTGAGTAAGTTTTGAAATCAAGAGAAATTGTCCAATATTGATTTCTTTTCAATATTGTTTTGGCTACTCACAATTTCTTACTTTCCACATGAATTTGGAGATTGGCTTTTATATTTCTTTTTTAAAAAGGAAGGCAGTTGGGCACGGTGGCTCACACTTGTAATCCCAGCATTTTGGGATGCTGTGGTGGGTGGATCACCTGAGGTCAGGAATTCAAGACCAGCCTGGCAAACTTGGTGAAACCCCATCTCTACTAAAAATACAAAAAATAGCCGGGAGTGGTGGTATGCGCCTGTAATCCCAGCTACTCAGAAGGCTGAAGCAGGAGAATCATTTGAACCTGGGAGGCACAGGTTGCAGTAGCTGAGATCGTACCACTGCACTCCAGCCTGGGCAACAAGAGCAAAACTCCATCTCAAAAAAAAAGAAACAAACAAACAAACAAAAACAGGTACTTTGTTTGTGTTTAATTGTTTTTCTGTATTATACCACTTGATTTTTGTTTATTTCCTTGTTAGTTTTTATTGGGAGTGGGGGATTAAAATATGTTTCTTAAAACTATAACAATCTATTTTTAATTAATATATAATATTGAATTGCTTTCAAAAACTCTCCTCATCCCTCCCTCTTATGTTGTCACAAATAATAGTTTTACATATCTTGTATGCATTAACATAGAGTTATAATAATGTTTTATTTGTCTTTTAAATCAAATAGAAAAAATGAGTTAAAGCAAACGTAGTAATATTGTTTTTTAAAAAATATTTACCTATATAATTATCTTTATCAGTTTTTTTTCAAAAAGTTTTCATATAACTTTGAGTTATTGTCTAACACTTTTTTATTTGTGCCTGAAAGATCTCTTTAGCAATTCTTGAAGGACAGATCTACTAGCAATATACACTTTCAGCTTTCAATGTGTGGGATGTTTTACCTTTTTAAGTGTTGAAACATAATTTTCTTTAATATAGATTTCTTTGTTAATTTTTTTATTGTTAGTATTTTAAATGTCATTCCACTGCCTTCTAGCCTGCATGGATTTCCATGCGATATCTGCTGCAAATAATATTACAGATAATTTGTACATGATGACTCACTTTTTTCAGGCTGCTTTCAAGATTGTTTTCATTATAAAAATATTTATTTTTTATAGAAAAGTAAAACTTGCATATGTTTATTATGTAGAACATGATGATTTGAAATATGTATACATTGTGGAATGGCTAAATCAAGCTAATTAACAAGCTAATTAGCCATTGTGGAATGGCTAAATCAAGCTAATTAACACATGCATTAGCTCATTACTTAAAATATTTTAAGTGGTGAAAACACTTAAAATCTGCTCTCAGCAACTTTCAAATATACAATGCCTTGTTATTTATGTCAGTCACCATATTATTCAACAGATCTCCTGAATTTATTCTTCTAGCTGAAATTTTGTATCCTTTGACCAACATCTCCCCAATCCACATGGGTGAACCAGGAAGAAATTATGTTAAGTGAAATAAGCCAGGCACGGAAAGAAAAATACCACATGACCTCACTTAAAGAGGATAATTCATTTTAAGAGAATCTTGAAAAGTTGATCTAATAGAAGCAGACAGTAGAAAAATGGTTATTAACTTTTGAGAATGTGATTATATTGTGTCTTAATGTGGATCTTTTTCTTTAAGTGTGTTGAACTTTTTGAATGTGTAAATTTGTGTACTTTATACAAGTTGGGAACTTTTCAGCCATTATCTATTTAAATTTCTTTTTGCTCTCTTCTTTCTCCTATTCTTCTGGGACTCCCATTATGTATATTTTGTTCTGCTTGATGGTGTTCCATAGGTCTTTTGGGCTCTTTCAATTTTTCTTCGTTCTATTTTTCTTTCTGCTCTTCAGATTGTATAATTTCAATTGCCTAATCTTCAATTTGTTAAGACTTTATTCAGCCTGCTCAGATCTACTATTAAAACATTTTAGTCTATATTTTTTTATTTACAGTACATTTTTCCTTCAGAAGTTCCTTTTTGTAATTTTATTTATTTATTTATTTATTTATTTATTTATTTATTTATTTTTGTGACAAGGTCTCACTCTGTCTCAGGCTGGAGTGCCGTGGTGTGATCATGGCTCACTCCTCGACCTCCTGGGCCCAGATGATCCTTCTGTATCAGCCCCCTGAGTAGCTGGAACTACAGGCACATGCCACCATGCCTGTATGATTTTTTGTATTTTAGTAGAAATGGGGTTTCTTCATGTTGCCTAGGTTTGTCTCGAACTCCTGGTCTCAAGCAATACACCCACCTTGGCCTTTGATTATAGGTCTTTTTAAAAATAATTTTCATGTCATTGATGGTAATCTTTGTTGAGATACTCTTCCCCAGGCCTCCTTTAGCTTTTTGTCCATGGCTTCCTTTATCTCTTTGAGCACATTTAAGACTATATTTCAAATATTTGTCTAGAAGACCAATATGTGTGCTTCCTCGGGGTCACTTTTTTTAACTTTTCCTGCAAAAGGCCATTCTTTTTATTTTTATATAATTTATAATATTTTCTAAAATCCAAATATTTTTAGTATCACAATGTGGTAGTATAACATCAGATATTTTCTTCTCTTCCAGGTTTGTTACATATAATTTGCTGTATATTATAATTTTATTTTTATTTGACTTTTCTAAACTTTCTTTGTAAAGTCCGTATTCTTTGTTATGTTTAGTTTATCAGTGGTTTCTGAAGTCTCTAAGTTTTTTAGATAGTGGTCAGCTAGTGTTTGGCAGAGATTTCCTTAAAATGTTGGATATGAAAGTGAGAGAGAGAAAAAGGAAAGAAAGATAAAGAGAGAGAAAGAAAAGAAAGTAAGAAAATAAAAAGAAAGAAAATAAAGGGCACGTAAAGAAAAATTGAAAGGCAGAAGAAAAAAAAAAAAGAAAACCTGACTCAGGAGTTACAGATTATCTGTCATTGGGGCACGCCTTCAATGACCTAGCAAGACCACGCGAAACTATGCAACAGTCTTACTTTTTGCTTGTTCTGAACCTAGAGACGAGTAAAGGTAAAAGCTGAATCCCGTAGTGTTTCCTAAGTATGTGTTATACTTTAAGCATGTGTGTGGCTTCTTGAAACCCCTCATACACGTGGAAACTTTTCCATTTCCTTATTTCTCAAAGAGATTATCAACTTTTCCTCTCAGGTTTTTAGCTTGCTTACTTGTTTGCCATAAGTGGCAGTGAGTTATTCATTCTCTGTACAGTCATTTAAAGGAATTCCCTCTGTACAGCCACTTTTCTGCCTGAGAGTTCTAAGTTACATGAAACAAAGGCAAGCAAATTGCCTGAGTCCCTTAAGGAACTCCCAGAATGTCACAATGGACAAACACTACTATTTGAAAGAAGATCTAATTTACTTCTGGAACAAAGGACCATCAAACCACTCTGGGAATATGGGTTGCCATGTCCAAGACCATCACTGAGTCAGGGAGGTGGAGGAACAGCAAGAACAAGTAAAAACACTACAAAACTTTTCTATCATTTTTAAGTGCTATTTAAAAAGTTTGTTTGGTTGGCTGCTGCTAACCTTTAACTACTTTCCAGAGTTCTGACAATACTGATTCTGACAGTTTTTTTTTTTTATTTTGGGTGCTGTGGAGGGATGAGTACCTATGCTATACATTTTGCTAATACCATCAAAATTTGTCTTTGTTGTTTAGAATAAGTATGTGCAGTGTAATAATTAGGGAATATTTATATTAAAAATGTGTTATTTATGCAAATCTTAAGCTTATTTGGGTGTCCTATTTTTTTTTTTTTGAGACAGAGTCTCGCTCTGTCGCCCAGGCTGGAGTGCAGTGGCGCAATCTCGGCTCACTGCAAGCTCCGCCTCCCGGGTTCACGCCATTCTCCTGCCTCAGCCTCTCCGAGTAGCTGGGACTACAGGCGCCCGCCACCACACCCGACTAATTTTTTGTATTTTTAGTAGAGACGGGGTTTTACCGTGGTCTCGATCTCCTGACCTCATGATCCACCCGCCTCTGCCTCCCAAAGTGCTGGGATTATAAGCGTGAGCCACCGCGCCCTGCCTGGGTATCCTATATTTTTATCTGGCAACCTATTTTGAATATACACAGAGACATATACACATATAGGTACACATGTGGATATTGGCATATAAAGATATATGGATACATATATATAATAAATATACATATTTTTTCTGAGAATGTATAGTGTATAAATTGATGAAAGATTAAAACATTAAACAAATGTAAAAACAGAAAAATTAATATTTTATTCAAGTTAAACAGCATTAAGATATGATTATAAAATAATGGTGATACTTTAAGGATTAGAAAGTATTAGAGACAGTCTTCATCAATGATGAATGAAGTTCAATATAAAGCTAGCTATTGCATATTTCCTTGATTCTAGGGAAATTTCCTTTTTCCCATTTTAATATATTCATCACATCATTTGCCTTGTATATATGGACAATATCACGTTATTAAACTTTAATTCAAGTTTTGATTTTAAATTTTTATTAAAGTGTCTCTTAACATGTTATTTCACATTTCAGTCATAAAATGTAAAGTTACTGTACAATCAAAATAATTATTTTTTATCACTTTAGGAAATTCAATTAGTCAATGCTCCCAGTGGAGTTGATCTCAAACTTACCAAAACCAAAGCAAAACAACTTTAGGTTTTCAGATTTGGGGGATTTGAAAATCGTGGATTTGTGGGAAAGGAGTCACTATATATATACATATATATATATATATATATTTGTGTGTGTGTGTATACAAACATCATATTTTCACTTGGTAAAAAATAAGATTACTCTTTTTAATGTGTTGTGAAATCAAGAGACAATTCTTCATGCATTAGTTTCCTCTGACTGCCATAAAAAATTACCATTAACTTGGTGGTTTAAAACAATAGAAATGTAATCTCTCATGATTTTGCAGGCAGATGTCTGAAATTAAGGTGCTGGCAATGACACCCTTTCTCTAAAGGCTCTGGAAGTGCCTCTCCCAGCTTAAAATTAGCTCCTAGAGTTTCTTGGCTTGTGAAAGCGTATCTATAATCTCTGCCTCTCTCATCACTTAATCTTCTCTCCTGTCTCCTCTGTCTCTGTGGATCCGCATTTATCATAGTTCTTATGAGGAATCTAGTCATTGGATTTAGGATCTCTCAAAATGTAAATGATCCCTTATCTTGTAATTCTTATCCTAATTACATCTGCAAAGACAATTATTCCAAATAAGGTCACATTCTGAGGTTCTGAGTGGCCACATATTTGGGAACCACTCTCCAACCCACTACACTTAAAAATGCATTATATATTCATATTTTCTACTACTAATCTTTGCCTTCAACATAATTATTAAGAATTTTATTTCATTATTTTCTGTTTGGAACAATGTCTTAAAATCATAAAATTCTCAGACATGAGTTAGAACTTAAGAATTATTAAAGAAGAAACCCTTTTACCATTACATAACTAGTGCTCAAATACTTTCTTTCTTTTTTTTTTTTTTTTTCTGAGACGGAGTCTCGCTCTGTCGCCCAGGCTGGAGTGCAGTAGCGCAATCTCAGCTCACTGTAAGCTCCGCCTCCTGGGTTCACACCATTCTCCTGCCTCAGCCTCCTCAGTAGCTGGGATTACAGGCGCCGGCCACCACGCCAGGCTAATTTTTTGTATTTTTTAGTAGAGACAGGGTTTCACCGTGTTAGCTAGGATGGTCTCAATCTCCTGACCTCGTGATCTGCCCGCCTCAGCCTCCCAAAGTGCTGGGATTACAGACGTGAGCCACCACGCCAGGCCGAAATACTTTCGACTATTATGTTTAATGTATTAAACTGCTCAATGGATGTTAATTTTGTAATTGCCTAAACTCTTGCTAGATTATCAAAAATCTGCAGGTTCACATAGAACTCAAATTAGAAAAAATGTACGTAATTATTGTGTTCTGACCTCAATTTTTTCATGAAATCATCAATTTCATTTGGTAAATTATGTGACTTTATTTTTCTAACGAAAACTAATATATGGCAGTTAAAATGCTCTACCAAAGAAATATAATATTAATATTTACTGAGACTTGTGAGTGATCAAAAAACTTTCACAAGCAAGTTAAAAAATGAAATAGAATTGAATAAAATGACTTTTAAAAATAATTTGTTATTATTCATGTGATTCTTCTCTTTGCAATGTATGCATTCTAGAGCACTATATAAACACATTTAAAATCTAAAGTGATTTTACAGTCTTAGAGAAGCAATATTTTTAACTTAATACTTCCACAAAAATGATGGAAACTTGTTGATTACTGAAAGCAAGAAGATAAATTACATGATAATTTCTAAAAATTATCAGTTTCAGAGAGTACTACATTATTACTAAGACATTAGATTTTCATTAAAGGTTAAAAAATTGAATGTTTCAGAAAGTATCTGTGTTAAGTAAATTATGTAAATTGTAACTAAATTATCCTGCATTGAAAAAATATGTTAATTTTTAACCTGCTGACTTACTCTTAGAAAATTGCTAAATGCTAAAAGTGTCTAAACATTTCAATTTGAATGCATTATTAAAAATATAATGATAGAGTTCCTTACACAATTTTTATTTAACAACTAAAAGGGTGATTCTATGTTACTGTAATTAAGCTCCTCAAAGCCTTCATCTATAAAGATCCTTCCATAGTTACCATTTTATTAAAGCCAAATAAAAATTTCATTGATACTTGAAGCATTTTCATATGTAAATGTTTCTATATATTATCCATGAAAGTTGCAGCACTCCATTTCCTCTTCTACTTTTCTCTCATTTTGATTGCTTTTTATCTGTAGGAATTATATTCTTTAAAAAATTAGCTATATTTTAATTTATCAGATGATGTATTATGCCCATTAAGTTGTTTCATTTTAACTTGTCCATAGCCTAGAAGCCCAAAGAAACGGTATTAGTAGGAATGACATTTAATTTCAGGAGCATATTGACTGGTGCATTAATATGGGACTATGTTCTAAATTGTTAATTACGCCAACATGATAAAATATATTTAATCAAGTATATTATTTCATTTTTTGGTGAGGGAATTTATTTGTGAATAAGCTAAGTTTTTAAACAAATTTCTCAGAACAACTAAATCATAATGTTTGATTTTATATTTTATGTAGCATAATTTATGAAAACATTTACATTCTCAATATAATAAGAATTTTTATGATTTTCAGAAGAAAATAATTAAAATGTGTATATGTACTCTGTATATTTGCAACTCTGAAATGAAGTTATTATTTTCCCAGGCAGAAAAAAGTCATCTAAATGAATTAAATAAAAACACATTATAGTATTCAAATTTGCATATACAATAAATATAAAATAAAAAGAAAAATTCTGATTTTTTAATACTAATTCATGTGTAGATACATTTTTATCATCATCAGGGAGCCATTACTGAATATAATGGAAAATTTTTTTGTTGTTGTTTGATTTTACTATTTATATTCAGTTCATGATGTGGCTGATAATTCCTGCAAGGCAGAACTCTAGTTCCCAGAGTTAATTTATTCAAATAGTACAGACCTTCCATTTTAAAATGACAGACTCCTTTTTAACCTCAAAATATATTAGAATAAAAATGTGAGGTCATAAAATAGGACAAGTTAGTAATAATAAAAAGGGTAGAGGTAGAGAGAAAAGTGTCCAATAATTCTTTCTGAGGTAGAATATAGATAAACCTTCGTGGCCAATGATACTGGTTGCCTACCTATTACTGTTACTTGCTAAGAGAAATCCAGTTTTACTAAGGAGGTTTGCACCTAGCAAAGGAAACTATGATAAGCGTAAATCAATGATGGTATCCCTTTCTACTTTGCCCATGATCAATTTATGCACATACATATTATCTGGCCTCTGTTGGCAACACTAGGATTTGTTTCTACCCCCAGAACAGAGGAAGGAGAAGGGAAGGCGAAGGTTGGGGGGGGGGGAGCGAAGAGAGAGAGAGAAAGCGAAAGAGAAAGAGAGAGGAAGGAGAGAGAGAGGCCTCACCGGTTCCTACAAATATAGTTGAGTAAATGTGATGCATGTACCTGTGGCAGCTCTCTTGTGATCATGTGAGGAAGCATCACCTACACTCAGATGATCGCAGACTAGAAAATGAAGGTATCACATCGTGCACAGACAAGTTGTCCCACATTTATACATTCTGTTAAATAAATAATGGTCATTGTAAATGCTAAGTCAGAGTTACTTAGAACTTCTATTACCAATAGTCAAATGCATTCTATAAACATGCTTTTAAACTATGTTGATTGAAAGAGGTTGCAAACCACTGCCCAATGAAATAAAAGAGGATACAAACAAAATGGAAGAACATTCCATACTCATGGGTAGGAAGAATCAATATCGTGAAAATGGCCATACTGCCCAAGGTAATTTATAGATTCAATGCCATCTCCATGAAGCTACCAATGACTTTCTTCACAGAATCGGAAAAAGCTACTTTAAAGTTCATGTGGAACCAAAAAAGAGCCATCATCACCAAGTCAATCCTAAGCCAAAAGAACAAAGCTGGAGGCATCACACTACCTGACTTCAAACTATACTACAAGGCTATAGTAACCAAAACAGCATGGTACTGGTACCAAAACAGAGATCTAGACCAATGGAACAGAACAGAGCCCTCAGAAATAATGCTGCATATCTACAACCATCTGGTCTTTGAAAAACCTGACAAAAACAAGAAATGGGGAAACAATTCCCTATTTAATAAATGGTGCTGGGAAAAATGGCTAGCCATAAGGAGAAAGCTGAAACTGGATCCCTTCCTTACACCTTATACAAAAATTAATTCAAGATGGATTAAAGACTTAAATGTTAGACCTAAAACCATAAAATCCCTAGAAGAAAACCTAGGCAATATCATTCAGGGCATAGGCACAGGCAAGGACTTCATGTCTAAAACACCAAAAGCAATGGCAACAAAAGCCAAAATTGACAAATGGGATCGAATTAAACTAAAGAGCTTCTGCACAGCAAAAGAAACTACCATCGGAGTGAACAGGCAACCTACAGAATGGGAGAAAATTTTTGCAATCTACTCATCTGACAAAGGGCTAATATCCAGAATCTACAATGAACTCAAACAAATTTACAAGAAAAAAACAACCCCATATAAAAGTGGGTGAAGGATATGAATAGACACTTCTCAAAAGAAGACATTTATGCAGCCAAAAGACACAGGAAAAAATGTTCAGCATCACTGGCCATCAGAGAAATGCAAATCAAAACCACAATGAGATACCATCACACACCAGTTAGAATGGCCATCATTAAAAAGTCAGGAAACAACAGATGCTGGAGACAATGTGGAGAAATAGGAACACTTTTACACTGTTAGTGGGACTGTAAACTAGTTCAACCACTGTGGAAGTCAGTGTAGCGATTCCTCAGGGATCTAGAACTAGAAATACCATTTGACCCAGCCATCCCATTACTGGGTATATACCCAAAGGACTACAAGTCAAGCTGCTATAAAGACACATGCACACGTATGTTTATTGCGGCACTATTCACAATAGCAAAGACTTGGAACCAACCCAAATGTCCATCAATGATAGACTGGATTAAGAAAATGTGGCACAGATACAGCATGGAATACTATGCAGCCATAAAAATTGATGAGTTCATGTCCTTTGTAGGGACATGGATGAAGCTGGAAACCATCATTCTCAGCAAACTATTGCAAGGACAAAAAACCAAACACCACATGTTCTCACTCATAGGTGGGAACTGAACAATGAGAACACATGGACACAGGAAGGGGAATATCACACACCTGGGCCTGTTGTGGGGTTGGGGGAGTGGGGAGGGATAGCATTTGGAGATATACCTAACATTAAATGACGAGTTACTGGGTGCAGCATACCAACATGGCACATGTATACATATGTAAATAACCTGCACGTTGTGCACATGTACCCTAAAACTTAAAGTATAATAAAAAAAAGAGTCTGTAATAAAGTATTATCACATAAGGACTCTTCATAAAGGTGAAAGTCATTTGTCTCAAGAGAATCATGAAGACCTTCCTATCAAAGTTAACCTCTAAGATCTCTGAAGTAAAAAGTTTTGGGAATTTACTTGAAAGGCAGTCAACAGTAGAGCATTCCAGTCACTTCTTGTAATATTCATGTCCATTTTAGCTTACAGAGTTGCTGGCAGAAGTAATTAAACTCTTGGTTAAACCACAAAAAGCAAGGCAGGAAAAGTCAGCATTTGTTACTCCAGGATACAGTACTTGCATATTGTAATATCCACATAAGATAGACAATAATACTCCTAAATTGCACTCTAAAGAGCTCTCAATCACAATCTCAGAAAAAAGGAGCTCCAACTTCCCATTCATGAGAGGAGTCCATTCAGGAAACAGACCTACTTACATAGCAGCCAAGGAAAACCACAGCAGCTAGTCAAATAAACCAAGTCTTTTTTCCTTCAATCTGACTGAAAAAACAAACAAGAAAAAGCTAATAGAATAAAGTAGAGAGATCAATTTAAACAATTAGATAAAAACAAAAATAATCAAGGAGAATAAAAACGAATTGTTAAAGGAAGAAAATATGCATTCATAAAAAGCATGAAAAAGGATACGATAATAAGGAAGAGTCAAATAAGATAATTGTCAATGAAAAACAAAAGACTTCTAAAGATAAAAACTGACATAAGCCTTCAGAATAAAATGCTTTGTATTATTAGTACATGAAAGAAAAAGATACCCTAAAATACAGCACAACGAAATTAAAGAATATTAAAGCTTCTAGAGAAACACACATCTTCACTCATAAATTTTAACACCCAAATAAAAGTTTGTGTCTCGCTCCAGAACTAGAGCAGGAAATATACACAAAATGATGCCACAGCATCTTTTAGTGCCAGTAAGTAAAAAGGGTACAAAAAAAAGAGAAAAGATTGGAGTGTTTCAAAGGTACAAAAGAGTTAACTGACAGAATTCCCAAAGGCCAAAGCTGAAATAAGTTGAGCAACAAACTAGTATTAATTGTAACTCAAAATAGAAAACAAACATTCGTAAGTTTATAATGATATAATGTTATATACAAATGATTGAATAAACAAATAAAGGGGAACACAAAGATATTCTAAACAGAAACATTCCAAATCATTTATGTGGATATTTGGGCTTCAAAAAAGGTGGAACACAACTACCCACTTCTTAAGTGTGGGCTGCACATCTTGACTTCTTAATAAAAATTGCAGTAGGAAAATAAGAAAAAAATAATTTTACAGTTGACAAACTTGACAATCGTCAACCACGCAGTCGTAAATCATGTTGATAGTATGGACCCTTGATATAAATGAAAGATAATGGCACTTTATCTTTGTGGTCTTCCTCTCAAAATTCCACAACCCTAGTCCAGTCATAAGAAGAACACCTGAAAAATCCTAATTGAGGGACATTCTGTAAATCCCTAACCAACACTCCTCAACGTTCTCTATGTTATCAAAAACAAGAAAAGTATGAAAAAACTATCATAGCCAAGAGAGGCCTAAGGAGACATGACAACCAAACAAAATGTGATATCTTGTATTGGATCTTGGAACAGAATAAGGACTAATGAAATTAATAACTATGTATCACTGTGGGTACATGAAATATCACAAATACATCATACTAATTTAATAGGTTAATGATAGGAGAAACTGAGCGTGTGGTATGTGGGAACTCTATAGTAGCTTCACAATTTTTTGTAAATCTAAAATTGAATGAGCAATAAGTTTAATATTTAAAAAATTAATTATAAAACAGTTGTGTTACCTAAGTGCAACTATCAACCTGACAATAGATTTTCTGTCAGGCACACCAAATGTTAGAGGAAATAATTCAGAGGGAAATTATTTTTAATATATAAATGAATGTACCAATAAATTTCCTACTATTATGTGTATTTGATATTCCATTCTTCCTTTAAATGAATTTATATGGGGATATATTCAAGCCAAATAATAGAGAAAAATTGGGGGGAAAAAATCCAGACTATCAAGGAGTGTAGTTCTAACCAAGAAAAATAATGAAAAGAAGTCCCAGAATGATGCTTTTGCAAAAAGCCTTTAAATGAGACTTTACTGACTGAAGAAGAGGGCAGGAGGCTTCTTGGAAGGGTGAGCACCAAAGAAGAGATTTCCATGCAATAGAGGAGATAACTCAATATGGATACACCCAAAGACGGGAGACTGCATATTGTTACTTTTAATAATATAAATTTATGAATTTAAAATCAATGAAAATCAAAACCAGGAAATAAGAAATTGCTACCAAATGTGTAGGGTCATTATGTATGACATTGGGCTTTGGGAGAAGGAATTGTGACACTAATATTCTTCTTTCTGTAGCAAAAATTATTTGCAAATAGCATAAATCACATGTATTTTTATATTTTAGAATCAACCTTTTTTCCAAAACAGGAATAAGTACTGTGACAAAACTATATAAATCATGGCAAAAATTATAAAACCCCAACAATATAAATGTTTACATATTCAGATTATTGCATTTTTATGGTCATGAATGTGATTACCTACATAGCACATATTGTTGAGAATTTATGAAATAATTTTCTTTTAAAAAAATCTCTTATTTTTAAATTCGTAGGTGAGAATATACATCCCTAAGTCTATAGAGGAAATATTAAAATTCATTATGAATTATCATTTTATTACAAAGAAATTTATATGTCCAATTCTATGAAATTTGTTTTTATGTACTGCCTTCTCAGCATACATTTTAGCAGCTAAACTTACCTGATTACAAGGAAAAACGATGCTATGCTTTTAAAAACGATGCCATCTATGAACAAAAACATAACGCTGAAAACAAACTTTGCTATGTATCAGCAATATCTCAATATAAACAGGATTTGGCAGGGGCAAAAAGTTGGCAGTGAATTTATGAAGAGAATCATAGTAATAAACGAAAACTTGTTATGAGTCTACGGTCACATCATTTTTCCTGAGTTTGACAGTGAATAGATTAAATTCAAAACACATATCTGTGGGTGAACACCTGCACCAGATTCTATGTTAGTTATTAATGATATAGGTATAAAAAGGTTCTCAGCTCTTTCTTCAAAACCAAACAGTTTAATAGAAGAGGCAGACATGTAAAACATTCTTATGGTACCTTTGGTAGATGTAAACGTAATCCAGATTTAAGCTGCGGTTTCTCTGACAATTGAAATCTAAATGTAATTTAAAGCAACCTCATTCATGTTTTGTCCACTATTTCGCCAAATACTGGAAGGTTTAGGTTATATCATGGTCTCTCTAGCTCTTTTTTCCCCTCCCATCTGAATGTATATTCTCCAACCCACAGCTTTGTCTTTTATTTCTGACCTGGCATAGAGTAGAAGTTGGATCTTGGCCCCTTTTCATAATTAATATAGACAAATCCAACAAAATAAACAAACCAAAAAAGACAAAAATCAACTACCTGTCCCTGCGTATTGCACACACCCATAAGTTCATTTTTGAGGTGAGTCACAGGGGATTTGAATAGCAACAAAACAAATAACTTAATTTTCAGTTGTAGACATCCCATTTCTCAAAAGTGCTGCAGTCAGTTTGCCATGGTTCTCAGCCAATTCACCACTCTCCTCTTTCCTCTACTCTAAGCTGCTTCTAAATTCCTTTTCTTTTTTAAGGCAGAGGGTATTAGCTATCTTGTATTGCCTGTCTCCTCAGGAAATTACTTTCCCTCATGAACTCTCTTTTTATTTCGATTGATTTATAAAAGTGCTTTACTAAATGACAAGTGTTCTCTCTCTGTAAGTTTCTCTTAAAAGATCACAGAATTATTTTTTCTTGTAGCTGCAAGTTAATATAAGTTAATACATGAAAATAAACATTAATAATGAAATAAGAATAGGTAACATATATTGAACTCTTAAAAATATGCCAGTGAAATTTAAAATTACATCACATAAATTATACATACCCAATGATGTAGATATTATGCTGATATTTTCATCCAGTATATTATTTTTTAATTCATTGAAATTAAAATTGCAAAAGCAATTATAGTTCAGCAAAACTGTATGAACTTTGGGAAACGATGTTTTTCTAAACGGGGCACATCTAACTATAAGTGTGAAATATATTGGAAGTATCCAAAGCATATAGAGTGTAGGTGGGAATTTGTGAAGAAGGGAGAAGAATTTTAAGTACAAAGACATTAAAACAGCATGGTTGATATGGAGAGGCATAAGGATCTCAAAATTTATAGCGTATTACTTGCCATGATAAATGAGTATTAGGCTGTGAAGAGTATAGTTTGAAGAAGCAGTCAAAAGCTAGAGCATAACAGAATTCCTTAGGAGAAAACACTAAGGATATTGATATCTATTTTAAACTCTTTAGAAGCTGATGAGATTTATGCTATGTACAATGTCGTAGATTATTTTCATAAATCTACTTTTAAAGTGTGGAAAAACTTAGAAGAAAAGCAAGGTGACACTTAAAGAATACCATCAAAGATGATGGTGTCAAAGAAGAATATGCAAAACTACTATAATAGGTTAGCAAATGCACAAAACCCAAAATATATATTTGTACTCAGTACCAGTTATTTTATATCAATGTTACTGAATTACATAAATATTTACATTATTCTTGAAGTTAAAGGAAATCTACCACTAAATCAGGACATACAAAGCCATTTACACCATTTTATATTTTATTACTGGATTTTGCAGGTGGTAATTTGGATTTTCAAAAGTTGAAAATGTTGAGTAGAGATTTTATGTTTTATTTCTGTGAAATGCAGTAAGAAATATTACTTTACTTTGCAGGTAATACTAACAGAAATGATAAGGGTTCGTTTTAAATCACAAAAATGTTAGAATATTTGCTTGTAATTTCAGAAGAGAAGTCATTGACAAAATATGAATGTGAAAATCATGTTTTCAACATTTTTTCTGCAAGATATATACTAATCTTCAAGTTCTGCTCATCTGGAATTGTTGCTTTTTAAATAAGAGTTTGAATGAGACACAGATATATAATAAATAATTATATTTTCATAATCAAATTTCAAAAATATTTAGTCTATATTCTGTATATTTTCTTAGGGATTTAAAAAGTTATTTGAAGAGTATTATTTTTCACAGCTTCTTTTATAAGAGCATGTCTTGTAACTTTTAAGTTTCAAAAATGAAGTATACTTAATAAAACTGAAATGAAACTAATAAAAAATATAAATATAACAACTCTTTCACAATTTATATCTGTGGCATTTTGATTATGAACATGATTGCTTTGCCATGCAATTGTTTATATTCTAGAGGAGTGATTCTTATCTGGCATATCATGGCACCCCTCAGAGACACAGCTGCCACTTGACACATCATAAACTTGTATGCGATCTAAATAAAATTTAAAACCATGCAAACAAATGTTATGAACTAGACATATTAGTAGAGGAGACTTTCAAATTCTGTTTGGGCATAAAACAAACTTCACATAATATTATTCAACATAGTAACTCAACAGGCAAGTGCTAGCACTACTAGTGATGCTATGTACATTTTACAATATTAGCATAGCTATATTGCTTTAGGAGAAAATGAACTTGAAAGATTGACAAAATTATTTTAAAATTTATAAACTATTCATTTTGTGTAATGATTCCCTCAATTCAGTAGCCTCTTTTAGTGGCAATCTGACTCTTTTTTTCCTTAATTGTTTCAATGAGTTCAAAGAAGTAGTAAATACTGATGAAAGCTGAGAATACAGAAGGACAGAGATTTAAGAGGCAATGTTTCAGAAACTGATTTGAGGTGAACAGATTGTCCCGCCTGGGCTCAAGCAGAGAGCACATCCGAATGCCACAGCTTCTCATGGTGAGTTTTGATTAATTAATCTTAATTTAGTGCTTAGAGGTCTTTGAATATTTAATGCTGGACCTGATTCAGGAGTGTTGAAACCTTATAAACAATCATCCATCAGGATGTGACGTGATAGTTATTTTGTGGCCTGATATTCATTTTCAACTTCTACTCATCTATATGCAACAGAGATAATGTCGAAAACTGGTATTTATTCCAAAACAGCATCAAGAAAAGAATTCATTAAAATACAGAGTTGAGCTAGTACTCTGCTGTTGAAAGAGTTAATAAAAAAAATCTTGAATTAAACAAATTAAACACACTCCTGACTTGTTTATTCATTTTGCTTTATTATTAATTAATCCTTGGTGTTCTTTTGGACCCAGCCTAATGTAGTACTTACAAGCATCATTTATTATTCTAAGTGTGATGCATACATATATATTTACCTTAGTTGTATAATAGGTACTATAATTATCCTCGGTTTAGACATGAAGTCAAGTGGGAAAATGTATGTAAATAGCCTGATGCATTAATAATCCAAAAGGGTGAGGCTGAAGTTTAAACCTAAACATTCTGGTACTAAAGCACCATATTATGTATATGTGCATATATGCACACAACGACACACACATACATACATATATAAAATACACTACACACACATATAAATATTTACACTATATGTGTAAAATAGTCTGTGTATATGTCTACATGTATGTATCTGAGCATTAACACTAGGTTGGGTTAATTTCCTCCCCCTTTTTAACCTATGACTGTTAGTTAAATATTAATCTCTCCTACAGAGATAGATTGTAATACCCATTACAATTTAAAACACTCCAAAATATTTAGCATATATATGTTCTCTTGTAGTTTTATGATTTATTTGAATATCATGTGTATTATTATGCACAATAAGGTTTCAACCAATGCTTTATACCTACAGAAGACTAAAACCATAAAAATTTTCTTTCTAAAACATTTAAAATATACTCTGTAAAGCCAATGATTGTATTATCTAAATGGGCTGTCATCATATAGAAGAATTTTAATGACTTATGTGTAGCTATATGAATATATTTTAGAGCTTTATCGATTATGCTTGGTATGTTGCTTGCATTTTGCCTACTTTATTAAAACTAATATTATTGTTAAGACAGAGTTTCCTAGACTTACTGCTTTATGACCCTTTTAAAATTACAATCTTTTGCAGGAAATTGATTGCAGCTAAAAATTAAATATGTGCTTAAATAGCAGGAATATTATAAACAAAATTATTAGAACTGATAAATACATTTAGTGTGTATGCTTTAAAAATCTTCTAATCATTAAGATATTGAAATCAAATGTTCTTTATGTATTAAAGTAACCAAATCACAATAAATTCAATACTTTAACCTTAATACTTTTGTTATAAAATATGACATACACACCAACATTTTTAATGAAAAGTTTTTACTCTTTAGTATGAATCTACTTATTATATTGTATAAGTATGAGAAATTGTAGTATATCATATCACTTGTAGTGACAATTATTTTCCAATGCTCAGCTTTCATCCCAGCATAAAATGAAAAAAACAATTTTGAACATGCAGCTTGAAGCCATTTCTTCTTTTATAGAATTTGGGTATTTTTACTTTTTATGTTTAAAGAAATTTTGTCATGTGAAGTTTATCAATAACATTGTCTTATAAGTAAAAAAATGTGCATTTTTCTTATAAATTTACACTTTTTAATGAATAAATTAAATAATTAAAGCTCTTTTTCTTCAGATATATGTTATGCATTGATCCATGGAAAGAAACTGAGAAATAAGTGGATGTGGGATAATCTAGAAAGAGTTTTTATTTAAGTGGAAAAGATATATATTCCTGATTTAAAAATAGGGATAGTCTTATGAGATTTAAATTTGGAGAAATTTTGTAGATGACCAGAAAATTATTTAAAACAAAGGTAGAACTGTGCCATATTTTACATTCATTTGTCTATTATATTGATGTAACCTGGAGCAAAGGCCTAATTAGTATTGACTTTAGGTCACATCCATAGCACTGCAGGTTGTCATGGCAATAGTAATCTATCTGACATTACTGACATAATGAGCATAAAAATGATGTAAATCATAATTAAAGTGAATATTAATTACTTATCTTGATCTTAGGGGACAGTCTGGGAATGCATTTTAAAGCGTTTATAATGAAAAATAACTATAAAGTCATGCTGTAGGAAATGCAGGTAGTTTACAAGGTTTAATCTCTGACTGCATGCTCAAGAGAGATTGAGCTTCTATTATGGCACGTGAATTTGTTTTGACATCTGACTTTGTTTGAACGCACTGTAGGTAATAAAATTTGTTGTTGTTTAATCTATTCTTCTGTCACTCATTTCTCCACGGAAGGGCCATCAGTCAGGAAAATAGTTAACTTGTCAACCTGTGGACATTTTCCTGAGATAGGACCGGTTGTACCAGCCAAATTCATGAATTGTGCATTTTACACTAAGAGTATGGTTTGAGTCTGACCACATGAGATATATATCAGTTATTAAATTGGTTCATGTTTTATGACGACAAAAAATAAACTATATGTAAAGCTGTTTCTCTGAGGGGTGTCATGATATAGCAGATACAAATCATGGTTTATGAACCTTTTTTACAGTTTAATTATATCTGGTTTGTATGCCTTTGGAACTTTTAAATATTAAAATCACAGTTCTTTTCACATTTACCTTTATATTAGTAGTGCAAACTAAGGATTTAAAAATTATTTAAAAGCATAATGACTCAAATAATCAAGTATTGTATCAACATATGAATTCATGTGATACAGATTTTTATTTTGAGAAGAATCCATTTAAATAATAGCAGCCATGGAATTACACAGTTTTATTTAATTGTTTTGTGTCATATGACATTCAATAATGTAGTCTGATGTATTATCATATAAATTATGCAAAGCTTATTAGCCAAGAGAAACCATTTAATTTTGCTCTGGAATTTGTGGAACAGTGTTTCAGGAGTTCAATTGGGCCTTCATCTGCAAACATGATTCACTTGCTGTCATTTAGCTGGTCACTCATCTTGACTGGGAAATTCAAGATAGCTTAACTTATTAGCCTCTCACTTGTGCTGGAATGACTGAGACAATAGAGAGTGGACAAAATCTCTCTTTCCCTTTACATGTTCTTTCTGTATGACAAATTTTGGCTTCCTCACAGAATAGGCTTTCTCAGGGTATTCACACTTCTTATATGGCAGTTTAAAATGTTCCAAGAGATCTACATGAAATCTGCAACAGTTTATGTAGCCTAAATTCAGGCTGCATTATTCCACTTTTACAACATTCCTTTGGCAACATAAGGAGAGTCTAAGTGAATATGAAAAGGTGTGGTTCATTGGGGACCATTATAGACTGTCTATCTCAGTTGGCCTTCTCAGCCCCAGAGATTTTTATCCCTTCCATGTGCAAAGTGCACTCATCCCTTACAGAAACCCCCAAAAGTCTCATTTCATTATGATAGCATCTCAAATGTTATGGAGCTCCTGGTCTTGTTAATGTGCACATAAGTTTCCTTGGATATAATTTTTTAATGAGAATTTCTATAAATCTCAAATTTTGGGAACTTAACAACAGATAATCTTTGACTGAAAGATTCAATATACAATGTTTAGACAGGGATAATATACAACACCATACTAGTCTGTTTAGATGCTGCTGATAAAGACATACCAGGGACTGGGCAATTTACAGAAGAAAGGGGTTTATTGGACTTACAGTTCCACATGGCTAGGGAGACCTCACAATCATGGCAGAAGGCAAGGAGGAGCAAGTCACATCTTACGTGGATGGTGGCAGGCAAAGAGACAGAGCTTGTGCAGGGAAACTCCCCCTTATATTATCATCAGATCTCATGAGACTTATTCACTCTCACAAGAACAGCACAGGAAAGACCTGCCCCCATGATTCAATTACCTCTCACTGGGTCCTTCCCATAACACATGTGAATTCCAGATGAGATTTGGGTGGGGACACAGCCAAACCATATCATTCCTCCCCTGGCACGTTCCAAATCTCATATCTTCCCATCTCAAAACCAATCATGCCTTCCCAACAGTACCCCAAAGTCCCAACTCGTTTCTGAATTAACTCAAAAGTTCACAGTCCAAAGTCTCATCCGAGACAAGGCAAATCCCTTCCACCTATGAGCCTGTAAAATCAAAAGCAAGTTAGTTACTTTCTAGATACAATGTGGGTACAGGCATTGGGTAAATATAGCCATTCCAAATGAGAGACATTAGCCAAATCAAAGGGGCTACAGGCCCCATGCCAGTCTGAAATCCAGCAGGGCAGTCAAGTCTTAAAGCTCCAAAATTATCTCCTTCGACTCCATGTCTCACATCCAGGTCATGCTGATGCAAGAGGTGGCTTCACATAGCCTTGGGCAGCTCCTCCCTCTGCCTTTTCAGGGTACAGCCTCCCTCCTGGCTGCCTTCACAGGCTGATATTGAGTGTCTGTGGCTTTTCTAGGTGAACGGTGCAAGCTGTCAGTGGATGTACCATTCTGGATTCTGGAGGATGGTGGCCCTCTTCTCACAGCTGCACCAGGTAGTTCCCCAATAGGGACCCTGTGTGGGGTCTTCCACTCCACATTTCCCTTCAGCACTGACCTAGCAGAGATTTTCCATGAGGACCCCACCCCTGAAGAAAACTTCTGCCCAGGCATCCAGGTGTTTCCATACATCCTCTGAAATCTAGGCAGAGGTTCCCAAACCCCAATTCTTGATGTCTGTGCACTTGCAGGCTCAACACCATGTGGAAGCTGCCAAGGTTCGGGGCTTGCACCCTCTCAAGCTACAGCCTGAGCTCTACACTGGCCCTTTTCAGGCATGGCTGGAGATGCTGGGGCACAGGGCACCAAACCCCTAAGCTGCACACAGCACGGAGACCCTGGGCCCAGCTCACAAAACCACATTTTCCTCCTAGATCTCCAGGCCTAGTGATGGCAGAGGCTACCTCGAGGACTTCTGATGTGTCCTGGAGACATTTTCCCCATTGTCTTGGGGATTAACATTTGGCTTCTCATTACTTATGCAAATTTCTGCATTCTGCTTGAATTTCTTCTCAGAAAATAAGATTTTCTTTTTTTTTTTTTTTTTTTTTTTTTTGAGACGGAGTCTTGCTGTTGCCCAGGCTGGAGTGCAGTGGCATGATCTCAGCTCACTGCAAGCTCTGCCTCCCGGGTTCATGCCACTCTCCTGCCTCAGCCTCCCAAGTAGCTGGGACTACAGGAGCCCGTGACCGCGCCCAGCTAATTTTTTGTATTTTTAGTAGAGACGGGGTTTCACCGTGGTCTCGATCTCCTGACCTCGTGATCCACCCGCCTCGGCCTCCCAAAGTGCTGGGATTACAGGCGTGAGCCACCACGTTCGGCCCAGATTTTCTTTTCTATCTCATTGTCAGGCAGCAAATTCCCAAACTTTAATGCTTTGTTTCCGTTTTAAAGCTGAATGCCTTTAACAGCACCCAAGTCACCTCATGAATGCTTTGCTGCTTAGAAATTTCTTCTGCCAGATACTCTAAATCATGTCTCTCAAGTCCAAAGTTCCACAAATCCCTAGGGCAGGGGAAAAATTCCTCCCAGTCTCTTTGCTAAAACATAACAAGAGCCATCTTTGCCCCAGTTCCCAGCAAGTTCCTCATTTCCATCTGAGACCACCTCAACCTGGACTTTATTGCTCATATCACTATGAGAATTTTGGGTAAAGCCATTCAACAAGTCTCTAGGAAGTTCTAAACTTTCCCACATTTTCCTATCTTCTTTTGAGCCCTCAAAACTATTTCAACTGCTGCCTGTTACCCAATTCCAAAGTCACTTCCATGTTTTCAGGTATATTTCTTAGCAGTGTCCCACTCTACTGGTACCAATTTATTGTAGTAGTTAATTTTCAGGCTGCTGATAAACACCTATCCGAGACTGGGCAATTTACAAAAGAAAGAGGTTTATTAGACTTAAGTTCCACATGGCTAGGGAGACCGCACAGACATGGTGGAAGGTAAGGAGGAGCAAGTCACATCTTATGTGGATGGCAACAGGCAAACAGAGAGCTTGTGCAGGGATACTCCCCCTTATATTACCATTAGATCTCATGAGACTTATTCACTCTCACAAGAACAGCACAGGAAAGACCTGCCACCATGACTTGATTACCTCCCACTGGGTTCCTCCCACAGTTTGTGGCAATTTAAGATGAGATTTGTGTGGGGACACAGCCAAATCATATCAAACAATAGACAATCTCAGTCAAAAAGTGGGACTGAGATGGTGAAGGAAGGTACACAGAAGTGAATCCAGCTGAGAATATGATCAGTGACTAGTGCCCAGTCATGCTTCCTTGGTGTAAACTGTGTGGCTGTTGGATCTACTGTCTGCTGTATTTCAATAGAACACTATTCTAGTATTCTAACTTTTTAATAAAAAATGTTTTCAAATAACTTCTTCAGTTTGTTATTCCCTACAGAAATTTGGATATCCAAAGGCCTCTTTTCATTTCATATTTTGAGTTGAACAAGTATACCTACTTTAAAAATATTTTGGGTTTTCTATGTACTCAATTATAATACATTTTATTATTTATTTTTACATTACTTACCAAGACCAATTATCTCTACACGGAGCTGAGAGTCAGGGTGCTATTTTACAATGCCCTTAAGAGATTTAAAAGCCATATTGGATAGGTCCATGAATTCTTCTGGGGTCTGCACAAAGGCTCTTACAGCCACACAGCTGACATTTTAGCCCTGAAGCTATGTTTACTAGTGTCCCCTTGGACTTGATCTTCACCTTTATTCCATTTCTTAGTTTAAAAGTCTTTTGCAACAAAAAAAGGGATATGAGAACCGGTCGCATGTGTAAAACCAGCAATCTTGCTGGTGTATTTTCTCTAATATTTTTTCAAAAACTAACCAATACTTATTTAATTCATTCTTTCTCATATTTTATCATTGGAAGCTAGAAGACTAGGGGACTTCTTTGATAATGCCTGAAAAATCCCTTGTGAGATACATTTATGATATCATTTTTTCTATTTTCCATGTTATACAGCAAACAGCAAATAATTTTGACAAATTTCTGCTATTACATTAGAATATTTCTGTCTTCTTCAGACTCCAAGGCCATTTTCCTCACTCTCCTTCAAGCCTTCAACAACAGCCTTACTGTTGTCAACATTCTCTTTCAGGACCTTTTAGTTTCCACCTAACCACCATTATAAAATAGTGTTATATCTTTTGGGCATTTTTATAAAACTCCAATTCTGTCACCAATTTCTGCTCCTTATTTATTGTGGTGTAACAAACTGATCTGAAATTTATTAGTTTAAAAATATTATATCAGGAATTTTAGTAAAGCTCAGTTGAGCAATTACTTGGATCCATATCACATTAAATTTGGCGATATTCAGCCAATAAATGTGCTGGTATAGAGGAGCCAAGGTGGCTTAGTTTCCACGCCTGGCATCTGAATTGGGATGATTGGTAAAACCAGCAGTAGGCTAGCTTTGCTGTATCTCAATGTAGCTTTTCCATATAATAAGCTTAGGCTTCTAAAATGGAGTGGCCATCCAGTGTGGAATGTAGCCACATTACAGCTTAAGATGTAGCAAAACAACACAAGACAAACACACACACACACACACACACACACACACACACACACAACACACACACACACACACACACACACACACACACACACAAAACATAAAGCAAAAACAGAAAGAGGGAAAAATAGAAATAACTGAATATTCTCTTCATTTTTATTTTCTTCTGGTGTTTGCCCTTGGTTCAATCCAAGTAAAAGCAAAAGTAAGTAAAAGTCACACAGCAAGCATGCCTAGTTAATGCAGTCTATACGGATGAAAAGGGTAAAGAGTTTATCTAGAGTGTTAGGCAGAAGAAAAACAGAACAATTCATTAGTTTTTTTGTTCAACAATTATTCAGTCTCTTCCATCAGTTGAAGAAAGTTTTATTCCCATTACCATGAATATAAAAAATTACTACTAGCTTCTGTATCATTGGACAGGTGAAAATTCAATTGCCATCTCTAGTACTAGAGTTTATGGTGTTGGGAAAAATGTTTTCAGCAGTGAAGGTACATGTTTATCCACATAATGTAAGTACCTAATAGAAGACACATTGCTGTCCCTTCCATGAAAACATGATACAATGTGATTCTTCCCATGGGGCTCCACAATGGCCTCTGCTGTGGACAAGATGGGCTCTAAAAATGGAGGTGGAACAAATAAATAATAACCTTCCAAATCAGAAAGCACCGGGCTCAGATGGGTTTATTGGTTAATGCTACCATACACTTGAAATGATACCACTTTTTTTCAGTCTCTTTCAGAAGACAGAAGCAGAGAGATATTGCCTAGCTTATTTTATGTGGCCAGCGACACTCTAATACCCACACCAGACAGATATTGTAAGAAAAGAAAACGATTGATCAAAATAACTCATGAAGATAGATACAAAACTTATTAACAAAATATTAGCAAATCAAATTCAACAAATATAAAAAGAATTAGATACCATGACCAAGTGAGATTTGTTTATGCAGAGCTGGTTCAACATTTGAAAATTAATCACATCAACAGGCCAAACAAGACAAATCACATGATTATAATTGATAGTTTAATAACAATTCATGATAAAAACTCTCAATAAACTATGAATAGAGGGGAACTTCCTCAACATTGTAAAGAATATTTACAAAACCCTACAGATAATATACTTAATGGTTAGACACGCAAAACATTCCCAGTAAGTTCAGTAACTGCTTTATAACCTTGTACTGGCAGTCTTAGCTAATTTAATAAGGCAAGAGAATAAAATAAAAGGTGTAAAGATTGGGAAAGAAGAAACAAGACTGCCTTTGTTCATAGGTGACATGATTGTTTATACAGAAAACTAAAATGAATGAACAAAATACTTCTAGAATAGATAAGTCATCATTGTATGGTTGCAGGATACATTAAGACACAAAAGTCAATATATGTCCTATATGCCAGCAATGAACAAGCGAAAACTGAAAGTTTTCACCCTAAAATATGAAATGCTTACATACAAATCTAACAAAATATATACAAGATTTATATGAGGAAAATACAAAACTCTCATGAAAGACATAAAAGTGGAATTAAGTAAATGGAGAAAACTCCATATTCGTGGATGAGAAGACACGATATTTTCAAAATGTCATTTTTTCCCCAGATTGATCTATAGGCTCAATGCAATGCCAGTAACAATTCAAGCATGTATATTTTTGGATTTCAACAGATTGATTTTAAAATTTTTATGGAGATGCAAAATTCCTATGATAGCCAAAACAACATTGAAGAAGAAGAACAAGGTTAGAGGACTAAAACTTTCTGACTTCAAGATTGACAATAAAGCTATAGTAATTAAGAAAGTGAGGTATAGGTGTAAAATAAGCAAATAGATCACTGGAAGAAGATAAAGAGTACAGAAATAGGCCCACATAAATATAGTCATCTTATCTTTGACAAAGGAGAAAAGACAATATAATGGAGAAAACAGTCTTTTCAAAATTCGTGGTAGAAAATTCCACTACTCTGTATATACCCAAAGGAATATATATCATTCTATTATGAAAATATGTGCATGCATATGTTCCTTGCAGCCCTATTCACAATAGCAAAGACTTGGAATCAACCCAAATGCCCATCAGTGATAGACTGGATAAAGAAAATGTGGTACATATACACCATGGAATACTATGCAGCCATAAAAAGGAACAAGGTAATATCTTTTGCAGGGACGTGGACGGAGCTTCAAGCCATTATCCTCAGCAAATAAATGCAGGAACAGAAACCCAAAAATAGCATGTTCTCACTTATAAATGAGAGTTGAAGGATGAGAATAGATGGACACATGGTGGGGAACAACACACACTGTGGTCTGTAGGTGGGAGCTGGGGGAGGGAGAGCCTCAGGAAGAATAGCTAATGGATGCTGAACTTAATACCTAGGTGATGGGCTGATCTGTGCAGCAAAAACCACCATGGCACGTGTTTGCCTATGTAACAAACCTACACATGTACCCCAGAACTTAAAATAAAAGTTGAAGAAAGAGAAAAAAAAGAAAAGAAAAATTCATGCTAGAACAACTGGACATTCAGTTGTAAATAAATCAATCTAGACACAGACCTTACATGTTTCATGCAATTAGCTCAAAATTTCTCACAGACCTGCATGTAAAACATAAAATTATATAATACTTAGAGGAGAACATAGCAGAAAATCTAGTTAACTTGCCTTTATCAATGACTTCTTAGGTGCAACACCAAAGTGCGATCCAAAGTAACAAATTGATGAGTTAAACATTTAAGCTACAATTAAAAATGTCTGCATTGTGAAAGATATTGTCCAGAAAATAGAAAGACACACCACATACTGGGAGAAATATTTATGAAAGATATAGCAGATAAAGAGCTGTTATCCAAAATATAAAAAGAACTCTTAAAACTCAGTAATAAAAATATGAAAAAACATGACCAAATGTAGACCAAATAGCTTAACAGATTTCTCACCAAAGGAGATATACAGATGGCAAGTAAGCATGTGAAAAGATTCCGTACATCATATATCATCAGGAAAATGCAGATTAAAATGAGATACCACTACCTACCAGTTAGAATGGCCAAAATCTAGGACAAGCAAAACTCCACCAAACGTCAAGCTGACAACAATAGATGCTCGTGAGAGTATGGAGCAACAGGAACTCATTCATTGCTGGAGGGAATACAAAATGGCACAGCTACTTTGGAACATAGCTTTGTGATTTCTTACAAAATTGAACATACTGTTACTGTATTATCTAGTAATTACCTTTCTTAAAATTACCGGAAGAAACTGAAAATACCAAAGCCTACACACAGAAATTCATAGAAGCTTTTTTTTTTCTTAACTGCCAAAAGTTAGAAGTTACCAAGATTTCCTTCAGTAAGTGAATGGGCTAATAAACTGTGATACATATAGATGACAGAATATTATCCAACATTAAAAATAAATGAGCTATCACACCATGAAAATAAATGAAGGAAACTTAAATGCATGTTATTAAATAAAAGAAGTCAATCTGAAAAGGCTAAAAACTGTAGAATTTCAACTAATTCTATAGAACACTCTAGAAAATAAAAAAAACATGGAGACAGTAAAATGATCGGTGGTTGCTAGTAGTTGGGTTGAGGGAGGAATGACTAGACAGAGCACGGAGGATTTTTAGGACACTGAAAATACACTGAAATGACACTATAGTGGCAGATATGTGAATAAACATTTATTCAAACCCACAGAACATACAACCCCAAGGTGAACCACAATATAAACTAGGGATTCTGGGTGATACTGATGTGTCAATGTAGGTTCATCAGTTGTAGTAAATGTATTACTCTGGTGGAGCATATTGATAATGGGAGAGGCTATGCATGGGTGGAGGCAGAAAGTATATGGGAAATCTTTGTACCTTCCACTCATTTTGCTGAGAACCTGAAACTTCTCTGAAAAACGTGTATTTTTTAAAAAGTAGAGGAGGTAAACTTATCAATGACCAGCATTAAGGCATGTTGTTTGAGAATTTTTACTTCCCGTTACCATAGATTTTGATTCAACATGTATGCAAACTCTGGCATCCAAAAAGGTATACTTAACTCAGTGAACACAGCTATGGTTTTCCTAAATTGACCTGGCCCTAGGAAAATTTGGGTTACTCAAGTTGGTGAACTGAAGGCTTAAAGAGGAGGTTATTACTAGCTGGGGTCAGTGTTTCTTATAAACGACATAAATTTGGGTTTGCCTGCTATGCTGTGGTGGCATACAAGACTATATCTATTACATTTTTAAGTTAATGAAGGCCTTTTAGTTGTACATCTATGAATATATTGTATTTGCGCCTGTTAGATAAACTTGAATAAATGAAGAAAGATGAATTTCACAGCAAGATGTGTCTTATCAATCTGTTTATTGGGATACATTTGTGTAAAGAATGTCTTCTAATAATCATATCTATAAAAATATATTTTCTGTTTATTTCAAGAGATATATCCATAAAGTCTTCTCTGGATATCCTAGTCACCAATCCTTTAATCTTGAATTCCCAAACCTCAACCAGCCATTGAATCCATTAGCACTGTCCATTAGTCACTACTCAAGACTTGTGCCTCCAGCCACAAATTCTTCCTAACCATGGAAATCATATATTTTGCTCAAAGTTCTGCCCACTGTGAAGTTCACTGTTTAACACTGGTTTTCAAAACAAACCCTATATAAGGCTGTTTTTCAGCAGCCATTTAATTCTGGATGATGCCAGTTTAACATACAGACTCAGCTGCAAACCAGGGCCATATATTTTTTTTCTTCTGTTGACAGTCATAGTGGACACCCCACGAGGTCATATCAGTGTTGTGAAGGAAATGTGATAGAACAGCATGAGTAGGTATTATGGTAGACTGAGCCACCTGTTCATGTAATTTATTTGCATCTTCTCAGGCTTGTCTGGATCTAGTTTGTATATGCCATTTCTATTTAAAGATGGAATGCTGCTGTGCATGCATCAGATAATAATCTATGATTAGTAGCTAAGTTCAGAGACATTTTTTCCATGGCCAGACATTCATGATTCTTCAAATAGTCACTATATATATTGAAATAATTCTATTCAACATCATGAGACATGACCAATTACTAAGTCATAAGAAAATTACCTGCATATGTCATTTTCACATCCAAACTGTGTCTACTGCAATCACATAGCTACAGGTTGGACATCTCTAAACCCACAGTTATGTTCCCATGTAGATTTCACTATAATCAAGTTCCTGTAAATTTAATTTAAAAAAAAGAAGACAAAACCAGTATTATCCCTGCTTTGTAAATGACTTTTTCTAATATGCCAGCTCCAGTTTAAAGTCAATCTCTTAAAGGCCTCTCTGGTGATTTTTGTTGTTGTTGTTGTTATTTAGCCCTATGTAACGTAGACTCCAAAGTAAGGGCTAAGAAAATAAAAAAATAAATAAAAACCATCATAGTTGATAGAACATTGACCAACCATAAAGGCAGATAGATAATAATGGATGACAGACAGATCAATCTGTACTTTATCACTCTTCCCAAATACTACATTTTTTACAAATTGAAGATCTGTGGAAATCCCGAATTGAACAAAGTCTATTGGTGTCATTTTTCCAACAGCAGGTACCCATTTTATTTTTCTGTGTCATATTTTGCTAATTCTCACAAAATAACTCTTTGATTATATTATGTCTGTTATGATGTTCTCACTTGTAGGTGGGTGCTAAACCACTAGAACACATGGACACAAATTGGGGAGCAAGAGACAGCAGGGCTTACTTGAAGATGAAAAACGGGAGAAGGGAGAGGATAAAAAAACTACCTATTGGCTATGATGCTTATTAGCCAGGTGACGAAATAATCTATATACCAAATCTCCATAATAGGCAATTTACCTATATAATAAATCTTCATATGTACCCCTGAAACTAAAATAAAAGTTAAAAAAGGCCACGTCCCCCTATTCATTGAAATATTGACTTATTATTTTGGCAAAATATATTGTCCTGCTGAGCTACTGAACAAAGGAAAGCATCATATATAATATTATATGGTGTTTGGTGATGTATGAATATCTGCTACAACAAAAACTGTTTTGTCGTATACATATAATGAACATTATTTGTTTATCTTTAAAGATTACATTGATATTTTCATTAATTATCATTTTGGTACTTTTTTCATTCTCTTTATTTAGCCTTTTATAAATTTTCCCTGAATCAAATTAATTATAGCACTCTAAAGGAAGTTTTTCCAAATTATTTTTGGTGGATTTTCTATTTCCTTATTTTTCTGAGTCACTAGATCATTTTCATAAGTTTTTACTTTTTGTGTTTTGTTTTGCTTTATTTCTTTTGGCTTCACTTAATGAGACAACATGCCCATTACAATAAAAGGCCTCTGAGGGAGGGAAAATGTGAATTATCACAAAATTCTGCTTTTCTTATTTGTCACATATTTATAATTAGATTTAAATGGCTAGCCAGGAATAAGAGTTGAGGTGGGATTGAGTTTTACTTAACAGAAAAAAAAAATTTAGATTTCTTCTTCTACCAACAAAAACATAGTTGTGGGCTCTCAATTCCATAGTGTCTGTGGCAGAATCTAGAGTTCTGCCTATTATTACGGCATAGTTTTCATAACATTTTAAAATAGAATGCAGAATAAACACTCTTGATATTATAGTAATATGTAGCCATTTCTTATGGTTTTTTTTTTTTTTTGCTTCTCTAACACATTTTTGGATATTTCAGTTATATTATTAAACAATATAAGGGGAAAAGTTCTGACCCACTGTGGTGCTATATTTTTTACTAATACAATAAATATTTATTGAGTAACTTCAGTGTGTCACACACAATGCGCTGAGTAGAGTATATGGTGAAAACAGAAACACACGCATGTCTTGCCTTTATAGGATATATTGCCCTAATTTTCAAATGAGTTAAATAATATTGCCCAGCATATTATTTTTTCATTCTTCCAAAAATTCTAATGTAGTTTATATATTTTTATGCTTTTCTTAAATATTTGGATTACTAGTAATTACACTCGTTACTTACAATAATCTTCCAATTTAACATTGCTATGTGCTAAGAGCTAAATAAATAATTCTGTAGTATAATTCTTATAAATATATTTCTTAGCACATATTTTCAGTCTTTATAGTATATACTCATAGATTTCATACCAGGGTTGCAGGAATGTTTTAATACCATACATAGAATAAGATATTATTCATTTTTGGAAGAGTTTATGATAAACATGTAATCCCCTTGTATTCTGAATTAATCAGTGCAATTATATCTCGTTGGTTTAAAATTCAATCCTCAAATTCCTTCAATTTAACAGATAAAGTGTTTTTTTTTTTTTTTTTTTTCATTTGAAGACTGATGTGGATGTTCTTAACAGACCTCCTGTGGTTGGTGGCCAACCTTATAGTTCTGCCTGCCTGCCATACATAGGTAGAAAAAAAAAATGAAAACTTTATGGAACTGTTTATGCCCCAGGGGTCCACTTCACTTCTGTTCCCATTTCACTGATACATTAGAACTGAATGGGACTATATTGAGGCTCAAGTCAATAAATGTGATACACCACATAAAAAAATTTAAAAACAAAAATCACACAATTATCTCAATAGCTGCAGAAAAAGCATTTGAAAACATCCAGCATCTCTTGTGATTAAAACCCTCAGCAAAATTGGCATAGAAATGACATACCATAAGGTAATAAAAGCCATCTATGACAAACCCACAGTCAACATAATACTGAATGGGAAAACATTGAAAGCATTCCTGCTGAGAACTGGAACAAGACGAGGATGCCCACTCTCACCACTTCTACTCAACATAGTCCTGGAAGTCCTAGCAGAAGCAACCAGACCAGAGAAAGAGATAAAGGGCATCCGAATTGGTAAAGAGGAAGTCAAGTTGTCACTGTTTGTTGATGATATGATGGTATACCTAGAAAACCCTAAAGACTCCTCCAAAAAACTCCTAGAACTGATAAATGAATTCAGCAGTTTCAGGATACAAAATTTATGTACACAAATCAGTAGTGCTTTTATACCTCAACAGTGACCAAGCTGAGGATCAAATAAAAAACTCAACCCCTTTTACAATAAATGCAAAAAATAAAATAAAATACTTAGGGATATACCTAACCAAGAAGGTAAAAGACTTCTACAAGGTAAAGTACAAAGCACTGCTAAAAGAAATCATCAATGACAAAAACAAATGAAAATACATCCCATGCTCATGGATGGGTAGAATCAATATTGTGAAAAAGACCATACTGTCAAAAGCAACCTACAAATTCAATGCAGTTCCCATCAAAATACCATCATGATTCCTAACAGAACTAGAAAAAAATAATCCTTAAATTTATATGGAATGAAGAAAG
This sequence comes from Hylobates moloch, assembly GCF_009828535.3. Classification (NCBI taxonomy): domain Eukaryota; kingdom Metazoa; phylum Chordata; class Mammalia; order Primates; family Hylobatidae; genus Hylobates; species Hylobates moloch. Next base: position 147,702,965 of record NW_026652279.1, read on the forward strand.
GACCTGCACAGCCAAAGCAAGAATAAGCAAAAAGAACCAATTTAGAGGCATCCATCACATTACCTGACTTCAAACTATACTATAAGACCATAATCACTAAAACAATGTGGTACTGGTATAAAAGAAAAGAGAACATAATTTTAACACATACATGTGGCAACCAGAAAGTCAGTAGTTGTCAGAGACTGAAGAATATGCAAAATAGCCTTATAATGTGCACTTGAACACCACAAATTATATTTCACAGTAAACAGAATTACATGCTAATTTTTTTCTAATTATCTGATTGAAACTACTTTTTTATTTTGCTCTGGCCAAAGACAGGATAAATCCTGAAGAAAGCTGGGAGATGTGCTGATATTTTGATAATTAAGTATGTGGATAGAGTAGGATAATAGTGTAATACTATCAGATATTTATGTTACAAATTACTGTATATCATTCTATGTCTCTTGCATTTGTGGAAGACAGTGTGGCGATTCCTCAGGGATCTAGAACTAGACATACCATTTGACCCAGCCATCCCATTACTGGGTATATACCCAAAGGATTATAAATCATGCTGCTATAAAGACACATGCACACATATGTTTATTGCGGCACTACTCACAATAGCGAAGACTTGGAACCGACCCAAATGTCCAACAATGATAGACTGGATTAAGAAAATGTGGCACATATACACCATGGAATACTATACAGCCATAAAAAATAATGAGTTCATGTCCTTTGTAGGGACATGGATGAAGCTGGAAATCATCATTCTCAGCAAACTATCACAAGGACAAAAAACCAAACACCGCATGTTCTCATTCATAGGTGGGAACTGAACAATGAGAACACTTGGACACAGGGTGGGGAACATCACACACTGGGGCCTGTTGTGGGGTGGGGTGAGGGGGGAAGGGGAGGGATAACATTAGGAGATATACCTAATGTAAATGACGAGTTAATGGTTGCAGCATACCAACATGGCACATGTATACATATGTAACAAACCTACACGTTGTGCACATGTACCCTAGAACTTAAAGTATAATAAAAAAAATATATATATAAAGAAAATTATTTTTAGAAATGTAAGAAAAAAAATGTTGTGTCTTCCTTCTTGACCTGGCGATACTATTACTATACATTTTACTTTTCTATGTTATAAACCCTATTTGACTTTTTAATTTTACTTTGAGCATTCAATTATTTTTTAAAATATCTAAAGTAATAGAAAATAATCTTTCATATTTACTCTTGTATTTATCATATGCAGTGCTTTTTACTGATTTGGATAGATCCACATTTTACTCTGCTATCACATTTTTTGACTTTCTGAAGAACTTCTTTTAACATTTTTTATGTGTTTTTCTTTGTGATGAATTATTTTACCTTTTGTTGTTCTGCAGATAGTTATTTTGACTTCATTTTGAAAAATACATATGAAGTCCCAGGTTGATTTTTTTCTTCCAGTATGTTAAAGGTATACACTCTTGTCTTTTCATTTACATTGTTTCCAACACATAAATGTGCTGTCAATCTTATATTTGTTTCACTGCATGAAACAGGTGTTTGTTACTCTGTTTGCTACCGATAGTTTTTCTTTATTATTAATTTGGAGCAAGTTAATTGGAATGTTCCTGGCTGTAGATCTCTTCATGTTTCTAGTATTTAAGTTTTATTATACATCTTGAATACATAGTTTACTACTTCCCATCAAATTTAGAAAAATATGGCCCCTGATAATTTCACATACTTTTACTTTAACCTATCATCATTTCTCTCCCTTGGGAACTCAAATTATAATTACCTTGTATTTCTTAAAGTTGTCCCACAGTTCAGCAGTGTTTCTTTCATTTGTTTTTTTCACTTTTCTCTTTGTCTTTCAGTTATGATAGGTTTCATTTTTTTTACTTCAATTTCACTAATTTTTCCTTCTGTGATATCTAATTAACTGCTGCTCTCACCCAGTGTATTTTTTATCTCACATATTGTGATTTTCATTGGTTTATGTGTAATTATCTTTTTAAAAATTATGTATTTTTCATGTCTCTACTTAACTTTTTAAACATACAGAATGCAGTTAAAATAACTGTTTTAATGTCATTTTCTGCTCATTCGAATATCTGTGTCTGGTCTGTCAATTTCCATTAGCTAATTTTTTTCTCATTATAGTTTATATTTGCCTTCTTTTGTCACACCTGACAATTTTTGTACTTTAAAAATTTTTTTTAGCTATTTTGTGTGATACAGTTTAGTTACTTGAAGGAAGTTGTATCTTTTGGGGGTCTTGCTTTTATAAATTATTAGGCAGGCATTGAGCCATATTTTTGTAGGACTAATTATTCCTCACTATTGGATCAAAATTTTTCACACACTCTCCCCAATATGCCATGAATCTTTAGGCTCTCTAGTGGCTGGTGAGAATATTCCTGGCCAGCCTCAAGCACTGGGCATTCTTAGTCATAGTCTTTTCAGATTATTCTTTCAGAGGTTTCTGCTAGTTTCCTCACACATATGTATTACTATTTTTAGTATACTGCTCAATGCTCAACAAGAACCCACCAAACAACTCCAAAGTTTTATCTGTAGTTCTTTCATCTGAATGTGTCTTTTTAATGAACTCTAGTCTCAGTATCCCTGTCGTCTTGGGTCTTTCTTCAAGACTCAGTAAGTCAGTTTATTTTCTTCTAGGCTCTTTCTTCATTCACCATTGTCTGCAAATCTTATCAGGTCACTGATCTGGTGTAATCATAGGAATAATTTTTTATCTTTTTTTCCCTTTTCTCGATGTATTACTTTTCTTTGTTGTTTAAAGTTGAATGTCCTGAAAACTGATTTTTACATATTTTGTTCATTGTATGATTGTCTGTGTTTGATGCACTATCTGTTTTTGTTTGTTTTTGAGATTGAATTTCACTCTTGTTGCCCAGGCTAGAGTGCAATGGCACAATCTCAGCTCACTGTAACCTCTGCCTCCCGGGTTCAAGTGATTTTCCTGCCTCAGCCTCCCGAGTAGCTGGGATTACAGGCACCTGCCACTATGCCCAGCTAATTTTTGTATTTTTAGTAGAGACGCGGTTTCACCATATTGGCCGGGGTGGTCTCTAACTCCTCACCTCAGGTGATCCAACTGCCTCAGCCTCTCAAAGTGCTGGGTAACACATATACGTATAAGATTTCTATTTTATTTCATTTTAATATTTGTAATGACTTTGTATCACATCTTATTTTATGCTCTATGGATTTTAAAAGTAGTGTAACATGGTTCCTATTCTTTATTACTTTTTAAGAAAATACACTGAGCAATTTTAATATTCTTTTGTGGATTCTCATAGAGGTATGTACCCAATGAACTAAGAAAGTATAATTGGGAGTCAGTGCTGGTTTAATTGAGTACTGGGCAGATATTCAGCCAATGCTACCTAGAAGAGTCAATTATGGAATTACATTGGAATTGATGATTTCGAATTCTCAATGGATTAAGACACAGCATGAAAACATTTGACTCATAGGTACTATGAACAACTGTGCAAAGGTGTGAATAATGTGTTTGCAAAACTGCAAATAGATTGCTATTTCTGGATTATAGAGTCAAGACATGTTAATTCAGTATTGAAATGTGAGGCTGAGGTAGCAGACCATTGCCAGATCAAAAACGAGCTTGCATAATAGCCAACATACCTGACTACGATCCAATGATTACAATATGACTTAAGTAAAAAGATAAAGAAAAGTATAATCTTTAAGAAACTATATTGAGCCTCCAACAGAAATTAGCAAACGTAGTTTGAAGATTCTACAATTTGTATGGTTGTGAGATTTGGGGTAATACCATTAAGTCATGATGGAAATAGCATCACAAAAGAGACAACAGGTTGACTTTCAGGATATGGGCTTTTAAGGATTTACAAAGATAGGGCAGTGTCAAAGGTTTTGTGGATTATTCTAAAAAAACTATGAAATGATTAGCCATAAATTTCAGGGTAAACAAAAAATAAAAATAATGCTAGATTATAATAAACTGCAGTACAACTAGGAAAACACAAAATTATTTTCTGTAAGTGGGATGGAAAAACTCAAGGTTTTGGAAGCAAGGCACTTCCGATACAGTTTGAATTACATTAAAAACCACAAGATAAAAAAAAAAAAAAAAAAGATGTTCAGTAGTTTCCCTACTTATAACTTTCTCTCCTGGAAAATAGTTTAATTACCTAGCATGCAATATTTATTTGTGGGGAGTAACAATGGATTAAAACTAACTTTTATAAAGCTTTAATGCCTAAAATAAACCTTTATGTACTGGCCTTTTTCAATCTTCTGGTTCTACATATGATCAGCCTACAAATGCATAAATGCTTAAAACTTTCATTTCCTCATTCATGCCACACACTGTGTGATCTCTGATTCTTACAGCACATAATCACACATATTGGGACACTTCCCTCAATTGCTTTTTCTTTTTATGGCTAACTCTTTCTCATCCTTCATGTTTCAGCTTTAATTATACATTTTACAAAAAGTCTTTGCATCTTCCTCTGCCAGTCTCTCAGTGAGATTAGTGTGCTCTCTGCATCACCAGAAAATACCTTAACTTACATTATTCGTTTGATATCACTAAAGTACTATTTCTATATTAAAAGTGAATATTCAGGGCAACCTTTAGCATACCTTCTGAGAATCACCAATATATGTATTAATAAACTGTTCATAGATCATAGGTGAACAGTAATTGCTTATGACCTCATAAAAGAAATTTTTTCTTCAAGGAGGAGCTCTTTCATTGAATGTCTTTATTTTTGTTTTCCAGTATCTCTTAAAATGCACAGAATATCAACAGAAATTAGATGTTATGCACCTTCAACTCCTTGAAAATAGCCTTCTCCAAATATGTCTATGTAACGTGTGTTTACTCTGCTATCAGTTGCCTAGGAAAAACTTATTATATATGTTTACTGGCACGGTAGAAAATTATATATATATATATATATATATATATATATTTAATGCCTGGAATTGGTGACTTATACAGCTCCTCAAACACCACTCTCCAACACTGCTGCCTGGGAGTGTCTCTTATGTGCTCTCCATTACCATGGTCAGCACCAACATTCTGGATCCACTATTTTTCTATTTTTATTTTTCCTTTCAGTTCTGGCTCCCATTCCCTGTAGTTATATTTACTGTGGAGCATACATCTTTACTGCTGGCAGCTGCTGCATCATGTTGTTATGTTAATGCCTACAGAACTGCAGACAGTGCCAATGCAGCAATGTGCAGAAGCTGCTCCCCTGTGCCTCTGTTTCTTTATGGTGTGCGACCATCCACAATAGTTTAATTCTTCTCCAGCAGCGACCCCAGGATTCTAATGATTCACAGAGATTTTTAGTGCAACTTAACTTTCAGGTTTTCATTCACTGTTATCTCTCCCAAAAATTCAAATTCATGTCTATAAGAGTTAGAATGAATAATTAAATGTATCCATTTGTATAGCCATTTGCTCATTCAGTTGACATACTTTTATTAAGTTCCTGTTAGGTGCCAGGTGCACACACAGGCAGTGAATACACGATGAAGTTATCACTCTCTGCCAAATCAAGTGAACAGTCCAGTTTAGCAGAAGAGACAAATATTCAAAAAAAACACATAGCCCCAAATATTTACAGAAAACTTATTATCTGCCAGGCATTTAGAATGGAATAATAAATAAAATTGACTAAACCCCTGCCTTCTTGATTTAGAAGTCCATGTCCTTTACAGAGGCAGTTAATATACTCAAATAGTAGTAGCACCATATTATATGTTGAATCACGGCTAGAGTGTAACTTAAATAGAACATTCTTTCTAAAAATACAGCATTTCAACAGAGATCTAAATAATGATAGAAAAGGTATTCCAGGCAGAAGACCATCAGGCAACTAAAATAAAACATGCAAATCCATTATAATTATTACATTTTAAGTAGCTCCTTTGAAAGCTTTTTTAAATCAGTGTCATGATTTATTAAGGTATTATATTCTGCTTCCATGTTTAACAGTTTTGTTAAAATTGTTATCCTATATTTTCGCCTCTTCCTTTCCCTGTTACAGTTAAAACTACATTCTGGATTAACCTGGACAGCAGAAAGCAAGTAATTTTAATCTAGCAATTTTCTCAATTTAAAATACCAAGTTAGTTACTAGTTACCAAATGTTGGTTCAAATGCTTTTGGTCTATTCTTTTCAAAAATCATTAATTCTTTGGCTGAAGTCGATAAGCATAGGCAAGCGAAACATTCACATTGATTAATCATCAACTATTTAAGCCATTCAATCAACGAAGTAAAGGATAATCATTCTGGGCATTTGTAATAGTTAATTAGATTCTTTTAAGGCGAAGACATTCCAATTTAACTCTTTTTTTTATTTTTATTTTTTTTTTGTTTTGTTGTTTTTTTTTGTTTTTTTTTTTTGTTATACTTTAGGTTTTAGGGTACATGTGCACAATGTGCAGGTTTGTTACATATGTATCCATGTGCCATGTTGATTTCCTGCACCCATTAGCTCGTCATTTAGCATTAGGTATATCTCCTAATGCTGTCCCCGCCCCCCCACCCCCCACCCCACAACAGTACCCGGAATGTGATGTTCCCCTTCCTGTGTCCATGAGTTCTCATTGTTCAATTCCCACCTATGAGTGAGAACATGCGGTGTTTGGTTTTTTGTCCTTGCGATAGTTTACTGAGAATGATGTTTTCCAGTTTCATCCATGTCCCTACAAAGGACACGAACTCATCATTTTTTATGGCTGCATAGTATTCCATGGTGTATATGTGCCACATTTTCTTAATCCAGTCTATTGTTGTTGGACATTTGGGTTGGTTCCAAGTCTTTGCTATTGTGAATAATGCCGCAATAAACATACGTGTGCATGTGTCTTTATAGCAGCATGATTTATACTCCTTTGGGTATATACCCAGTAATGGGATGGCTGGGTCAAATGGTATTTCTAGTTCTAGATCCCTGAGGAATCGCCACACTGACTTCCACAATGGTTGAACTAGTTTACAGTCCCACCAACAGTGTAAAAGTGTTCCTATTTCTCCACATTGTCTCCAGCACCTGTTGTTTCCTGATTTTTTAATGATGTCCATTCTAACTGGTGTGAGATGGTATCTCACTGTGGTTTTGATTTGCATTTCTCTGATGGCCAGTGATGATGAGCATTTCTTCATGTGTTTTCTGGCTGCATAAATGTCTTCTTTTGAGAAGTGTCTGTTCACGTCCTTTGCCCACTTTTTGAGGGGTTTACTTTGAAAAACTGATCATGATTGCATGTGATTATTACAGTAAAGAGCTATGACACAAGAGGCAAATTGACACAAATTTGTTATGGTTTATACATATCATACGAATAAGATGCACTTCCTAGTTTATATAGAACCAAGTAAACTATTCTTGTTTTCTTTTCAATGCAATATATAGGACCCTTCGGTGTACAAATTAATAATGAATATTTTTTATTAATAAATATTTTGAATATATATATAAATATACCTACTACATTTTATTTATCTTTGGAAGTTTAATATTATATATAAAGTAATGCCAATGAAAAGGTTTTTCTTTTAATTTAAGTGTTAGGTAATTGAGTTGTTCATTAAAATTAAGTAATAAATATTTCTATGCATTTTGAGCTGCCTATGTTTTCAGTGAGCAAGATGAACACTACTTTAGGCTATGGCTTGTGACATCCCCTTTGTTTTTTTATATTTAATAGTAATGTGGGTTTTGAGTGGGTTTCCAAAACCCACTCAACCTTGTATATCCTGAAGTTTGAAATGCTATTCCTTGGGCACTGAATTCTATGTATATTTAGGGTCATTTTAGGCAGATGGCAAATGCATGAAATTAGCTCCAACTCTGACTCAGGAATGTTGTTGAACAAAAATAAAATCAGTGAGTAAGTCCTCACAGAATTTCAAGTAACACAATCTCATCTATAATTTCCAATGTTGGCATTATTTCGAAATCATAGATTGTATTTGTTATCTATTACTATGCTGCAAATCATCCCAAAATACAGCACCATAAAACAAAAACATTTATCTTCCCATTTCTGTCATCAGCAACCTGAAATCTCCTCTTGGTCCTGTGGCACAGGATTTCTCTCAATGCGGCAAAATCATGTTGATGAGTGAGGCTGAATTATCTCAAGATTGATCAGCTATTGCAACAGAAAGGGATAACCCTTGTTACTTTCTTTCCCTTTGTCTTCTTTCTGCATAGTGCCTAACATGGCGATATAGTGAAAGTGAGTGGCTTTTGCCCAGAGGACTAAAAGATGGAATGTTTGGAAACCAAAAAGTTTCTGAAAAATCGCTGAGAGGAGAGACTTATGAAGCAGGTGAAAGGCTTTGAACTCCTGTGCACAACTTCATACTGCGTATGCATGCATCTGATTCCAGTTAGCAAACGTTAAGACTTTGTAAACTGAAAAAAAAAAAAAAATGTGTAGATATCCATCAACGTCTCAGATGGACCACTGTGTGTTGTTTGCACCAAACAAAGCTAAATACCTCTTTCGCATCTTTAAAAAAATTAACTTTGGAACCATAGACTACAAAAGGTAGGTTATAAAGTGCAGCTCCAAATTGACTGCCTACTAAGGTAAAGTATCAGTATTATATATCATGTTTAGTAAATTAACTAAAGTCTTCACCTCTGGGTGAAGGATACAATCCAAAATAAAAGAACACAAAAGGAATCATGACAATTTCAACTTGAATTTGAAAAGAAAATCAGTGAATATCAATATGATGAATTAAAAAAGGAAATAATTCATTAAAGAATACAAAGCAGCTTACAAAAATGCTCAAAGATACAAATATGAACACTCTTGACATAAATAGAAAAATATGAATTTTCTATAAATAAAATAATAAAAATCAAAAGCTGTAGAATTAAAAAGATATAAAAACTAAAATATATATCTAAAAACACTTACCAGATGGACTCAATAGCAGAAACAAGGTGAAGCTATGTCAGGAAGATGATAGAATAAAAAGTCCCAGCCCAGGTTCCTTCATAGACAAAGTAAATTAACAAAAATGTACAGACCAAAAAAATCTTTATGGGAATTCTAGGAACCAGTTAAGAATTTGCCGTTTGCCAGGCAAATATAAAGCTCAGAATAGCTGCATTGAAATAGGTGAGAAGAGTTGTTTAATTTTATCTACAATATTACCCCTTCCACAAGCCCACACAGCTCAGCTCAGTTTGTGGCTTCTGGATTAGTGGGTGGAGAATAGTGAAATATGCATTCAATGTTGTAGCTTTTATACAGGGCTACCCTGAGGAACAGGGTTCTGTTTGCCTGACTTAAAGCACTAATGGAACCAACATAGTTTGAATGTCTCCAGGCTGATGAAAGCAAAGGTGAGCAAGGGTGGCTTGTTGCAGCATCCGACGGTCTACAGATACAGTGCTACGGATCAGAGGGTCTACAGATACATGTCTACATGTACAGCATTACAGATACGGCATAGCTCAGCACAATCTAAAGGAGTCATGGCCTCTCTCATAGAATGGAGGGAGGAGAGTGAAGCATGCACCTAGAATTTTGGGTTTTTGGATAGCTTCTCAAGGAACTGAAATGTGTGTTGCCTGATTTAGGAAACTGATGGAGAACCTGCATAATTTATAAGCCTCAGAGCCACTGAAAAGAAAGGAGAGAGGTATGCCTTACACTGTAGCACCAGAGAGCCTGAAGTACCATCGACAGGCACCAGAGGGTGAAAAAAATTTGTGAGTTCCTGAAAAAGAAACCAGCAAACCTCTCTAACTGAGAAATTACACATGAAGTCCCAGAGAATTTGTATCCCCCCAAAAGGTTGTACTGCCTCCCCAAATATTATTCAAGCTGATTATTGAAGGTCTTCCGTGCATAAAGCCCTTAGTTTATAAAGACTGGCAGAGGTGGCAGTTGTTTTCAAACACATAAAACTCAGCAAATAAATAAGTAAAGATTCAGAAGACACACAGGAGAAAAGAGAAACATAGCCCAATCAAAGAAATAAAATAAATCTCCAACAATGAACCCCAACAAAACAGAGAACAATTGATTGTTACATAGAATTCAAAATAATCATCTTAAAGAAGGTCCATGATCTACAAAAGAACAGATAGAAAATTAAATAAAATGAGGAAAATAATGCATAAATAAAAAGAGCATAGAAAATAAAAAAGAGATAAAAGAAAGAAAATATATAAAAAAGGAATTTATCTAGCTGAATAATAAAAGTTCACTACATGGCTACAGATGTAGACTTAAGTAAACAGAAGAAATAGTTTCTAGTTTCAGTAAACTAGAAAACAGGTCATTAGACATTACCAAATCAGAAGAGAAAAAATAAATAAAGTGAAGCATGCCTAAAATACATATGACACCAACAAGCTAACCAATATATGCATTACGGGACATCCAGTAGAAGAAAAGAGAAAGGGGCAGAGAGCTTATTTGAAGAAATAATGACCAAAAACTCTCCCTAACTGAGGAAGAAAATGAAAATCCAAATTCAAGAAACTCAAATTACTCCAATTAGGATGAACATAAAAAGGACCACACTGAGACATGTTATAATCAACCTATTAAAATAAAAGACAAAGAAAGGATCTTGAAGGCAGCAAAGAAAAACGTGTCATGTACAAGGGAACTCCTCTTGTATTATCAGTGGACTTTTAGAAGAAACCTTACATGTTAAAAGAGAGTGGAATGATTTATTTAAAATGATGAAAATATACATTGCCAATTATCCTGTCAGTCAAAACAAAAGAATGCTATATAGCAAACAAAACATACAACAATATAAAGTTTGCTGGTAAAGGTAAATGTATAGATAAGTAGGCAATACTGAAATGGTGGCATACAAAGCACTTTTAATTCTAGAATAGAATGTAAAAGAAAATAGTATACAAATAACTATAACTATAAAATGATGTTAATGGATACATAATACACCAAGATGTAATTTGTGACATCAATAACACAAAGTGAGGGTGGGGAGATGTAAAAAAGTAGAGTTACTGTATACAATAAAAGCTAATGTGTTACTAGCTGAAAATAGATCATCATAACTATGAATTTTGATATAAGCAACCTGTTAATCATAAAGAAAATACCGACGTGACATACACAAAATAAAGTGAGAAAAGAAATAACTAAGATAGATGGAGGCCAGGCTCAGCGGCTCACTCCTGTAATCCCAGCACTTTGGGAAGCCGAGGCAAGGGGATCATGAGGTCAAGAGATTGAGACCATCCTGGCTAACATGGTGAAACCCCGTTTCTACTAAAAATACAAAAAATTAGCCGGGTGTGGTGGTGCACACCTATAATCTCAGCTACTCGGGAAGCTGAGGCAGGAGAATCTCTTGAACCCAGGAGGCAGAGGTTGCAGTGAGCTGAGATCGTGCCATTGTACCCCAGCTTGGGCAACAAGAGTGAAACTCCGTCTCAAAAATAATAACAATAATAATAAAGTAACTTAATTTATTATTAAGTATTATTTAATTCTACAACATTTCATTTTTAAAATAATTTAAGAATTTTGCTAAAGTAACTACTTTAATTTTAAATATCTTAAGCTTCCTAATCAAGAGACATAAAGTGGCTATATGGATTTAAAAATATATAGAATCAAATGCTTTTTACAAAAGGCTTGCCTTAGTTGCCAAGGCACACGGAAACCTAAAGTAAAAGAATGAGAAATATTTTCCACAAGAGAGCAGCAGTGGCTATAGGTACAGATAAAATAGACTTTAAGACAAAAACTGTCACAAGAGGCAATGAAGAATATTATATAATGATAAAAAGGTCAATTTACAGGAAGATACAATAATTTTAAGACAAAAACTGTCACAAGATGCAATAAAGAACATTATATAATGATAAAAAGGTCAATTTAGAGGAAGATACAATAATTTTAAGTATATATGCATTTAATATCAGAGCACCAAATATATGAAATGAACACTGACAGAATTAAAGGCGAAAATAAACAGTAACACAATAATAGTAGAAAATTTCAATGCTTTACTTCCCCAAAAAAAAGATAAAATAATGAGACAGAGGATCAGTAAGAAATAGAGGACTTCAGGCCAGGCACGGTGGCTCATGCCTGTAATCCCAGCCCTTTGGGAGGCCGAGGCAGGAGGATCACCTGAGGTCAGGAGTTCAAGACTAGCCTGGCCAACATGGTGAAACCCTGTCTCTACTAACAATACAAACATTAGCCATGCGTGGTGGTGGGCGCCTGTAATCCCAGCTACTCGGGAGGCTGAGGCAGGAGAATCGCTTGAACTCAGGAGGGGGAGGTTGCATTGAGCCGAGATTGCACCACTGCACTCCAGCCTGGGCGACAGAGCGAGACTCCATCTTAAAAGAAATAGAGGACTTGAATAACACTACAGAACATTTGAAAGTAATACACACACACAGAATAATCTATGCAATAGCATCAGAATACACACTATTCTTAAGCACATAAAGAACATTCCCCAGAACAGATCACATTTTAGGCCACTAAAACTGGTATGACAAATTTAAGAAAACTAAAATAATACAAATATCTTTTTCAATCACAATAGAAAAAAACTAGAAGTCAATAGCAGTAGGAAAATTAGAAAATTTATGTGAATATTACGTAACCCACTTTGGAAAACGAACAATGGAAGAAATCACATGAAATTAGAAAATATCTTGAAACAAATGAAAATGGAATCACAGCACACCAAAACTTATGCAATGACGCAAAATCAGAACTATAAGGGAAATATACAATAGTAGTCACCTTCATTTTAAAAAGAAGAAATACCTCAAATCATAGAAAAGATCAACAAGGCTCAGCCCAGTGGCTCACATCTATAATCCCAGCACTTTGAGAGACTGAGTCGGGTGGATCATTTGAGGTTAGGAGTTCGAGACTATCCTAGAGAACATAGTGAACCCTGTCTCTAATAAAAATGCACACACACACACACACACACACACACACACAAATAGCCTGGTGTGGTGTACTGTAGACTCAGCTACTCTGGAGGCTGTAGGCAGGAGAATCACTTGAACCCGGGAGATGGATGCTGCAGTGAGATGAGATTGTGCCACTGCACTCCAGCCTGGATGACAGAGTGAGAGTCCATCTCAAAAAAAAAAAAATCAAAATTTTTAGTGAAAAGATCAAAATGGATGATCTTAAGCAAGAATGCCTACAGAAATAAGAGGCAGAAGCTCAAGTAAACAAAATCAGAAATGAAAGAAGAGGCTGTAGCCACAGATGTAAACATGATTATAAGAGAGTACTGCAAACAATTATACGTCAACAAAATGAATAACTTAGAATACATGGATAAATTCTTAAAAGTATACAAGGTACCAAAACTGGATCAAGAATGAACATACTAAGACTGAAGAAACAGAAAATCTGAACAGACTTACAAGACATAAGGGAATTAAATCAGCAACGAAAAACTTTCCAATGAATTAAAAAAATGTCATCAGGACAAGATAACTTCACAGAAAAATTTTACAGGCATTTAAAGAAGAGTTAATGACAATCCTTTAAAAATTATTTCAAAAAATTGAAGAAAAGAGAATGCTTCCAAACTCATATTATGAAGCCAACATTATTCTCTGGTACCAAAGACAAAGACACTACAAGGAAAGAAAAGTAAAGGCCAACATTACCCGATAAACAAATACACGTGATTTCTCAACAAAAGTCTAGCAAATAGAAGTCAGTAGCATATTGAAAGGATCATATGTTATGACCAAGACAAATTTATTGTTGGGATGCAGGGATGGTTCAACATATGAAAATCAATGAATATAGTACACTACAATAAGAGAATAAAGGATAAAAATCACATGATTTTGTCCCTTCCAAACCTCATGTTAAAATGTGATTCCCAGTATTGCAGGTGGGGCCTACTGGGTGGTGTTGAGGTCATGGAGGCCGATCCCTCATGAATGGCTTGGTGCCCTTTCTGCAGTAATGAGTGAATTCTTGCAGTTTTCACTCTAGTAGTTTATATGAGAACTGTGTTTTTTTAAAAAGAGCATGGCATCCCTCCCCTTCTGTGCCCCTCCTCTGGCCATGTGACATGCCAGCTGCCCTTGCTTTTGCCATACGTAAAAGCTTCCTGAGGCCCTCACCAGAAGCCAAGCAGATGCCAGTGCAATGCTTCTTGTACGGCCTACATAACTGTGAGCCAAATAAACCTGTTTTCTTTATAAATTACTCAGTCTCACGTATTCCTTTATAGCAACACAAAACAAACTAATATGCATGATAATTGCAGACAAAGTAAATGCCCTTTAATGATTAAAAAATACACTCTACAAATTAACACTAGAAGGAAACTTTCTCAACATAATAAAGGTCATATATATTAGAACCCACAGATAACATTATATTAATGGTGAAAAACAAAAGCTTTCCTTCTGAGATCAGGAGGAAGGCAAGGATGCTAATCTTCACTGCTTCTATTTAATACAGTACTGGAAGTCCTAATCAGAGCATAGGCAAGAAAAATAAATAAAGGAATCCAACTGGAAAGAAAGAACTAAAATTTTCTGTTTATAGATTATTTGATCTTATATGTAGAAAGCCCCAAAAACTCCACAAAAGAACTGTTAAATCTAATAAACAAATTTGCCAAAGTTGCAAGATGAAAAATCACACTCAAGGCAGGAAGTGGTGGCTCATGCCTGTAATACCAGCACTTTGGTAAGCCAAGACAGACAGATCACTTGAGGTCAGGAGTTTAAGACCAGCCTGCCCAACGTGGTGAAACCTCGTCTCTCCGAAAATACAAAAAAAATTAGCCAAGTGCAGTGGTGCACACCTGTAATTCCAGCTAATCAGGAGGCAGAGGGAGACTGTTTGAACCCCAGAGGTGCAGGTTGCAGTGAGCCAAAATTGGGCCACTGTACTCCAGCCTGGGTGACAGAGTGAGACTGTTTAAAAAAAAATTTTTTAAAAAGAAAGAAAAAATCATATTCAAAAGTCAGTCATGTTTCTATACTAACAATGAACAATACAAAAAGTTATATAATTAAACAATTCCATTTACATTAGCCTCAAAATGAACAAAATACTTAAGAATAAACGTAAGGGGTGAAAGACTTGTACACTGAAAACTATAAGACATTTGTTGAAGAAATGAAAAAAGATACAAATAAATAAAAAGGTATCACATGTCCATGACTTGAAAGACTCATTATTGTTAAACTGTCCATACTACTCCAAATAATCTATATTCAATCCAAACCCAATCAAAATTCTAGTAGCATTTTTGGAAAATATAGGAAAAACATCCTATGGACTCTCAAAGTACCTCAAATACCCAACACCACCTTGAGAAAGACAAACAAAGGTCTAAAAGCCTCATACTCTGATTTTATAATATATTACAAAACTATATATTACAAATCAAAACTGTATGGCATTGGCATAAAGACAGACACAAAGACAAATGGAATATAAATAAATCTAGAAATAGAAATACGAAGTCCAGAAATAAGCCTTCACATGCATGGCCAAATGATCTCCAACAAGACTGTCAAGACTATGCAATGAAGAAATGACACTTCAACAAATGGTGTTTGGACAGTTAGAATGGCTGTTTGTAAAGTCAAAAAACAATAGATGCTGGCAAGGCTGCAGAGAAAAGGAAATGCTTATACACTGTTGGTGGGATGTAAATTAGTTCATCAGCTGTGGAAAACAGTTCAATTTCTCAAATACCTTAACATAGAGCCACTATTCAATCCAGTAATCCCTTACTGTGTATATACCCAAAGAAAAATAAATTATTCTACCAAAAAGACACATGCACATGTATGTTTATTGCAGTGCTATTCACAATAGCAAAGACATTGGAATCAAGCTGGGTTCCCATCCACAGTGGATTGGATAAAGAAAATGTGGTACATATACACCATGAAATACTACACAGCCATAAAAAAGAACAAAAATCATGTCCTTTGTGAAACATGGAAGCAGCTGGAGGCCATTATTTTAAGTGAACTAACACAGGAACAGAAAACCAAATCTCATTTATTCTCACTTATAACAGGCAACTAAGCATTGGACACACATTAATCTTGGAGTCTCCTAGAGGGTGTAGGGAAGGAGTGGGTCAAGGGCTGAAAAACTACCCATTGGGTACTATGCTCACTTTTTGGGTGATGGGATCATTTGTACCTCAAACCTAAGCATTATTCAATATATTTGTGCAACAAACCTGCACATGTGCTTCCTGAATCTAAAATAAAAGTTGAAATTTAAAATAAATAAATTAGTTAAAAATTGCAAAGAAGAAAATCAGTAAGTATCTATCTTATAATCCATTTGTTAAATATTTTTATTTACCTTTTTCCTTTCACACAGTGATTGTGGCAAGGTTCTGCAGTCTGGTCTGTTTTAGGGTAATTTTGAACAGAATCCCAGGGCTTAACTTTGAGAATGCTACCCGGGAAAAGAAATAGGAAACATATCTTTCGCATTACAGCTGCAGAAAAATGAATACATTCCCATTAGAAAGTAAGTTGCAAACATTCATAAAAATATGTTTTTCTTTTTTTTCAGATTGGAGAATTTATGACAGTGGAAAATTTGTTCTGTATTTTGTCATCTGAATGTCAGAGTTTAATGCTAAATTTTACATCATGAGATTTGGTAACTCCTAGAAGTGTTCAGACATAATTGTTTACTAAATGATTTGTTACACTGGAAATAAGAATTGAATTACATGTCTTAAGTAAATAGATACTTTTTTTTTTTCCTGTTGAGGTAAGAAATGGAAGTGTTTTACAATTTCCTTCCCTCTTAATAAACATAAAAACTGAATTTGAGTGATTTTACTTGATTCTTCAGACCCTGGATATTTTCTCATTTAAAACTAAGTGGGTAACCTTGACCAGTTATCAGAGACATCAGCCCAATGACTCCCAGCTGAAGCCAATCTTGAGCTTGCAAAAGATCACAGAAGGCCCAGTTAATTCTTCCTGGGGATGTTTTCTGGAGGTTTGCTAGCTGGCTCACACCAGCCATGGCAGAGCCTTTGTACTGAGAGAAGCTACGGAGCCCTGGAAAGTTAGGGACCAACAGGCAGATATGGTTGGGGTTAGTGTAATTGTGAAGGTGTGATGCCAGTATTGAGAGTGAAATTGTTATTGTCCTGGGGTTGTTTGTAAACATTGTCAAATAAAATGAATTTGATTTTAGATAAGAATTGACTTTATCTAAAGGAGTATTGCAATAGATGGGAAGCACCAAGCAAAATATCTGCAAGTATTTGAAAGGTTAAGAAGATAAGGGGTTCCTTTTATAGGGAGGAGCAAAAAAGATTTGAAAAAAGATGAAAGCTGGAGGGCAGTATGGAGTGTGGCAAAATTAGATCCTAGATCAGAGGGTATTTCACCCTGAAGTTAGCCTATTCTTAGGAGGAGGCATAAAAAGAAGTTGTATAAAAGCTCAGACTGAGGGTGAATCAAAGTTCAAGGCCTGTGGGAAGGAGAGAATCTTAAGCAAAATTTGGTTAACAAGTACTTTGTTCTGACCACTGAAGATAAAATTGTTCATTTGATTGTTTATGGTAGAAAAACGGGAATTTGCAGAGTCTGTGTCTGGCTTTGTGATAGTTACAAAGTGAGCATCATATAAGTCATATAAGTCATAATGGTAAGGATGTCTCTTTGTAGTAAGCTGCTCTTGGAGAGCACAACTGATGGGGGATTTTCTCAATCATGGCTATTTAGCAGGGTTACCTACATGCTCCATCTTTCCTTGCCATTTACATCTCTTCCTATTGGCTGTTCCTGAATTGTATCCTTTATAATAAACTGGTGAAAGTAAAGTTAAACATAAAACAACAACAACAAGTGGTATTTGGGAAACTGAATATCCACAAGCTAAATATGGAGATGGGTCTTATTTTACAACATATATACACATTAACTCACAGATTCATGCATAAGGCCTAAAACCATAAAACTCCTAGAAGAAAACATAAGAGAAAAGGTTCAGGGCATTAGAAGGCCCAATGAAACCAAAAGCACAGGTAAAAAAGACTAAAATAAATTATACTACATTAAACTTAAAATCTTTTGTGCAGCAAAGGAAACAATAAATAAAGTGAAAAGGCAACCAACATAATCTGAGAAAATATTTGCAAAGCATATATTAGTTAAAGGGTTAATATCCACAATATATAAAGGACTCCTACAACCTAATAATAAAAAAAAATAACTCAATTAAGAAATGGGCAAAATACTTGAGATTTTTCTCTAAAGAAGCTATACAAATGGCCAAAGATGTATGAAAAGATGCTCAAAATCATAATCAAATAATTGCAAATTTAGTCCACAGTGAGATATCAGCTTACATCTGTTAGGATAGCTGCTATCAAATGATGACAATGACAAACAGAAAATAACAAGTGATGAGAATCTGGAGAAACTGGGACTCTTGCACACTGTTTGTGAGATTGTTAAACAATATAGCCACTATGAATAACAGCATGAAAGTTCCTCAAAAAAATAAAAATAGGCTGGGCGCGGTGGCTCGTGCTTGTAATCCCAGCGCTTTGGGAGGCCGAGGTGGGCGGATCACGAGGTCAGGAGATCGAGACCACGGTGAAACCCCGTCTCTACTAAAAATACAAAAAATTAGCCAGGCGTGGTGGCGGGCACCTGTAGTCCCAGCTACTCGGAGAGGCTGAGGCAGGAGAATGGCGTGAACCCGGGAGGCGGAGCTTGCAGTGAGCCAAGATTGCGCCACTGCACTCCAGCCTGGGCGACAGAGCGAGACTCCGTCTCAAAAAATAAAATAAAATAAAATAAAATAAATAAATAAGTAAAAATAGAACTACCATATGCCTCAGCAGTTCTACCACTTTTTTCTTTTTTATAAGATGGAGTCTCACTCTGTCACCCAGGCTGGAGTGCAGTGGCTCACTGCAACCTCCGCCTCCAGGGTTTAAGCAATTCTCCTGTCTCACCCTCCCGAGTAGCTCGGACTACAGGCACACACCACCACACCCAGCTAATTTTTGTATTTTTAGTAGAGAGGGTGTTTCACCATACTGGTCAGGCTGGTCTCGAACTCCTACCTCAGATGATCCACCCACCTCGGCCTCCGAAAGTGCTGGGATTAAAGGCATGAGCCACTGAGCCCGGCCCAGTAGTTCCATTTCTGATTATATATCCAAGAAATTAAAAATAGGGTCTCAGAGATATTTGCACATCAATGTTTATTGCAGCATTATTCACAATAGTCAATAGGTGGATCCAAAATAAATGTCCATCTATGAATGAATGCATAAAGCAAATGTGGTGCATACATACAATGGAATATAATTAGCCTTACAAGAGAAAGATATCTTGGCGTATGCTACAACACAGAAGAACCTTGAGGAGATCATAAAAAAACTAATACTGAATGATTCAATTTATATGATGTATGTAAGGTAACCAAACTCAGAAAAACAGAAAATAGAATAGAGGTTGCTAGGAGATGGGGTTGGAGGAAACAGGGATTTGTTCAATGGGTACATATTTTTGGTAATGCAAGATAAAAAAGTTCTTGAGATCTGCTATACAACAATTTACATATAATTAACAATGATGTAACATACACTTTAAATTGTTAACAGGTTAAATTTATGGTATTTATATAATTTTAACATAAATAATTTAGAAAAATAACAGATATTAAATGGGGAATACAAGAATCAGTAAACCTGAAAATAGATTAACAGGAATTATTCATCCAAACAACACAGAGAAAAGAGATCAAAAGAAAAGAAATGAATATGGTCAAATGGAGTTGTAGAACAATAACATATGGTCTAACATTTGTGTCTTTGGGGTCCCAGATGAGGTAGAAAAAACGTGTATTGTTGAAATATGTTTCAATTAGTAATATTCAAAAACCCCTCAAGTTTGGCAAAAGACATAAAATTACAGATTCGGGAATTGTGGTAAATTTCAAAAAAAGTACAACCCCCCCAAAAAAGTACCCAGACACATTATAATCAAATAAACACAAAGCAAAAATCCTGAAGAAGAAAAACAATGTGAGGAAAAACAATCCTTTGCTTATAGGAGAGCAATAATTTGGGTGACTGAAATTCTCGTCAGAAATCATGGAGAATAAAAGGAAGTGCCACAATATTTTTGAAGTTGCTAAAATGAACTCTGGTATTTATAAATACAGAAAACATCCTTAAAGAATTAAGATGAAACAAAGACATTCTCAGACGAAAAAAAAAAAAAAAAACCTCTTTGAAGTAAACGAACTTGCTCTAAAAGAATTGCTAGAGAAAGTTTTTTAGCCAGAAGGAAAACGATACCAGAATCTTATAATTTAATAAGTGAATAAATAGCAAGAGAAATGTTTTGATCTTTCATATTATTTCCCCCCCAAAAAAGCTTTCTCCTCAATTCCTATGTTACCACTATTCAAAATTATAGGACATAAAATTCATATTCATGTTCCTGTGGTTGTACAGGCTGGCAAGAGAAACAAAAGTAAGAATAAGTGGAATGGTGGATAGAAATTTCAAGAGCTAAGAGAAACAATCGTAACTATAAAAAGAGGTAAAGCAATGTAGAAGGCACCGCAGAAATGATGCTTGATTGTGCAAATGTGGTGGTCCTGCTCACCCTTGTGGTGGCTACTGGGTATCTCACTCTGTCCGTCGCCCCTTCTAAAGGGTATGACATGAAACTGAGAGCCAGTGAAGACACCATAGCCACCCTCTCTCCTGACTTTGCCATGGATTCCCTGGGCCTTTGGTCTGTTTTTCCTGAGACTTGATCACTTTCAGTCACAAAGGTGGTGGCATAATGAACGAATTTGCCAAGTTCTGAGAGGAGCTCACCAGTTTAGGTTGCTGGTTCATCATTATCAAATTCCCCACAAGAACATGCTAACCTTGTTTAAGAATTATTTCAGCATTAAGTTCCACAAGGCATAATTTTCCACAGGCAGTCTACCTGGAAATTGATGTGAATCAGTGCCATGGAGCAACTTCCACCAACTAAATACTAGCACCCATATATCTGTGATTATTTTTCCAAAAGAAAATGAGAGTCAAATGGTATCAAAGAGCAGATGCTATGGAATTACAATAGAAAATTAACTAGCAATTAGAAAATACCAATGAAAGCAGCGAGAAAACTAATTGTACAAAAGAATATATAAACATAATATCTTTTCCCCAAAAAAGCTAGCTGTGAGATTCTAAATCAAAGTAATGGGAGGACATTTGTCAACAGTTACAAAGAGGAATGATCTTGAAATCTGTGATGAACAGCTGCTTATTATTATGACATTAAAACAACCAGAAAACTTTAGTTCCTGAGAAGTCACAGTAATAGTCAAGGTCACAAATATGTAAACACTTCTGTTAACACAGATCTCGTTTTTGTTTTTTTTTTTCTCATTTGGTGTTTAGTTTGTTTAACTTTGTATCTGACGGTACTGGTGGTTCATATGCAGATAGATCACTCCACCTTTTACCCAGTTTATTACAATGGAAACGTCTTGCGGAATTATAGTGCAATATCACAACCAGGATACCGACATTAATACAGTCAAGTTATAGGACATTTACGTCACTACAAAGATCCTGCTTGTTGCCCTTTTGTAGACACACACAATCTCCATATGCTCCCATTTTCAAGCCCCTGGAAACCATTAATCTGTTTTTCATTTGCGTAAGTTTTTTATTCTAAAGATCTAATATAAGCAATACGTAATATTTTTTAGAATTAGGTTTCTTATCTCTGAATAATCCCCTGAAAATTCTTCCAAGTTGATGTGAATGTCAATACTTCATTACTCTTTACTGCTGAGTGTTATTCCATATTAAGGATATATCATAGCTTGTTTCACCAATTACCCATCGAAGAAAAGACAGTTGTTGGCCGGGCGCGGTGGCTCACGCTTGTAATCCCAGCACTTTGGGAGGCCAAGGGGGGCGGATCACGAGGTCAGGAGATCGAGACCACGATGAAACCCCGTCTCTACTAAAAATACAAAAAATTAGCCGGGGGTGGTGGCGGGCGCCTGTAGTCCCAGCTACTCGGAGAGGCTGAGGCAGGAGAATGGCGAGAACCCGGGAGGCGGAGCTTGCAGTGAGCCGAGATTGCGCCACTGCACTCCAGCCTGGGTGACAGAGCAAGACTCCGTCTCAAAAAAAAAAGAAAAAAAAGAAAAGATGGTTGTTTCTAATTTAGGTGTATTATAAATAAAACTGATAGGTACATTCATGTACAGCTTTTTGGTTTGTATTGCTTTTGTTTTTGCATAAAAAAACATAATTTTTATTTATGTGGAATAAATAAGAGTACAATAGTTTGGTCATGTGGAATGCACATGCTTAGTTTTGTAAGAAACTGCCAAATTGTTTTCTAGAGTGGTTGTGCCATTTTACATTCCCACCAGCTATTTATGAGTGATTCAACTTCTCCACATCCTCATCAACATTTGGCATTTTTATTTTTTTTAATTTTAAGCCATTCAGATAAGTGATTAGTGATATTTCTTTGTGGTTTTAATTTGCATCTGCCTAATGATTAATGATGGACATTTGATGCATTACTTGACAGCCATATATCCTTTTGATTGAAGAGACTGAAGGTTAATGTGTCTCTTCAAGTCCTTTGCCCATTTTAAATGGATTTACTAGCCTTTTTTATTATTGAGTTGTAAGTATTCTCTATATCTTCTGGATACAATTTTTTATCACATCTATAATTTGCGAATATTTTCTCCCATTCTGTGAATTGTCTTTTCACTTTCATGATGGTGTTCTTTGAAGTACAACGGTTTTAAATTTTTGAAACCACTCTAATTTATCTATTGTTTTTCTTCCACATTTGTTCTTTTGGTGTTTTATCTAAGAAAACATTACCTAACCTAAGTTCATGAAGATTTACTCCTGTATTTTCTTTTAAGAGTTGCATAGTTGAGCTCTAACATTTATATTTATAATTTCTTTTGAGTTAATTTTATATATAATTAGAAGTAGGGGTTCATCTTCATTCATTCTTTTACATGTGTATGTGCAGTTGTTCTAGTACCATTTGCTGAAAAGACTATTCTTTCCCCATTCAATTGTTTTGGTGCCTTTGTAAAAAACAAGACCATAAATGCAAAGGTTCTATTTTGTTGATTTATTGGTTTATCTTTATGCCAGTACCACACTTTTTTTTGTTACTGTGGCATCATAGTAAGTTTTCAAATAGGGAATTATGTGTCCTATAACTGTTATCTTTCAAGATTTTGTTGGCAATGCATATTGTTTTAAAATATTCTAAAATAAATTAAAAAGTAAAATAATCAAAACCAAAATTTAAAATAAAATGAAAACAGTTTTTAAAGCATAAGTCAGCTTGGCCACATATATAAGTAACTAACATGTATTCTTATAGTATATTCTTCATCTTGAATTCTAAGAATAATATTCTGTGAAAAAATAAGAAAATTTCTTCATTTTTCTCTTTTAGTAATCAATATTGCTATGTTAACTATTTTATAAACGTTTAGGGTAGGAAATAGAAAGTATATAAATGAAATTAGGAATAAAAATATTCAGAGTAAAACTATAACATAAATGTTTACATTTGAAAAAATCTGTATTGGACTTGGAAAATTAAATTTTTATAATCAACTTAAAAAATATATTTTCTAATCTTTACCACAGAGAGAACCTAGAAAATATGACACTCAGAAGCAATAAACTACATTCCACCCAGGTATTAATGTGAATAAAGAAACAGACTTCGGAGATTTGGTAAACACTCTATGATTGCACGGGATTTTATTGTGCCAAACAGCAAGGACACCTACAATAAATAATAGGGTTTTCCATCGTACATCAGATACAGCTTTAAGCATGCCACGATACTTCAATTTTAGAAAATATAAACATAAAACTAAATATTGATTGTCCATTGGATTATTTGAGAGAAAAAATATTTCCATTATTGGAAACACCATGACAAAAACTACTTTCTATGAAAAAAAACAAGCAGTAGATGAAATAAAGATTTAATACAACTTTCTAAAAAAACCTGTTGTTCACATTTAGTGAATTCTTAATACAAATTTGTCAAGTAATTCACTTTTTAAAATAGGGAGAGTACTAAGAAAATCATCATCTTGCTACTAGTGTTGAAATGATAGATTCAGGCAGAATCATCAATAAAGGCTACAATCATTGGTTGAAAGAGAATGCTTTACCATTATAAATATTACTAATTGAAAAAGGGAACTATTTTTATGAGCAAGAGAGCTGACCATCATTACTTTAACAAAGTAATTAAAATTAGTATCACTGAAATTTAGACTTCCTAATAGTGTGTACTGCCTAATGAGACGCAATATTGAGTACCCAGAATCACTGTAAAGAATTCTTGCCCAAATTTTTAAACCTGAGTTGAATTAAAGTTAAGAGTTATCATCCACTTTGGATACATAATTAAATAATATCACAGGGAAATAGGAAAATCCATAATATTTGATGCCTAAAAGGAAACTTGCCTGTTTGCTTTAAAAATATAAAGTCACTGAAAAGAAAAACAAACATGTGAATATTATATTTTAAAAGAAATAAAGAGACATAACGACAATAGCCAATGAACTATTCTGGATTCTAAATCCTAGTTTGAAAAAAAAAAACTGTCATGTGTAAAAGCCAAATGCATGCATTTGATTATTATAAATGATATTAGAAAATTGTTCTTTTCCTTTGGTATGAAAATGATAAAGTGGTTATTGATGTAAGGCAGTATTCCACAAACTGTGGCCTGGAGCAAGGGAAAGCATGCTCATTACCAGTTATAAAATTTCAGGTCTCTTAAAGTAATTTCTCCTGTGATGCAACCCACTCATGTGCAGGTGTCATCTGGGCACCTCTCTGTTGCTCCCATGAGATCTGTGGACAAGGGGAAGTAACTTGTATGTGCTGATGTCCATGCTGCTTTCTGTGCCATGAGTAATACTTCTGTGACTCAGAAGTATTGTGTCTTCTGTTAGGTTTCACAAAACTGCAGCAAGCTAAGAGGTTAACTTGTAGTCTGGTAAAATCTCAGAACCTTCACAGACTTGACAATCTGATGATCATATGTTATTTAAAAATTACTATATGTTTGCAGTTTCTAATAGAAAGCTTCGAAACATTTCTATAACTTTTTTTTCTTGCTACTCCGAAAAACAAAAAGTTGGGGAAATCACATGACTAATTTAGCATTCCATTCAATCACATTTGATTATGCTGATTATTTGGAAAAGAAAAAGACTCTCACAGGCAATAATAAGAATGCAACTGGGAAAGAAGGAGCGAGGGCAGTAACTGTAATCTATAGACATACAGAGGGGAAAAGGCAGAATAAATGACCAGCAACGATTTTTGAGTTTAAGTACAGAAAATATTTATTTTTGTTGCCTTTTAATATTTTTCTGTAAAATTAAGGTGTTTGTATGTTTATTTCAAATAGAGAAAGAGAAGAAATAGATTAATAATGTTTATTTTCCTGACCATTCACTCTTACTAGAATTTTAAAGACAATGGTACTCAGTAACAATGAAAGTTACCAATTTTTATTGTTTCTGATTTTAATTTGAATAAATGTAATATGTCAGCTTTTTAGGATAGATGTTAGCTATGAAACTTAGAGACAGTATTTTTTACATGTAAAGAAGTTTCAATTCCCCAACTGTCAGCCTAGACTGCCACCACAAAAGGTGGCACCACCCTCACCAGTGGCAAGGTAGTGGCGTGACTGCTGCCACTTCACATCTGAACATTCTACAGTAGCCTGAGGTCTTTGCCTACCATGGCTGATGATGGTAGAGACTATTGAGGGGCCTGGGGACAAGCCTGCCCAGCCCAGCTTTGTCTGTCCCAGCACTGTTCCATAGAACACAATCCAGGGGACAGAGGATTACCCAGCCAAGTATAAAATTAGTGGCACCTGAATACTCCTCTGCAGGGGCTGAGTTTGGGACTAGCCAGCAGGCTGCTACCATTTAGCTGACACTTGCCTGCATATGACACCTGCAGGCCTGAAGACTGGCCTTAACTGGAGACATCACACTATCTGACTTCAAAACATATTAAAAGGCTGCAGCAAATGAAGTATGGTATTGTTATAAAAATAGATATTTAGACCAATGGAATAGAATAGAGAACCCATAAATAGATCCTTACATCTACAGTGAACTAATTTTCTACTAAGATGCCAAGAACATATGCTGGGGAAAGGGCAGTCCCTTCAGTAAGTGGTGCTGAGAAAACTGGATATCTATATGCGGAAGAGTCAAAGTGGACTACATTACTCATTATGTACAAAAGTCAAAGCAAGATGGATTAAACATAAGACCCCACATATAAAAATGTTAGGAAAAAACAGGCAAAACTCTTCAGGACATTGGGCTTGGCAAACAATTCATGGCTAAGACTCCAAAAGCACAGGCAATAACAACAAAAATAGACAAATGTAATGTTATTAAAGCAAAAAACTTCTGCACAGGAATAGAAACTATTGACAGAGTGAAAAGACAACCTCTTGAATAGGAGAAAATACTTGCAGTCTATTCATCCAAGAGGAAACTAATATCCAGAATATACAAGGAACACAAACATCTCAAAAAAACAACAAAATCAATCCCACTAAAAATGGGCAAAAGACATGGATAGTTCTCAAAAGAAGATACATGAATGGCCAACAGGTATATGAAAAAATGCTCAACATCATCCATCAGGAAATGTAATTCAAAACCACAATGAGATAACATCTCACCCCATTTAGAATGGTCATTATTTTTTTAAAAAGAAGTAAAATAACAGATGCTAGCAAGGATGTGGAGAAAGGGGAACTCTTACACACTGTTGGTGGGAATGTAAATTAGTACAACCACTATGGAAACAGCATGGAGATTTCTCAAAAAATGAAAAATGGAACTATTACATGATCCTGCAATCTCACTATTTGGTATCTATTAAAAAAAAAAAGAAATCATGATATGCCCAGTCTGTCCTGCAGACCCTGGTAGACAGGTGAAATAAGCACTCAGACACAGGTAAGCAGTGTAAGAGCAGCTAGGTGACTGCCTGGCTGTAGTGGCCAGAGAGCAGCCCCAAGAAGGTGGAGCTGCTTGCTTTTATTCAGTGCAGGCACAATGCCAAAAACCTGGAGCCAACACAACCTGTAGGTAATTAACATTTATTGTTCCCCTTTCAGGGAATGTCACACACAGATGATCAAAGTCAGTTCCTGGTCAACATAAGTAAACAGGCTTGTTTAAGATAAATTCCCCCACACTTCCCTGTATCTACTACTTGCCCTCTGTCTCAGGGTTATAGAACAGCTGCTTTCAGCTATTCTCTCAGGGTTCTGCAGAACCTTCTGACCTTTCAGAAGGTATGCGTCCTTTCCCTATAGTTTTTCCCACCACTCTGACTGATCCCCCACAAGGATATCAAAGGGATACCTGCATTTCCATGTTTATCACAGCACTATTCATAATAGCAAAGATAAGGACTCAATCTGAGTGTTCATCAATAGATGAATGAAGAAAGCATGCTATACACATACACATACAATTTAATAGTATTTCACCATAAACAAAGTAAGAAATTCTGTCATTTGTAGCAACATAGATGAAATTGAAGGTTATTACATTAAGCAAAACAAGCAAGGCACAGAAAGACAAATATTGCATGTTTTCACTTATATGTGGGAGCTAAAAAATTTGATCTCATTGCAGTAGAGTAAAATGATAAATACAAGATGTTGGGAAAAGATGCAGGGAAGTAGGGATAAAGAGAGGTTGGTTAATCGGTACAAACACAGATAAAAGGTTTAAGTTCTATTGTTTGAAAGCAGAGTAGAGTGACTATAATTGACAACAATGTACTGTATATATCAAAGCAACTAGAAGAGGGGACTTGTATTGTTTCCAACACATAGAAATGATAAATACTCAAAGTTATAAATATCCCAAATACCTTGAACTGATCATTCTATGCATGTAACAAAATATCACATGTATTCCATAAATATATAAAACATTATGTGCCATTAATAAATAATGAAAACAAATACATTGGTGTATGTTTTCTCTATTCTCTGCTTTTAGCAGATTAAATTACAGAATAATTATTTTATATGCGTAAGACAAAAAATTATTAATTTTCTGTTGAATTTTTATCTGATTTCTTTTGTTGTCCTTAATATAATCAGGCTCATAGAGGTTGCATAATTTTGGTATAAAACTGTACATAGAATCCACAATTCATGCATAATATTAGTAGAAAATAAAATATTGGTGTAAATAATTTATCTGTAGAGTAGATGAACTCCGCAGAAAATCACCACTTCACTTAACCATATGAATAATGTATTAGGAAATAAAATTAATTACTGACTTTTGAAATTATGATTATTTTGTGGAATATACATAAACAAAAACAGGATTTATAGAATACTAAAAAAGCATATCAAAATAAGATTCAAACATGTATCATTAAGACATTTAAAAATTTTTGTTTATGTAGGAATATTTCCCTTTTGATATTTTACACTACTTTATATAAACTAAACTTCTGCATCAATAATTTAGAGCATTTTTTTCTAATTTCAATGTTTTAAAAGCAACATTTCAATTTTTAGACATATTTATCTAAGCTATGCAAGATAACTGTCCGATTTCTTCCCTAAAAGTAAAAAATAGTGATTTTTAAATTTTTATCCATTTTCAAATATAAGTCTGGAAAGTATTTTTAGACTTCATATTTATTTTAAATATTTCTTACATGTATAATACCATGCCTAGATCTATAGAAAATATTTAATAATTACATTTATGAGGGGCTACTTAATAATAAAACATACTGGTTCTAATAAATTTGTATTATATATTTTTGAACATTCTGAAAGTGTATTTATATTTTTAGCAAAAAATATTTTCTTTCTCAATTTTTATTATCTACTAATATTTGCCAAATAAATTCATCAGAAACTTCACACAAAAATATTAAATAGTAGTGAGAAATAGATATTCTTTTATTTCTTCAGTTTATTCAAGTGAGTCTTCTCAAGACATCAGTGAATTACATGCACCCATTATTGATAACTGCATGTATTTTGTGTGAAGGGATTAGCTAACATTTATATAGCAGTTTAAAATATTTTATTCAAACATTCCATATATAATACATCATATAAATATTTCATCATAAGTTGTTTTATGAAATAATGGTATCTCTATTTTACATGTGTTACAATCAAGATACAGAGAATTTATGTAACTTCCCATTGTACCACATATTTTGTATGTG
The DNA here is from genome assembly GCF_009828535.3 of Hylobates moloch. NCBI lineage: Eukaryota > Metazoa > Chordata > Mammalia > Primates > Hylobatidae > Hylobates > Hylobates moloch. Next base: position 147,732,345 of record NW_026652279.1, read on the forward strand.
TATATGTATTTGTATATATGTACACTTACATACACATACGTTTTTTATATATGCGTATAAACTCATATGTGTATCTTTATATATATGAAGAATTGTGTGGACTCTACGTCTTCGTTGAAGTTAGTGAACAATTTTCTAAGTAGCAATGAAAATAGAGCATAATTGGAATAGTTTCAACATTTAATGGGAGATGAGACATGAAGACAAGTAGTTCAAATCACTTGTGGATTATGAGAAGGAAGAGAGCAGAAAACAAAACATAACATTTTTTGATTTATAAAATAACACTTCCTTAGTAAAATCTTATCAAAATATTTTCAGCAATATTGTTATTTTTTCAATGTATATCATGAATAATATATTTTGGTTAATTATATTTTATTCTAGGAATTCCACAATGGTCTTCTTTACAAGTGACTTATTAAGAATATATACGTATATATTAATTCATTAAAATTATTTTAATAATTTAAATGAATTATTTTAATAATTTTAATGAATTAATCTGATTACTTTTTTGAATCTCCAATTTGCTTGTGTAAACATACCCAAAATTCTATCTCAAATTTTCTCCTGTGTACTGAATTCAAGAGATAGCCCTCTATTCAGAAACAAGACAAATAAATATACCTGCTTTTATATCATGACTTGAATATTGTTTGGGAAATTTACTTACTATGATAAAAAATATTAAAAGGAGGGTATATGAACATTACTTCTATGTATTACTATTATTAGCTAAAAACAGCACAAAAAATAAAAACATAACACTTTGGAAGAAATACTAGAAGTATAGGATTGGTACAAAGGTTATGCAGAGCCATTAAGCAATTGCTATCAGAATTTTAAATAAAGGTTACTTTTAACTGAACATTTCTAATTTTCATGTATAAATGTATATTTGTGTCTGTATTATTTAGTTTGGAAGCTGAATAAAAAGAAGCAATGAAAATTTTTATTTTTCTGATATGAAATAATGAGAACCATAACTAAAGAAATATACTAAGTATGGAAGAAATTTAATGTATTTATAAAATATTTAGGAGGTAGAATCAAAAATATTTCTGGACTGTTTTAATGTGAATAGTGCATAGAAGATGCCCCTTTACATTTCTTTGGGGTTTCTTTTTATGGTGACTGGCAATAGGAAATGTTTATGGTAAAATAAACAGTAGAATATATTTTTCAAGGAGTATAATGAGTTTAGATTTGGATTAGTTTTATGTGTAATGCTCAGGGCACACCTATTTGCAGATATGGAGGGCACAATCGAGGAAAAATATTGTAAACCAAGCAAACAAATATATAAACTATTAAAATACGTTTCAAGCTAGAGGTCAGGATAAAGATTTATCCTAAGGTTATAGATTTGGGCATCAGCATCATATAGATGGTTATTGAAGTCATGACTACAAATGAGGGCACCAATCTGCATAACTTTGTAATTTTCTGCAGTAAGCTGAACAGTCAAGGTGTAGGAGTAAAGAAGTCAAATATTTATGCGTGATTTATAGCTACATCTTGACTGCATACAACACCTGAATCTTAAGAGCAGTCTTTCTTTACACATCAAACATACATTTCATTAAACTAGGTTAATGAGTTTTCAGTTTATTAGTTACATCCTGCCTAAATTAAAACTCACATTCACTCACATAGAATAACACACAGAATGTGCTATTTTCATTTTTTAATAGAATAAACTGATCTTGGAAATGACTCTAGTATATTATTATTTGTTGAGCAATGCCACTTTTAGCAGTGTAAATCTCTTTTGTGTTTAAGAATGAGAATCACTTGTAGTTAAGGATTATGTTTTACATAGACAAAGCAGAATAGCAGGCTCTTATATTCCATCAAATCCTTGCTGAGTCACATGAACATTTAGAAGAATTTTGTGAATTTAGACACTGCTGAGTAGATAATATTTTATTGCCCTCCGTGGATTCCAATTTTCTCTAATATATCAAAAGCAGGTGAAAACTATGTGAAGCATTATGAAGAATCCTATATGCCAGGAATAATTCAAATTTCAGGGACCAGACTGGTAATTTAAAATTTGTAGTGGCAAATATAATACTAATGTGAGCTTTGGGCATTCTATCAGAAAAGTAGAACTCCACCTAGAGGTGGTAAAACGGATTTTATTTGAGAAAGGGTGCGGGGGACGTTGGGGGAAGAGGAGAGAAGGGAGAGGAAGAAAGAGGGGACGAGGAGAAGAGTCATTTCTGTCCAAAACAGCTTGCTCTCAATTGAATCTGGCTCTTTTCCAATAAAAATAAAATAAAAAAGATATAAAGAGATGGATATTGAATTGTGATAATTTTTCTTTGAGAAATGTATTTCTAAAAGTTTGGGTCAAGTAGAATCAGAACAAATTGAATAAATTTAAATTTTTTAATTCAACAGTGGTGCTGTTATATGCACTGCATTTTAAGAAGACTGAGATCCAATCACAAACATTTCTGACATGATGTAACTGGAAAGCCACACTGTAACGGATATGAAAATTCAAGATATAAGTGATTTGAAGGAGAAAATACAGTGTGCTATAGGAACTTATAGAAAAATCAAAACATCTATTTCAGCCAAAGATGCTCAAGGAAAGCTTTCCAAGTAAGTATTATTTCATTTCTGACCTGGTAGATAAAGAAAATCAAGCTAGGCAAGTCCAGTAGACAAGGAAAATTAAGAAAAGGAAAACAGTATGGGTATTGCCTATATTCAGCAGACTATGCTGTATTCTGGAAAATTAAAGGAGTTTCAAATAATTAGAACATAATGTTTGGAATTCTGAGCAGTATTGGCAAAGTATAGACTGGAGAGGTGATCAGGACCTGTTGATGAAGGACTCTGGAAGCCTAGAAAAGGCATTTGGGCTCTACCCTGAAGTCAAAGGATTATCTTTTAAGAAGGCTGAGCATAAATTGATTTGTGTGCTAGAGATATTATTATGGTGACTTTATAAATAATAATTTGGTGGGGTGCAGGTATACTTGCAAGGTATATAATAGCTATACGTTCAAGCAACAATGAGAAGAAGGCTGCTGCAAGAAGTCAGGTGGTGGATAATGGTGGCCAGAACTTGAGTAATAACAGTGAGGATGGAGTGAAAAACGTGGATAAATTTGAGAGGTATATTTTGAAAGCCAAATTCACGGCATATAGTGGTTGATTGTGACCAAGACATCCTTAATATTCCCCTAAGCTTCACTAAATTTTATAAATGTTTCTTCCTGACTACAAGCGCTGGACCTCCCTTATGTTAGAGCATTCACTTTAAAAACTTAACATTGCTAATTCTTACCCTGACCCCTTCGTGAAATGTATATATATCGTCTTGAAAGCCTCTTGCCAGTTTTACAACCTACGGTCTTTTTCAAGGACTTGGGAACAATCCTTTGAAATGTACTCATCAGGAAAGCTAGCATCCAAATCTCCCAGCTTCTGTGGGACGGTAAGGGCCTAATATCCATAAACTCTAATTAGCAAACACAAATGACCTAATTACAGAGAGAAACAGGAATGAAAATGCAGGAATAGGCCGGGTATGGTGGCTCACGCCTGTAATCCCAGCATTTTTGGAGGCCGAGGTGGGTGGATGGCCTGAGCTCAGGAGTTCACCACCAGCCTGGACAACACGGTGAAACCCTGTCTCTACTAAAATACAAAAAATTAGCCGGGCGTGGTGGCAGCCGCCTGTAGTCCTAGCTGCTTGGGAGGCCGAGGCAGGAGAAACTCAGGAGGCGGAAGTTGCAGTGAGCCCAGATCGCGCCACTGCACTCCAGCCTGGGCGACAGAGCGAGACTCCGTCTCAAAAAAAAAAAAAAAAAAAAAAAAAAAATCAGGAATAAATGCTTGCTTGATGCACCCAACACATTCCATTGACCAACCCACCCCTGAAGTCCTCCAGTTATTTCACAACTCACCTCAAAACTTCAAAACCCTTCAACCTTTTGTTTCAGAGAAGTTGAGTTCAATTTCTCCCCACTTATTGCAACTGTGTTGAATAAAGTCTTCCTTACCTGTTTAACTCTGTTAGATGCATGTTTTCTTTGACATTTCAATAGTAAGAATGGTTGTGGTATGATAAATACTCAGGAGACAAGAATGATCTCCAGGTTCCTGATATTTACTGCCAGGAGAATGACAGTCTATTCATTAAAATTGCAGGAAAATAATTAGAAAAGCTTTGAAGGGGTAACAAAATGCTAGTAGGAGAAAAAAAATCAAACCCAAACCAAAGTTGCAAAAAGATAGGAAGGTAACATTTCCAAAGTAAATCCCTCCTTCAGCATGTGAAATATAAAACGTCTGTCCCTTTCCTCAAGGAAAATAAAGTTAAAAAATAATACCCAACAAAACATACATTTAATATTTCAAGATACATTCTTCGAAATGTATTGAAAATGTTTCCTTGGAGTTAGAAGAAGTTGTATTTTTTCATGAATTGCAATAAACATATATTTGGAATTCATAGCCATAAATAAAGTTTACATCGGCATTTTTACTTTTTAAGTTAGTTAGTTTTTAAGGACACTATTAAGGGTTACATTGATTTTTCAAGTTTTTATAAAAATGCAATAATCAAATTGTTTATTTGGAAATAAATGAATATTCAAATTAAATAATGTTTATATTTTTAAACATTAGAATGTTTTAAAAAGGGTCAATATAATTAAACTTTGCTTATAAAATCAAAAATATTTCTGATATCTAGTCTGTTAATTATACAGACTAATATATTTTTTCTAAATTTGTATTTGACTTCTTTTAGGTATGTTGAGGAATATAAATGAGTTTCTGAAACATATACTAAAATGGCAAGAACAGAAGAAGAACAATATAATTTGTTGATCTATTTTTTGTTTTTGTTTTTGTTTTGATGATTCTATAGGTAATAAATTAGGAAATAACTCAGTGGCAAAATGTGTATTTTAGATTATAAACATGATAAAATCTACTGAAGAATATATTTTAAAATAACAATATTGACAAGTATAACTAATTTATATATTCATTGAATTATTTGGGCTTGAGGTCAAAGAATACTTTATCTGAGCTACGTTAAATAATATTTATTAGATCACCAAAGATCAATCTGGAGCTTTAACTTGATTATCAAAATTCAAAAATGTTATCAAGGACCAATTATTCTTTTTGCTGCAATTTTTACAGATATTCAAAACTTGATGAGCATTTGGGTTGGTTCCAAATCTTTGCTATTGTAAACAGTGCTGCAATAAACATTCGTGTGCTTGTGTCTTTGTAATAGAATGATTTGTAATCTTTCCCGTATATACCCAGTAATGAGATTGCTGGGTTAAATGGTATTTCTGCTTCTAGATATTTGGGGAATCACCACACTGTCTTCCACAATGGTTGAACTAATTTCCACTCCCACCAACAGTGTAAAAGCATTTCTATTTATCTACAGACTTAAATGTAAAACCCCAAACTGTAAAAAACCCTAGAAGAAAACCTAGGCAATACCATTCATGACATAGGTATGGGCAAAGACCTCATGACTAAAACACCAAAAGCAATGGCAACAAAAGCCAAAGTTGACGAATGAGATCTCATCAAACTAAAGAGCTTCTGCACAGCAAAAGAAACTATCATCAGAGTGAAAAGACAACCAATAGAACAGGAGAAAATGTTTCCAAGATACCCATCTGACAAAGGCCTAATATCCAGAATCCACAAGGAACTTAACAAATTTACAAGAAAAAAAACAAACAACTCCATGAAAAAGTGGGCAAAGATTATGAACAGACACTTCTCAAAAGAAGACATTTATGTGGCCAATAAACATATGAACAAAAGCTCATCATCACTGATCTTTAGAGAAATGCAAATCAAAACCACAATGAGACACAATCTCATGCCAGTTAGAATGGTGATTATTAAAAAGTCAGGAGACAACAGATGCTGGTGAAGTGTATGTTTTATACTTCATATTTTCTATAAAAATCCAAATATGACAGAAATATTAACTCAAAGAAGTTTTTGTCACACTAATTTAGAATTGTATGATTCAATTTTCTTAGTATACAATACATAAGATAGATTTGAAAATTTATCCAGTGATCAGTTATTCGAAGTTTGGGATACAGGAGAATTGAAGGTGCTGCTGAATATCAGACAAATCTCATATAAATGACTTAGATTTTTCCGTCTGGAATTTCTTCCAACTCTCACTATTTGTTCTGCACCAGCCAATACAACAAAGATTTTTGTGTAAGCTTGAGCAGTCCCACCATCTAGAGTTAAAGCCTGGCTCCTTCAACTCTTCTAGACTTGAAGAAAGTATGAAGGGATAGGATGTCACTGCTAGCTTCTGGTGTGGCCATTAAAAGTTTCAAATGATCACCACTGGAACTGAAAACAAGTTAATTTTTTATAGGATAAATTTCGATCATTGTAGGATAGGAGATAAAAGTTCTGCAGAAAAAAAAAATGCCTCTCTATACCTTCTTTTGATAGACTATTTCTGTACAACCTACCCAGATATGACCTCCATGCTGATTAATTAGCTATATCTTTTTTCAAGCAGTAGACAATTTGGTAATGCACTGCTTTGTATCTGCTTCCATTCTTCTCCCTTTAACCTCCTGCCCATTTTCCTCACTCTTTTTGTCCTAGCTATGTGCTTCCCAATAAAGCATTTGCCTTAGCCTTCACTGCAATGTCTATTTTTTAGCGAACACCAGTTTAGGAAATGCTAACTAAAAGTAGAAATCAGATAATCAACCAGAGGACTAGAGATGAGTGTAGTAAAAAATGAAAATGTGAGGGACATGATAGAATTGGAAAAAAACAGGGGCATAAAGAAATTAAAGGTCTCTTCAAAGTCAAAACACAGGTATACTTACTACTGGATGTGAGGGATTTTGGAATTATGTTGAATAGTTGAATTATTTTAAAAAAACGATATAGCAGCATTGAGTATGTAGAATAAAGTCTGCAGTCTATCTATTCTTTATCAATGGGTCTCATAATAGATGGGGTCTATCAGAATAAGCTGTTTTATTTTGTTTGCTTAATAATCTACATTGCTATAAGAGAAGCAAAGTCTCAATTATGTGCCAGGAGCCAACTAATCCTAGGTGTAGAAAATAATATTCAGTGGAATTTTAAATAATCAGGTCAGTTTATTTACAATAGGTAGAAGGTTTCCAAAAAGCAGAGTGAGAATTGTGTATAAGCACGAAGCATAAAAAAATTAGAAAAATGATTATGGCTTCTGCTATAGTACCCAAGCTGCCACTGAAAGAGTGGCATGAATGGAAGGAAATTACCAAAATTACTAACTTTCAAAATATTTTTGTTTCTGTTGTTTATTTAGGATTGACTGATCCCAAGCAAGATGACATGATCTCAAAGATGTGGGCTGCCTGAGACGGTAAGAGGGTAATGATTGGTGTGGGCTGAATAAGGCTGAACCCTGTATTCTGCTTTGCAGTTAATGCCTTAAGAACGGGTTCTCCAAAATATTTTTTAAATGAGAATTTAAAAGAGGGGCAACTGGTCAGAATAACCTAAGGTAAGTATGTAAGCTGATTACTGAAATTATGCTATCATATTCATAGTTATACAATTTTGCCTTAAGTATAAGCTAGTATATAACACTTTGATTATAAGAAGTTCATGGTGGATGATTGTAGGGGTCGTTTCCTTAGGAATGATTCTGTAGAGGTTGTTACCCTAAAATTTAATAACCTCTTTCAGAATTTGCTTTACAATATGTAGCATCTACAAACGTGATAATGTTTCTTTCACTTTTTATCTAATTTAGCTCATATTCACTTTGAGCAAACAGAACATTCATTATTTCTTCATTTCTCTTTAAGATAAGCCTCTCAGCATTACCTAAATCACCATCATTGTGTCCATTATTATTTTTACTTTTTTCATTTGTTTGCCTTTCAGGAACACTCTCCTTAGTCTTATTGTTATCGGTTCCAAAGTTTTCAGCTTTACTATCTGCTACATTATCTGATTCATCACTCAGCTTGCTCCTGTATTATCAGGAAACACATTATTAATTTTATTGTTCTGTTTCTCCCGGCTGACATATTTAACAGGATCTGATAAAATTTTCTTTTCTTCATTCCAGATGAAGCCTCACAATGTTCTTTGCTAGTAATAGCTTACTTGTTAAATCAATTCATTCATTACGATTGAGTTTGATGGACTCGGGGTGGGAATTTGATTATCAAAAGACAGTTTTGTTTCTAATCCACTATATGACTATAATTAAAATTTATGGCATCATCCCCAGGTAATTAAATATATGCTTAATGTTAAAGCTCAATACATTATCTTTTCATTATCTTACTTTTCTAATTTATATAGTATTTGGTGTGTGTTGTGGCTTTGTTTAGATTGGTTATCAGGGGTTGTCACAAGGCTAGTCTGATGTCTACAATTGATTCAACAATTTAACTTATAGTATTGGAGGGACTAAAATATTGTAGTCACTTTTTTAGTGTATTTGTTATACATACATTCAGTTGCAAAAGTCACAGTCCAGGAAGATGTTAAAATCAAATTAATTAATTTATTAAATATATTTAATAACTGATTTCTATGTGTCATGCACTGTATAATGCATAAAAATGTGAACATTGAAAAACAATCTATTTTCTTTTTCGAAGGGGATGGTCGTTCAGGTAAATGAGGATGAAGTGCTCTAATATGTTTTTCACTGAAAGTAAGAAAAAGTAATATCTGGAGTTGTCAACTCTGCTGTGCTTGTGGGACATGCATGTAGGGAGTTTCCAGAAAGAGTTGCATATATTCTTTTGGAAATCTACGTAGATGTCTGAGCCAGACCTAAAAACCTGCAATTTATTATCCTCATTCTGACAGTTACTGTTAGGAGAGAGAATGCAATCCCTTGGGTAGCATATGTGATTTGAGAGAATAGTAGGAGAGAATAGTAGGACTATTGAACTCTGGAAAACACACGGTTTTACATTTATTTCAATTTTGTCTTAAGTTTATTTAAACTAATGAACAGAGTAAAAGGATACCTTGAAGCACACATAAAAAAGTTTACAGAGAACATAGAGCCTTCTATTGGTAATATTTTCTGTGATGAAAATCAAAGATGTATTTTAGTAGAGTGTTTTTTTTTAAGATGGAGAGTTCTAAATTGATTTCATTGACAATTGCAGAGAGTCCGTAATGAAGAAGGGGATGAGGTTCAATGTACAAAAGATGGGCAAAGAGTGAGTTTAATGTTAAATTATCATGAGATTTACCTCTTATTTGTATTAATTGAGTCTAGAAATGTTATGCGATGATAGGTCTAATAAACAAATCATTACACAAACTAAACAACATACTGATGCCTTAAGAGGTGTTTAATAACAGAGCGCCTATAAATACAACTCTGTTATTCTTTATTTCTTTGAGAGAATGTAACCTAATTAAGGCTGAAAGGAGCACTTTGTTTAACCTTATTTCCTCCATTATTTCCATACTATTTTGACCTTTATGGTTGAACAAACTTTGTTAATTGTTATGAACTACTAGCTGATAAGTAACAATTGCCCATTTCTTATCTAATTTTAACTTAAATATTAAAAGATTTTTTGTTGTATATGTGGTGCATATGTGTGCATGAGCACCTATAAGTGTTAAAGCACACCAATCTCTAGGAGATAAAGAGATGCTATTTCATATGCTCCACCAACAAAATACACTTCTTTCTTTCTTTTTTTATTTTAGTTTTACTTTAAGTTCTGGGATACATGTGCAGAACGTGCATGATTTTTACCTAGGTATAAATGTGCACTGTGGTTTGCTGCACCTACTGACCCATCCTCTAAGTTCCCTGCCCTCACCCACCACCTCGCAACAGGCCCTGGTGTGTGCTGTTCCCCTCTTTGTGTCCATGTGTTGTCATTGTTCAATGCCCAATTATGAGTGAGAACATGTGGTATTTGGTTTTCTGTTCCTGTGTTAGTTTGCTGAGGAGGATGGCTTCCAGCTTCATCCGTGTCCCTGAAAATGACATGATTGCATTCCTTTTTATGACTGTGTTGTATTCCATGGTGTATATGCACCACATTTTCTTTAGTCAGTCTATGATTCTGGGCACTTGGGTTGGTTCTATGACTTTGCTATTGTAAAGAGTGCTGCAATAAACATATGTGTGCATGTGTCTTTATAGTAGAATGATTTCTATTCCTTTGGGTATATACCAAGTAATGGGATTGCTGGGTCAAATGGTATTTCTGGTTCTAGATCGTTGAGGTATCACCATACTGTCTTCCACAATGGTTGAACTAATTTACATTCCCACCAACAACGTAAAAGCATTCCTACTTCTCCATAGCCTTGCCAGCATCTATTGTTTCTTGAAATTTTAATAATCGCATACTGACGGGCATGAGATGGTATTTCATTGTGATTTTGATTTGCATTTCTCTAATGATCAATAATATTGAGTTTTTTCATATGATTGTTGGCCACATAAATGTCTTCTTTTGAGAAGAAATATCCTTCACCCACTTTTGATAGGGTTGTTTTTTTTCTTGTAAATTTGTTTAAGTTCCTTGTAAATTCTGTATGTTAGAGCTTTGCCAGATGGGTAGATTGCAAAAATTTTCTCCCATTCTGTGGGTTGCCTGTTCACTCTGATGATAGTTTCTTTCTGCTTCGCATAAACTCTTTAGCTTAATTAGATCCCATTTGTCAATATTGGCTTTTTTTGCAATTGCTTTTGGCATTTTTGTCATGAAATCTTTGCCCATGCCTATGTACTGACAGATATTGCCTAGGTTTTCTTCTAGGGTTTTCATAGTTTTGGGCTTTACATGTAAGTCTTTAATTCATCTTGAGTAAATTTTTGTATAAGGTGTAAGAAAGCGGCCCAATTTCAGTTTTCTGCATATGGCTATCCAGTTTTTCCAGCACCATTTATTGAATAGCAGATCCTTTCTCCATTGCTTGTTTTTGTCAGGGTTGTTGAATGTCAGATGGTTGTAAATGTGTGTTGTTATTTCTGAGGTCTCTATTCTGTTGCATTGAGAAAGGTATATGGTCTCTAATATCTCCCCAGATATACTGTGGTTCCTCTGTATTTGTTTTGCCATATATTTTATATATAATAAAAATGGTACCCTACTGTTTATATAAATTCTTGCATATAGGTCAGTAATCTGTCTCACAAATAAGGAGACATCCACAAATATTGGATGGCATATCTACTGAATTTCACAGGAGACATAATGAAACATTTGAAGACTGCTAAAACTTATGTTTATTGTTCTTTTTGTTTTTCGGCTAAATTGACAAATTAGAATGCATTACTGAATTATTCAAGCAATCAATTTTTGAGTGGGTAATCCATTTTATTTAGAAATGTGCAATAAAAAGCAATGTGGTGGGTTACTGAAATTCAGTGTAAGCTTAAGGCTCTTATGCCAGATGAAGCACATTCCTTTGTCTTCTGTACCTCCCAAGACACTAATTAAATAAGGATATAGAAATAGATTAAGGAGTAAACACATAATGAACAAGAAGAGTCCATAAACAAATGAAGGATTTTACAGTATTTCAGAGAGAGAGAGAGAGAAGAGAGGGACTAGCACTAGAGAAGAATTGAAACAGATACTAGCAACAAAATTACAAAGAATATGGTTCAATGATGCTCACTAAGAGAAAAATGAAGTCTGCCCAAGAGGACTCAGAGAGAATCTGGGTTCAATGTCAGGAGGTCAGGAGAAGGCTGTAATAAAATTCATGTTAAAACCAAAGGAAGCAACTTAGAATATGTATTTTAAAACCGTCTTTAATCTTCATTGCTATCTCCACCAGGAGCATACATAGATTACGGAGCCTGCATTATCCTCAATCTAGCTATGATGTGAATGACTGTAAATAAGGTCTCCCTATTCTAGCATTTGTGGTGTCATTATGGGATGCCCATAACTCAACAAGATTTAAACACTCCAATCATAAAGTGAATTTTTCCTGTTCCTTTCCAAAAATGATAGCTAGAAAGCCCACAGTTGTTAGCATTCTCATTCAGAGAAATTATCTAACCTGTAACAGATCTACTTACAGAAAAGAAAAGAAAAAACATTATTGGGCTTTACATATGAAGTAAGAAGAATGAAATATTCTCATGCTTACTGAAGAATCCTATGCAGTAAAAACTAACCAAAAAAAAAAGGAAAAATTAAAGCAAAGCTAAAAGTGAAAGTAAAAGCCAAGCCAAAAATAAACAAAGATAATTTAGGAAAATAAAAAGTTTAAAATGCCCTAAATTTAAATCTAATCAATACATTCAGATATTGGCAAAACATACATTTCTTAAACAATAAGACACCATGAAAAATAAAAATTAAGTAAAGCAAATTAAAAAATTCTCAGAAACTAAAAATGTAATTTCTACTTTGGAAAGAAATAAAAGCTGTAGGCAATACGCATACTTTAAAAACTTCCATAAAATGTAGAGAATGATGTTAAAGGAAAGCCTATGAAGTAAAATAATAGATGTAAATCTAGAAGTTGAACAATCTTAAGTGTCAGTTTGGATGCTTTCAGCTGCTTATAGAGCAAATCTGAGGAGCTCGTTTGAAGTGAACATTAATTAAAAGCAAATTGTATCCATACATGTTTGTAAAAATTTAAAACGCAAAATACAAAGAGAAAATCCTTGAAACTGAAAGAGAGAGGAGAAAAAATACATTTTGATCATGAGAATCAAACTAACCTCAGAGAACAATGGATAGTACAGATACCAATATCTTGCTATCAAAGTTCTGATAGAAAAGATGCTTTGGAGGCCATTGTCTAAAATTCTGTTCTCACCCAAACTGTCAGTCAACTGTGAGGCCACAGAGGATGTTTTCACATTTAAAGGACAAATCAAACTTACCTACCACAGAATGCAAACTAGTACAGCCACTATCGAAAACTATGGGGATTCCTTAAAGAACTAAAAGTAGAACTACTCTTTTATCCAGCAATCCCACTACCGGGTATCTACCCTGAGAAAAAGAATTCATTATTTGAAAAAGATAATTGCACATGCATACTTATAGCAGCACAATTCACAACTGCAAAATCGTGGAACCAACCCAAATGCCCATCAATCAACAAGTCAATGAATGGATAAAGAAACTGTGCCATATAACACACACCATATATATATACACACCATATATATATATATACACACACCATATATATATACACACCATATATATATATACACACACCATATATATATATACACACACACCATATATATATATATATATATATATACGCATATATATGATGGAATCCTACGCAGCCATAAAAAGCAATCAATTAACAACATTTGCAGTGACCTGGATGAGACTGGAGACTATTATTCTAAGTGAAGTAACTCACGAATGAAAAACCAAACATTATATGTTCTCACTGATACGTGGGAGCTAAGCTATGAGGACGCAAAAGCATAAGAATAATGCAATGGACTTTGGGGACTTGTGGGGAAGAGTAGGAGAGAGGGCAAGGGATACAAGACTGCAAGTATGGTCCAGTGTATACTGCCCAGTTGATGACTATACTAAAATCTCACAAATCACCACTAAAGAACTTACTTATGTAACCAAATACCACCTGTACCCTAATAACTTATGAAAATAAAAATAAAAATTAGATAAACAAAACTTACCTCCCACAAGCTTGTTTATGCTCTATCAAAACTGGGGGGCAGGGAAACAAAATAAAAGGCATGTGGCATGGGAAACAATGACTCTGACATACAGAGTGGGACAAATTATTGTAATATCCTAGTGGGCATCGTCTCCACATCACACAGGAGGCTTTGATAGGGAAATTTCTAAGATATAAGAAATCTAGATAAAACATTAAGTGTGATTGAGAGCTGAGGGAAAAAAGATAATGATGAAGGCACAAAAATAGAAACATAAGAAGAAAAGCAATCACAAACTCCAGTAAATATACCTATGTATAAAAGTCACAGTTCAAACAAGAAGCAGCATAAAAGATGTGGTGGGGAGATAAAATTGGAAGTGGTACAATTAAACAAAAATATTTGTCTTTGAAGCTAGGAATATTCATATATGAGTATCAATGCATTGATAATAATTACCATATACAAATAAAACTAGAAAATTTATAGTACTTGGATATAATTAAACATAATTATATAGTAAAATTAATGTAAAATTATATTGCTTCATAAATTTAGTCACTCTAAAGACACAGAATAGGAAAAATGATTTTCAAGGTCGAATAGAATGTAAATTAAAACCTTTGGCACTGCTGAAGTAAAATTGTTGTTGGTAGAGATTGGGGAGATTGAGATAAAAAAATTTTCTCAGGAAAGGCTTGAGATTCTGTTGGCAGGTGATTGAGATAGACATAAAATTCTATGTGCTAATTTCAAAGTTGAAACCATAATCAATAGAAAAAAATAAAGCATTAATAAAAATATCAGTCAAGAGGGAAGAAGAATAAAGTAAGCCTTATAACTCATGTTTCATCGGAAGGAGTCAATGCAAATTTTCTCATGTTGATAAATGAAGGAATGGAGAAAGCATATCAAATAAATATAGAACAATTTTAAGTAAGAGTTTGAGGATTTTGAATTAGAATGAGAAAAGGGCATTTTGCAGAGATAAACTTTTGTCCTCCTGGTTTATTTATTTTCATTTTGTTCATGGAAAAAATACAATTTTCAAATCCTCAAGCCTCAACATAGTACCATTCAGTTCTAATGTATCAATGAAATGGGAACAGAAGTGAAGTGGACCTCTGGCCCATAAACAGTTCCCTAAGGTTTTCATAAATTTTTCTACCTATGTATGGCAGGCAGAACTATAAGGATGGCCAGCAACCACAGGAGCTCAGTTAAGAACATCCACATCAGTCTTCAAATGAGAAAAAAAAAACAAAACAAACAAACAAAAAAAAACACTTTATCTGTTAAATTATAGGAATTTAAGGATTGTATTTTAAACCATACATAATTGCACTGATTAATTCAGAATACAGGCGGATTACATGTTTATCATAAACCCTTCCAAGAATGAATAATATCCTTTTTTATGTATCTCTTTGACATTTTTTTCCACAATGTCAATGAAAGCAAAAAGAAACCTTTGCTCTTATTTATTTAAAGGTTAAACTTGCAAGCAATGCAATTTTCTGAATATCATTACATGCATCCTGTCAGGTCTCAGAATTGTATGATATTGAAAGCCTATAATATCAACTTCTTTGACAATTATACTGCCTATATTTTATAATAAATTAGGATATGTATGTATGTGTCTACATACTTAAACGTAACCAAAATGTTCTAAAACCATGAACTCAATAACATTCTGTACTTACAAGTGAGATCTTTCTTTCACAAGCTCTAAGATAAGGCCATGTATTTAGCAAAAAATAGATTGAATTAAAGAGTCCCCCACAAAATACGTATCTCAAATAATATTATTTCAAACACAAAGAACATTATATGGGTACATTGAAGATCACACAAAAATTCATTTAAAAAACAAGTTAAACTGGATGAAATATGATACTGCAAAACTGTTCTATTAATGAAGAATGTGAAAGACATGTTTTTAAATACATATTTTCAAAACCACAGATGGTTATTATTCTGCAATGCACTCTTGCATATTACTAAGCCTACTTCAATATCCATACAACATATTAACTTTTCACCATCCCATCCAAATTTGACCTAACAAGAAGTAGTACTTGCGACTATTTTGTTTACAACATGTAAAAAAAAATGAGTGTGTATTGTTGATATTTTTCTGCATACTAAACTCACACAAAACAGTGGCTTAAAGTAACAATCATTTTATTTAGCCCATAATTCTGTGGCTCAGCCATGTGATACTGCTGAGAAAGTTCGGCTGATCTCTGCTGGGTTTTCTCATACGTTTATTGCCAGACTGTAAGGTTAGCCAAGAGAAAGGACTAGTAGACCCAAGGCAAGCAAGTTTTGTTGTTCTGCCAGGCTGCTTGACAGGCAGAGGAGGCCGCCTGGCTTACGGACTACAGCAGGGCTTTATGGGGCGAGGAACTGGGTCGGAGCGTGGGGACTGAGTCGGGGCTACAGGTGTCCTAACGGCATCCTGGAGATATTTGTTGCCAGCTCAGCTGAAGTCTTTTGAACAAACAGTTACTGGAAGGGTCAGTGGGAGGGGGCGTGGGGGGCGCAGGGTCTACTTCTAACCTCGGGGGAGCTGTGGGGCGGGGGTGGTCACAAAGGACTGTATTGGAAGAATTATGGGAAAGGAGGAGAATAGTCTAGTCGGGTTGACCCTAACATTCCAGCCTTCTAACAGATAATAGAAAAGGGGCCTTATTCTCATCAGTCTGCTTTAGGCTGAGAAGGGGTGGCGGTTAGTGGGAGAGGCTGGAAGGTAGGGGTTGGTTTTGGTTCTGGTTTAAAAATTGTCAGTATTCTTGGAGTAACATCATGTCCTGTATGGTTCTGTGGGTGAAGGCTCGGATGCGATTTTGTAAAAACTGAGTGAATAGGCGCAAGAGGCAGAGCCCAAAGGCCAGGAGAAGGAGGATAGTTATAGCAGGGCCAAGGAGGGGAAGTAGCCAAGTGGCCCAAGAACTGAGACAACAAGGGGACCAAGGGGGCCAAGAGGGCCAGGCAGAGGAGCTGTTTTCTTTTATTTTCGGAGCTTGGTCTTTGAGCTTTTTGACTGCATCTTGTACCAAACCTGATTGGTTGAGATAAAAACAGCACTGCTCATCTAAGAAAATGCAGAGACCTCCTTTTTCAGCGGTAAGTCAAGACCTCTGCAGTTTTGGAGGACTACTGCTGCTAATGATTCTAATTGTGATTGGAGGTTTGAGACGGCATTAGCTATGCCCTCTACATGTCCGTAAGGTCTTTTGAGAGTGAGCGATAGTAGGTGAGGGAAGTGGATAGGCCTGCTATTCCAGTTCCTGTGGCAGTGGCAATTCCTAGTCCGGCAAGTAGGGATATGAGTTGTATGGCTTGACGATGTTGAACGGAGGCCTGAATTCGGGTAGGCAGGAATTGGTTTCCTGGGGCAATGTCAATTTTGGGACTATGAAACACCAGAGTGCAGGTGACAGTCCAATCGGTGGGGAGGTAGAGATAAGCTGAGGTGCCACATAGGAAGAATATGCCTGGGCTAGTTAAGCAGAATTGGTTATGTATGTTAAAAAGATTTGTAAGTTTGTTGTCTTTGTACATCCATGCCCCTAGGGTTCTAGCTAAGGGGGCTGCGGTGAGTGGTTGTAAAGGAGTGTTTGGGGTTTTTTTTGGTAGTTTTTGCCTTTACTTTCCTAGGAAGGGGAAGCATTTTGTGTCTATTAAGAGCTGGTTAGAGGGGTTATCTTTAAATAATGGGATGAGGAGGCATTCGTCTGTAGTTGGGGGGATGACCTACACAGGGGGATGGAGTCCAGGATTGGAGGAATAAGCAGAGTAAGTGTCTTTCATTACAGTATCCAGAGTTTATGTTCTGTAGGAGGGTGATGTTAACTTTGTGGGGGGGGCGGGGGATCTGAAAAGCATAAGGTAACCCTGAAGATCTGGAGATTGGTATGGTCAATTGGGCCCTGGAGTCACAGGGTAAAATTACAGTGGCTTGAAGGTAGGTGTCCTAGGAGGTGTCCAGAGGGTAGGTGGCATTGAATACATAAAGGGGCTTGAAGAGTTAGAAAGGTGTTGGTGGTTATGGGACCTAGGATGGGCTTGGTATGGTTATCATAGGGGGCCAGATAATCGAAATAGGGATATAATAATAGAGCTGCTTGTCCTATTGTGGTGAGAGGCTTGTTTGAGCTAGAAAAGGAGTTAGAAAGCTCTATTAAAGCCTTTAAGTCTGGGAATTGGAGGGGGCCACCTAGTTTGTAATGGGGGCGGAAGGTTACTTGGGTTAAAACCCAGTCCTGAGCTGAGGAAGGAATTGAGCTGTAAGCTGTAGTAGACAGGTAAAAACAGAGCCAGCAGTTGCTTGCTAGAGTAGGGTTAGCTTCTTTTAATAGGGAGTGTATAAGATTGAGGGCCTGAAAGCAGTTATCAGAAACACTAGGTATTCAGTGACAACAGAAACAAAATCTTTGTGACCTCATGGAGATAATTTTTTTAACATGGAAAAGAGAATGTAAAGTTGCAAACGATTGAATTGCAAAGGAATTTTTCAGATTTTGCTGGGAAGATTTTTGGCTTAGTATATCTGAAAATACCTATATTTTCAATTTATTTTAGGATATAAAATTTATAGGTACTACTTTTGTGATATTTGATGTCAGATACTTCCTTATGGCAAGATATTTTCCTCTGTACCCCTAGTCCTTTGCTAAAGAGGGGAATACAAGTTTCTGTATTACCAGCCTATAGTACTTGTGGGCCAATGAGAAGTAAAATGCATTAAGTAGTTTATAATCCTGCAGTACTCCTTAAGGTTTCTTTCTTCTATTATAATATTATAACACCAATGTCTGGTAGTAAATACATGTGCAAATATAGTGAAATTATTCTTGTTCTCTAAAATATCTTATAATAATTATATTTAAATATCTTGTTCTTTCTGTGTTGGTCAGGTAGTTGAAATGCATAGTTGTTCTGAAAAAGGGTCTATAAATTAGGGAACTTTGAACAAAGATGACATCAGTATTTTTTTTTATACGATAGCAATTTTACTGGTTCATTACTGAAGAACTTAATTTGTTTAGCTTAAAAACACAAGATAGTTCACTTAAAATATTTGTGAAAATTAAGAGCAATCATTAAAATAAGCATACTCTGTTGTTTTTGTAAATATCAAACATAAATATGAAACATGGCAGCTCTATTTATAATTCCAAAACCTGGAAGCAACCATACTGTTTTTCAGTAGGTGAGTGGATAAACGAACTTTGATAAATTCATACAATATAATATTATTTAGTGATAAAAAGAAATGAACTATTAAACTGCAAAAAGACATGGAAGAAAATTAAATGTATATTACAAGGTGAAAGAAATTAGTATAAAAAGGCTAAGTACAGTATGATTCTCAAATATATGACATTGTGGTAAATGCAAAAGATAGTAAAAAGATCAGACGTTTCCAGGGGCTTTGTGAAGAGGGTATGAGAGGTGAGAGATGGAACACAGAGCATTTTCAGGGCAATGAAACTATTCTATATGATGCTGTACAGATGGATTTATAACATTACACATTTGTCACAGCTGTAGAATGTACAACTTAAGAGTGAACACTAATATAAACTCTGGATTTTCCTTGATAAACTTGTAATAATATTGGCTCATGAAGTGCAAAAAAATGTACCATACTAACGCAAGATCTTGATAATAGGGGAAACTCTGTATATGTGTGCATATGTATGTGCATTGGGAGGGAGAACGTATATGGAAACTGTAATCTTTGCTCAGTTTTTTTTGAAATTTAAAACTAGTTTAAAAGAATAAAGTGTATTTTATGTATGTATGTATGTATGTATGTATTTATTTATTTATTTATTTATTTATTTTGAGATGGAGTCTCGCTCTTTCACCCAGGCTGGAGTGCAGTGGTGCTATCTCAGCTCACTGCAAGCTCCACCTCCTGGGTTCACGCCATTCTCCTACCTCAGCCTCCCGAGTAGCTGGGACTACAGGCGTCTGCCACCACGCTCGGCTAATTTTTTGTATTTTTAGTAGAGACAGAGTTTCACTGTTTTAGCCAGGATGGTCTTGATCTCCTGACATTGTGATCTGCCCGCCTCAGCCTCCCAAAGTGCTGGGCTTACAGGCATGAGCCACCGTGCCCGGCCAAGAATAAAGTATATTTGTAAAAATAAAAATTTATGTAACAATCAACTGGCAAAGTAAAATTAACGTGCAAAGAAACTAATACAAAAGAAAAGTGTAATCAGAGGTTAGAAACTCTTATGTTACATGGGAAATACAATGGCTTCTGTTTTTCTTCATATTGTGCAGGTTCATATTTATTTTGCACCTCTATTAGAAAAGTATCATTCTTAATAACAGGATTAAAACATAATTCTTTCACCTTGGAGCACAAAATATTACAACACAGGGATTAATTCAAGGTGTTAGATACTCAAAACTGCTGTTACCATAGTACTTCTAATAGTTACTCAGCTGGTACTACTATCAACAAGGATGATGATGACAGTGATAATGATAACATTAATATTGATTTAGCTGTTAGGGAGAAGGTAGTTTATTGGTCCATTTTCATGACTAATCTTATTTTATTCTAACAATTCTGTGGTGCCAATCTTTACAGAAGGAGAAAAAAAAAACAGAAAAGAATGGAGTCTTTAAAATATACGGCAGTTTGCTCAAAGGATTTGGTGGACAGTCTCTCCAATTACAAAATTCAATTTCACATACTTTATTTGAGACAAGAAACACCTTTTTGTTGATATAATTTATTTAAGAGATTATGCCATTTAAAAGTTTGTGTTTATATATATGAACAGACACTGAAAAACGTACCCTGAGCTTAGAATGAGAAATTTTAATGGATGAGATAACAATATAATATCCTCATTAAACATAGACAAAAATATCAGCGGAACATGAAAAGATGTCTTAAAAATCTGCAAATGTCTTGGCCATATTAGATTAAGAATTTTAATACATCCTTTGTAAGGAAGTATTTTTTAGCTTACATTATATTCTATAGATCTAATTATATCACTTAAAATATTGGTTTATAGTTCCTTTGCTTTTAAGGGAATATAAATACATATCTATATTTTATGAAATTATTCATTTAAATATATACATATATCATGATAAATGTGTGATACGGTAATAGTACATATTGTTTTGTATAATGTTGCTTTATACATGAGATGTTAACACTTTTCTTTTCATAATTATCTACCTCCCATATTTGCAAAAATGGCTGCCCAGTATTGCAACCATGAAAAATAATATTGTCACTTTTTAAAAAAAATAGGGATCCTGTCTTACACAATTTCAACCCATCCTCCTTCAATTATATTTTTAATCTCTAGAAAGTTTCAAGAGAGATAGTATTAGCTCATAGGGAAACTAAATATAATAATAATGTTAGAATTGTGAAACTTTTTAAACATTGTACATTCTGTAACTGTGTCTGCTTCAAAATTATAGCTGCATGTGGTAAATGTAAAGGAAAATACAATATTAGAGCATTTCCAAGTACTGTCTAAGATATATCATTTAAATGGGGTTTCTGTTCTGTAAATTGAATCAAAGCATTTACAAAATAGTGTTTTCATACTCGTATTGATGGATGTGAATGAATTCTCTATCATTGTTGCTATTGTACCACAGTAGAGAAATCCAAACAGATAGGTACAATTTTCTCTAAGAACAAGATCAATTTCACTTTTTGGCAGTTTCTAAATTGTGTTTGTCAATTGTTAGTTGAAATTATGGAGATAGATGATCACTGTTCTTGACCTTTCATTATTCTAAGGCCATGGTGTGAAGGAGCAGGTTTCTGCTGTATAGTTCTCTTGCTTTGTTTCAATTTACAGGATATAAGAGTTATTTTTCAAAGCGCACAGTGAAATAACTATGAAGGCTTCTGGAACTCCCACACTTACATTTTAGATATTATTTCTAACTTCTAGATTTTTACAAGTATTTTCATACTATTGTTTTTATTTAGATATAACTTCATTTTAATTACATTATATAGACAGATTGCTTGATATAATTCCACCTGGTCATTTCACTTATGACACTTATATTGAATTTGTTTAATTAAATAAGATTTTCTTTGTACTCAATATCCTACAAAGTATTTCAATCTTAGATTTTTAGCAGCAATAATACTTCCAAATAACTTAAATCTAAAAATTATTAACTTAATTATTATACAGATTTTTTTAAATCAGAAATTATTGCAAAAATTAGTTAATGGTGATCCTGAAACAATGCTGTACACGTTCATAAACAAGTTTAATTTGGGCTGACCTTGCAGCTGTGGAACACATATTTGTATTGTAATCTATATTGCTGAAATAAGCTCAATATGAATGCGCTGGTATCACCCAGTTGCCTATAGCCATGAGGATAAAAATATAAATAAACCACTAGTTATTCAAAGATTTCAGACTCATGAACTTACATTTAATTTTTGAGGGACACGTGTCACCATTCCTTCTGCCCTTGCACACTGCAAACACATATACACATACACACTGAAAGGATACTTTGAAGAGAAGCATTCTATATCCTTCAGTGAAAAATTCATACTCATAACTCAGTTCCTACAGAAACTGATATATTCGCAATGCCAGAAGTTCCCATTTACATTGCAAAGGCAGGCAAGCTGACCTATTATTTTAAGGTTTGAGGGTTGTTGCAGAAGGACTCTATTTTCTTAAAAGTATTTTCCTTTTATATTGAAATCATTCAATTATGTCTTGGGTTAGTTATCCTTTTTCTAAGAACTTCTATAAATTTAAGATACCTCCAGGTAGTGTTCTTATTTGTTTCCATCCATTTTTATTTATGGTACAGAATTATTATCATATACTTCAAAAATTACCCAGAAATAAGAGTTCCATGTCCTGAAGCATCTAGCATAAGACAATTTTTGGATATAAGAAAGTACCATCTAGTCATCACCTCATAACACCCACTAACGACAACAGAGACCATTACAAACTTTGCAAAAACTGTTCTAATAGAAAGTAGTGAGGTTAGGTTGAGATTTAAACTTTCTTAGCTAAAGGTCTATTTTTTATAACATCATTATTTTTAAATGTCTACATTTATGTTGTAGTTTTGTATCACTACATTGTTGACCATACCTTAAGCCTTAAATGGTATTTATTGTGGTTCTCAGTGTTAGCAAATAGACAAGGATGAAAAACTTCCTCCAAAATAATAGAAGAGAAAACAATGATTTTATCTAGATAGATTCCAAACTCAGAGCACCTGTGTTCTTCTTACCCAGTCAGTTCACTACAGCTCCTCTTTTTCATGTGCTGTGAAAAGCTAATAAAATTTAGTTAGCTTTTGGTTCTGGTTATTTATAGATCATCATTTTAAGCGAATTCTTCTGGGACAACCATCATTATCATTCTCACCATAAACTTTTTAAAAGATCATATGATTTGTGCTGCTTTGCCCTCTACAGAGTAGATTATTGGAGGACAGGATCTGGTTTGCTTTGTTATCATCTCTGTTTCTTTTTTAATAATCAGCAATGCTAACTCCAGTTATCTCTCACATAATAAGAATTTAATTAATACGTCCAAGAAATGGGAGCACTCTTGAAAAGTTTCATTCCGCATTTGTTTTCAATAGACCTACAGCTCAACTCTTACGGAGGCTGTTTCCAATTGTGAAAATCACTCCCCAATAAGTTTCTAAGAAACAAAAGCATTTTACTTCTCATTCAATAAAGAACTGACTAAAGAAAATTATGTTAATTCAATTTATTTATTATATTTTTAAAAATCTAATATATGCTAAAAATAAATCTATTATGTTTTAGTCTTTTCAATTTATGCTTCTAGTTTTTACTTATGTGCAAGCTTTTCTATTTACATTTGTGTTATTTTTTATGTATGTGCATAATAGAAAGCAAAATGTATTGTATGCTTTCAATGATATTTATGTTCCCTTTACACTAAGTAGCTATTGAAAAAATGAAGAAAGAAATGCCTTAAAATGTAGCAAACGGAAATGGAGAAAATGTGAAAAAGGATAAACAAAGTGGAAAGCTATGTACTTTGCTTGGGAGGCTCATATAAACATATAATATATAACCTCACAGCACCTGACAAGCATAGTTGACCATTGTTACCAAAATGTCTCTAATTATTAACAAACCGGTTTTTCAGTTAGAAAAGAATGCTTACCATCAAAACCAAAACTATATATGTATTGAGTAGTAAAATACTCGATAATGAAATAAAAGATTATATTTAGTATTCTTTCACAAGTTTATTTCTTCTTTTATACAAGTAATATTAGAAACTTTAAACAAGTTTTGTTTGGGCATTCATATTTACTTCAGACATACTAAGGTAAAAGGAAAAACAATTATAAATTATATCAATATATTTCTTTCATTTAAAAAAATCTTAAATGAAGTTTTTGAGCATGGAGATAATAATTTTGTTCTAAATTGTACACAAATGCTTTAGGGTTGGGTCCCCTCTACCTTGTTGGCATTCTCAGGAGAATGCAATGCTGTGGGGATCTGCAGGAACAAAACAAGCTTCCTGGGGACCATACCATTCAATAGGACTTTCCCAGTAGAGTAAAACAATATCATTCTATGCTTGCAAACTAGCTCACCACATCAAGGAAAATAAAATATGAAAAGAATACCATGTCTTAAATGTAACTAGAAAACACCTACAACTGTCTGCCAAAAGTTATAAAGGGCCACCAGGTGCAATGAATGTTAGTGTTGGTTGAGGAAGGAAGCTAGGCTCTCATGATTACCAAAAGTCTGTCACACTCATCCAAAAGAGCCAAACCAAATCCTCCTGAAATTGAAGAGTCAAGGTCTGGGTTAAAGGAGAGACAGAGATAATTTTTTAATGTATTTCTTTAAGTAAACTGATATAAAATGATGAAGGAAAATAAGTCCAATTAGCCATGAGCATTAAAGCTGGTGGTTTTGATGAGTGAAAGACATTCTATAAATCAATGCACAAAAGAACCTAATTGACAATATTTTCCAATGAAAGCAAATGATCTGCTTTTGCTTACTGGAGGCACAGGGAATAATATACAAAGATGATGTATAAGAAACATGAAGGTAGGCCAGGCGTGGTGGCTCATGCCTGTGATCCCAGCACTTTCAGAGGCCGAGGCGGGCAGAACACAAGGTCAGGAGATCGAGACCATCCTGGCTAACATAGTGAAAGCCCGTCTTTACTAAAAATACAAAAAAAGTAGCTGGGAGTCGTGGTGGGAGCCTGTAGTCCCAGCTACTCGGAAGGCTGAGACAGGAGAATGGCTTGAACCCGGAAGGCGGAGCTTGCAGTGAGCCCAGATCGTTCCACTGCACTCCACCCTGGGAGACAAAGCGAGACTCCATCTCAAAAAAAAAAAAAAAAAAAAGAAACATGAAGGTAAAGCTAACAGAAATAAAAACTATTTCCTGGTTAAAGTGAGTACGTCCCTAACTCCCAGTTAGGGAGAAAACATCAGAACAAAGTTAAAAAAATAAAAAAAATAAAAAAGGAATACAGAGAAATGTTCAAACAGCCAGAATAAAAAGGATGGAGGTGGGACAGACAAAGATTATCCTGTGGCTCATGCCTGTAACCCCAGGACTCTGGGAGACCAAGGTGGGAGGATCACTTGAGGTCAGGAGTTCGAGACCAGCCTGGCCAACATGGTGAAACTACGTCTCTACTAAAAATACAAAAATTAGACTGGTATGGTTGCATGTGACTGTAATCCCAGGTACTCAGGAAGCTGAGGCAAGAGAACTGCTTAAACCTGGGAGCTGGAAGTTGTAGTGAGCTGAGACCACCCCAGTGAACTCCACCCTGGGCAACAGAGCGAGACTCCCTCTCAAAAACAAACAAACAAAATTGTAGTACAATTGAGTCCATCTTTTTCCTTTAGGAAAAAGAGACAGCAGATAAAAAGGGTATAGTATCTGGAGGTTGTTGAGGAAACAATTGGCAATCTAGAGTTTGATGCTCAAGCAAGATATCATTCAAGATGGATTCAAAATAAAGTTATTTTCAGACATACAACAAACATTTAATTATTTATATTTATATGATATAAAATGGACTTCCTAAAGTATAAACTTGAGTTCACAATGATGGTTGTGTTTGGAAGCAACACTATGGGTAAAAGAAAAACCTGTTGATACATTTCAATAATATTGACCCTGAAAAACACTAACAGTAGCACTTAGCTTATTTAAAGTCAAACAGAAACAGAAGAACCACAAATTCACAACAGAAAGGTTTCAGCTATTAAAGAAAAATTTACAACAAATGCACTTAGAATCACTATCTAAGGAGTTAGTAAAGGAAGAGAGACAGAGACAGAAGACACACACAGATTTAGAAAGAGGCAAAAAAAGAGAGATAGTAATTTTACTCTCCAAAAAGATATAACTGAAAAGTCTTCAATTGTCAGTACAATCCTCCCTCTCTTCATCAGTTAAGATTTAACAAGTATATTTTAAAAATTACTTTGAACAGACAAACCCTATCCCATACAAGCTATTAACAATCACAAGAAAGCAGCACAAAACAATTTTAACTTTATATTGAATTTTAACATACATACAGAAACATTTACGTGTCGCAATTAATAAATAGCATAAGCTGAGTAGAATTTATATTTACCTGTGACCACCTCTCTTATTTGCCTTAAATGTGAATGATTTCTCTCCATAAATAAAATACCGGGGAAAAAAATAAATAAATAAAAACGCGCACACCACAAGGGAATGAAAAAGCACCAAGAGACCTCTGCCATCCAAATCTCATAAGAGGCAGTGAACTTGCTCACACACCAAACACATTGGTGCTACAACCAGCATCTGAGAAAGCCATTGTACGAAGACTCTATATCCAAGGAATTCATACAGTCTTCATCCCTGAAAGCACCAAGAGCCAAATTAGGCTACAATAAACTATCAATATTAAAGTTATATTCTTAAGGGGGAAAATTAAAAAAAAAACACAGTCATATCAAAAATAAATTCAAGAATAATTAGAAAAAAATAGTCTACTCAAATGAGAAGAAACCAGAAAAATAATTCTGGTAAAATGAGAGAGTTCTGTAACACCTCTAAAAGATCATCCTAACCCTCCAGCAGTGGATTCAAACCAAGATAAAATCTTTGAAATGCCAGATAAAGAACTTAAAAAGGTGGATTATTAAGCTACTCAAGGAGACACCAGAGAAAGGTGAAAACAAACATAAAGAATTTAAAAACAATTCAGAATAAGCGTAAAAAAATTCTAAAGAGAGATATTTTAAAGCAAATCCAATCAGAACTTCTAGAAACACAATAGACACTTAGGGAATAACAATATACAGTGGATATTTTTTATTTAGCATTAATTTTAAGTTCTGGGGTACATGTGCAGGATGTGCAGGTTTGTTACATAGGCAAACATGCGCCATGGTGATTTGCTTCGCAGATCAACCTATCACCCAGGTATTAAGTCCATCATCAATTAATTATTCTTCCTGATACTCTCCCTTTTCCCACCCCCTCCAACAGGCCCCAAAGTGTTTTGTTCCCCTTACATGTGTCCATGTGTTCTCAACCTTCAGTTCCCACTTATAAGTAAGAACATGCATTATTTGATTTTCTGTCCCTGTTAGTTTGCTGAAGAAAACGGCTTCTGGCTCCATCCATGTCCCTGCAAAAGACATAATCTTATTCCTTTTTATGGCTGCATAGTAGTCCATGGTGTATATGTACCACATTTTCTTTATCCAGTCTATCATTGAGGGGCATTTGAGCTGATTCCATGTCTTTGATGTTTGTGAATAGTGGTGCAGCAAACATATGTGTGCCTATATCTTTATAAAAATTATATTTATTTGGGTATACACCCAGTAATTAGATTGCTGGATCAAATGGTATTTCTGATTCTAGATCTTTGAGAAATTGCCACATTGTCTTCCATAATTGTTGAACTAATTTACATTCCCACCAACAGTGTAAAAGCATTCCTTTTTCCTCTGCAACCTCACCAGCATCTGTTCTTTCTTTGCTTTTTAAAATTGCATTCTCACTAGCGTGTGATGCTATCTCATTGTGGTTTAGATTTGCATTTCTCTAATGATCAGTAATGTTAAGCTGTTTTTCATATGTTTCTTGGCTGCATAAATGTCTTTTTTTGAGAAGTATCTGTTCATGTCTTTTGCCCACATTTAATGGAGTTGTCTTATTCTTGTAAATCTGTCTCTTATAGGATTGGGATGGCAGAGGTCTCTTGAACGTTTTTCATTCCCTTGCAGTGTGCACATTTTTATTTATTTTTCCACAGTATTTTATTTACTGAGATAAATCCTTCACACTTCAGGCAAATAAAGGAGGTGGCCACAGGTACAAACTGGCTGTGGCTAAAGCACGTTGGTAAATGCAGTACTCAAATTCTTGTAAATATCCTTGTATACTCTGCATATTAGAACTTTGTTAGATAGATTGCAAAAATTTTCTCTCATTCTGTAGGTTGTGGTTCACGCTGATAATAGTTTCATTTGCTGTGCAGAAACTCTTTAATTTGATTAGATTCTATTTGTTAATTTTTGCTTGTGTTGTTACTGCTTTTGGTGTTTTCATCATGAAATCTTTGCCAATGCCTATGCCCTGAATAGGATTGCCTAGATTTGCTTCTAGGGTTTTTATAGTTTTGGGTTTTACATTTAAGTTTTTAATCTATCTTGAGTTAATTTTTGTATAAGGTGTAAGGATGGGGCTCAATTTCAATTTTCTCCATATGGCTAGCCAGTTCTCCCAGCATCATTTATTAAATCGGGAATCTTCTCCCCGTTGCTTTTCTCAGGTTTGTCAAAGATCAGATGGTTTTACACGTGAGGTTTTACATGTGAGGTCTAATTTCTGAGTTCTCTATTCTGTTCCATTGGTCTGTGTGTCTGTTTTTGTATCAGTACCATGCTGTTTTGGTTACTGTCACCTTGTAGTGTAGTTTGAAGTTGAGTAGCCTGATGCCTCCAGCCTTAATCATTTTACTTAAGTTTGTCTTCACTATACAGGTTCTTTCATAAATTTTAAATTAGTTTCTTCTAATTATGTGAAGAATGTCAAACTGGTCGTTTTTAGGAATAGCATTCAATCTACAAATTATTTTGGGCAGTATGGCCATTTTAACTTTATTGATTTTTCCTATCCATGAGCATGAAATGTTCTTCCATTTGTTTGTTTCCTCTGTGACTTCCTTGAGCAGTGGTTTGTAGTTCTCCTTGAAGAAGGTCCTTCCCTTCTCGTTAGCTGCATTCATAGGTATTTTATTCTCTTAGTAGCAATTGTGAACGAGAGTTTGTTTATAATTTGGCTTTCTGCATGCCTGTTGTTGGTGTATAGGAATGCTAGTGATTTCTTCACATTGATTTTGAATCCTGAGAATTTTCTGAAGTTGCTTATCAGCTTAAGAAGCTTTTGGGCTGAGACTATGGGGTTTCTAGATATAGAATTATGTCATCTGCACACAAAGATAATTTGACGTTTAATTTTATTGAAGGCCTTTTCTGTGCCTAGTGAGATAATCATGCAGTTTTTGCCTTTATTTCTGTTTATGTGACTAATTACATTTATTGATTTGCAGATGTTGAACCAACTTTGCATCCCAGGGATGAAGCCAACTTGATCATGGTGGATAAGCTTTTCATTATGCTGCTGGATTCGGTTTGCCAATATTTTACTGAGGATGTTTGCATTGATGTTCAGCAGGGATATCGGCCTGAAGTTTTCTTTTCATGTTGTATCTCTGCCAGGTTTTTGTATCAGGATGATGCTGGCCCCACAAAGTGAGATAGAGAGGAGTCCCTCCATTTTAATTGTTTAGAATAGTTTTAGTAGAAATGGTACCAGCTCCTCTTTGTTCTTCTGGTAGAATTGTGCTGTAAATTCATCTGGTCCTGGGCTTTTTTTAGTTGGTAGGCTATTTATTAGTGCCTCCATTTCAGAACTCATTATTGGTCTATATGAGGATTCAATTTCTTCCTGGTTCAGTCTTGGGAGGGTGTATGAGTTTGGGAATTTATCTATTTATTCTAGGTTTTCTAGTTTATGTGCATAGAGGTGTTTACTATATTCTCTGATGGTTTTTGTCTTTTTGTGGGGTCATTGGTGAAATACCACTTATCATTTCTTATTGTGTCTATTTGATTTTTTCTCTCTTGTTTATTAGTCTAGCTAGTGGTCTATTTAATTTATTACATTTAAAAAAAAACAAGCTCCTGGATTCATTAATTTTAAAGGGTTGTTCGTGTCTCTCTCTCCTTCTGTTCCACTTTGATATTGGTTATTTCTTGTCTTCTGCTAGTTTTGGGGGATGTTTGCTCTTGATTGTCTGATTCTTAGTTTCTTTGCACTGGGTGAGAACATGCTCCTTTAAATCAGTGAAGTTTGTTATTACCCACCTTCTGAAGCCTATTTCTGTCAATTTATCCATATCAGCCTCTGCCCAGTTCTGTGCCCTTGCTGGAGAGGTGTTGCAATCATTTGGAGAACAGGCATTCTGACTTCTAGAGTTTTCGGCATTGTTGATTGTTTCTCATCTTTGTGGGCTTATCTCCCTTGGATCTTTGAGGGTGCTGACCCTTGAATGGGGTTTTGGTGAGGTCTTTTTTGTTGAAGCTGTTGCTATTGCTTTGTGTTTGTTTGTTTTTCTTTAAACAGTCAAGCCCCTCTTCCACAGAGCTGCTGTGCTTTACTGGGGGTCCACTCCAGACCCTAATCACCCTGGACCCTCCCACACCTGTCTGTATCACCACTGAAGGTTGAAAAACAGCAAATATGGCAGCCTGCTTCTTCCTCAGGGGGCTGTGTCTCAGTGGAGCACTGACTTGATGCTGGCCCAGATGCTCCTGTAGGATGTATCTGGAGACCCCTGTTGGGATGTCTCACCTAGTCAGGAAAAACTGAATCAGGAACCATCTTAAAGAAGCAATCTGGCTGTCCCTTGGCAGAGCAGGTGCACTGTGCATGGGGAATCCTCCTTATCCAGACCACTAAGACTTTCTAGAGCAAGTAGGCAGGAAAGGCTGTCAGTTTCACTGCAGATATGGTGGCAGGTTTCCCCTCAGTGGCTCCATCCCAGGGAGATATCAGCATTCTGTCCATAAAATTCTGGCTGGAGTTGCTGAAATTCTCGCAGAGAGGCCCCACCTGGTGAGGAGGAATGGATCAAGGTCCCACTTAAAGAATCAGTCTGGCCATGATCTGCCACAGTAGCTGTACTGTGCTGTGGGGAATTCTGGTGTGGACTGTCCAGACTCCCCAGGGCTGGCAGGCCAAAACAACCATCTTGAGCCACAGAGATGGCAGCTGCCCCTCCCCCTGGAAACTAGTTCATCTCAGGCAGTCTCCAGCCTGCTGCCACTGGCTGGCTTGTATTCCAAGTCAGTGGGTCTTAACTTATGATGTGACATGTGAATGGGTCCCGCAGAAGAATGCCGCTTGGCTCCCTTGCTTCAGCCCCCTTTCTAGTGTTACTGTTGGTGTGTCTTGACTATGAGCCATCCAGGTTTTTGGTGTTTTGAACAAAGAGTTGAACAAAACACACAAAGCAATGAAAGAAAAAAGCAACAAAAAGCAATGAAAGAATAAAGCAGATTTATTGAAACAAAAGTACACTCCACGGAGTGCGAGTGGGCTTGAGCAAGGGGCTCAAGGGCACTGATTACAGAATTTTCTGGGATGTAAATACCCTCTAGAGGTTTCCCATTGGTTACTTGGTTACAGCCTATATAAGTGAAGGAGTGGCCCACAACCAGTCTTATTGGTTGTGGAAGGCAACCAATAAGAGGCTGAAGTGAAAATACAAAATATCTTAAACTAAAAAAAAATGACTCACAAGAAAATTGTTAGTACCTTCTGTGCTTAGCTTCTAGATAAATTCTTTGATATACTTGATATATGTACAGGCTCTTTATATGTCAACTAACAATACTGTTCTCAAGGCATACATCAGACATTTTACATTAAAAAATAATGTATTTTAATTTTACAGGTTTCACATGATATTGAATTTGGTCATTGTCAAATAAATGTAAACTAAAATAACAAGGTGATATTTTAAGTGTTAGTATTTTAAATCCAAATAATTTATAATACATATTTACAGGGAGAGTATGAACAAACCTGCATTTTCATATGTTTTCTGATACTTCAAATTTTTTCTATAGTATTTTTTTGGCAGGGGGAGTGTAAGAAGAGCTGGGCAATACCTGGTAATTTTTAAAATATACATATGCTGTGACTCCTCAACTACGTCTCTAGGAATTGACCTAATACATATATTGATATGCAAGTGCAGACAATAAATGGTAATATGTTCTTTTTAGCATTATTTGTTATTGTACATACACTTATCTCAGCAAATGACTGCAAATAACTTGTTGACATTAAAACTGCTATACATCATCATGACACAATGCATTATACACACAGTAAAACCCAGTGAAAATAATAAGTATGTGTAATTTACTTATTTTCAGCAAGTTTTTAATGACTCTATCAATATTAATTTGTCCCTTCTGCCAATCCATTAGTTCATCTGCATTTATCCATTAGTAGATTAATAAATGTTAATAACTAACCAATGATTCATTAGAGAAAATCTAAACTTCATTACTATTCCCATGTAAGTAAAAAGACAATGCTGAAAATGGCCATAGATTGTAAAATCCTCAGTTATACTGAACCATGCAAGCTTGTTTCCTCAGGTCACACTTACATGATTATGTCTTATGACACTGATCAAAAATACTTGATCAACTGCCTAGACAAACATAGGATAAGCGCTGTTAAATGGATGAAGGGAAAATTAACCTAATTGCACTTAATGTATTTAAATAAATCTATTTAGATGATTTAATTTGCAAACAAACTGTATTGTTTACTCTTTCATGAAAGCTGCAAATTATAAACCATATGGCTTGTCTTAACATGCCTTGAGAAAATGTGAGCTGAACCATTTTTACTAAAATGTGTGTCAATAACCTATTAAACTTTTTGAGAGTTTTAATTGCTGAGTAAAAAGTAATATGTAAGCTTATTTATTTAGCATAAATTTAAAATATTAATATGTTTTTTGCTTTACAATGCTTATAATTATCTTCAGATATGACACTTATAGAAATATATGTTTTCTTACTATTAGTATTTCACAGTTGAAAATCTCCATTCGAGAAAATGTAAGGGAGTTGTTTATTTAAATCTTTAATCATCTTTTGGATATACCTATTAATATATTATTCCACTCTAATTTTCAACAACTGAAAGAGTACTAAATGACTATATTTACATTGTGGTAATTTTTTAAAATATTCTTAATCAAAACAGGAGTATATATATGCAAACTCCATTTTTAAATAATTGTCCTGTCTTTTTATTTTCAAGAGATCTACTTGATATTGCCAATAATTATCATCCTATCTCCTATGGAGTAATGATTATTCAACTGCTTTGACAATTATTGAATTATTGCTGTTTAAGTACTGTGCTTACGCTTCTTGGTTTAAGAATGTATGCTATCACAATAGAATACATACATTAAAATTAAAATTTATTGTAAATGTTTCCACTGATTATCTCTAAGTGTCTACCTATCTATCTACTTATCTAGGTATAAATAATTTAATATTTGGAAAGTAATATAAAATATAAAATATTTAATTTTCTATAAGTATTTGATCTAATTTTTATGCAAATTTGGCTCTTCATTAAAATTGGTTCAAAGTAATTATATACTTTGGTCATTTAGAGTTAGGCAGGTTAAATACACTAAAGCTAGAGAGTGGATAGATAAATATTTAATAGCAGAATAAGTAGTTCTTTACCTATGTAATTTATTTACCTTAAACATGCTCTTTTATGAAGTCAGTTTGCAATGACTCATCTAAGATACAACACCTACAAGTGAATTTATTATAAATAACTTATTTCTTGTCTCTGGTAGCTTTTCAGAAGGCTAACCCAAATAGTGACAATGGAAATTTCCAGAAATGGTCCCACCACTATGTGTGCAACAGCAATCTAAAACACCATTTTAAATTATTAAAACAATGTCTCTCATCCTATCAGAAACTGGTGTCACATGATGCATATTTATTTTCCTAGTATTATAACCATGACCCATACAACCAAATCCTGATTGTTGTTGCACCTTTCATTTAGTAAATTGTTGCAACACATAGAGGTTGTCGGGTATTGAGAAATACCTCAATACCCGGGTATTGAGAAATACCTGAATACCTCACCCAACTAAATACTCATAATTCTATATTTTTCTTTGTATTATATTCAAAAGAATAATCAAATATTTATAACCTAGATATCTTTCTTTCTTCCTATGCAAATATTAGTTGTTAAGACACCTACAATTTTCCTTACTGTCAGCCCATTTTCTGAAGCTATAACAGAATAACGAGACTGGATAATTTATAAAGGAGGGTGGTTTAAGTTCATTATTCTGGAGGCTAGGAAGTCCAATACCAGGCCACAGCATCTGTTCAGCTTTTGGTGAGGCTCTCATGCTGCATCATAATACATAAGAGAAGAAGAAGGAGAAGCAAGTGTATGCAAAAAGTGACCAAACACAACAGGCAGTCTTGCTCATCACAGTTTGTTCTTGTGGTAGTAACTAATCCAGTCCTAGGAAAGCAGATCTCGCTCTCTGGAGAACGGCATTAATGCCTCCTAATGGACTAATCATTTATTAAAAACACCACCTTCCAACACTGCCACAC
Organism: Hylobates moloch; assembly: GCF_009828535.3. NCBI lineage: Eukaryota > Metazoa > Chordata > Mammalia > Primates > Hylobatidae > Hylobates > Hylobates moloch. The sequence continues at coordinate 147,766,795 of NW_026652279.1, forward strand.
TGGGGACCAAGCCTCAACATATGTTTTGGTGGGGACAAATCATATTTAAACCATAACACTTAAGATTACGGTTGTTTTATAAATAGATAAAGTGAGTTGAGTTGTGTTTGACAGATTCTACTCAAGCCCTGAATAAAGACAAAGAATTTATTGGGTACATTTAACATAAAAACCTAAATTATGTAACATTTTGCAGTTTTTTCTTCATAAAATGCTGCATCTAACTTCTTTCTTTAGCTGAAATCTTGTCATCAAGCAAACAAAAATCCCTTTGTAGCATCATAAGTGAAATTTTCTCACCCATCCCTGCATAATTTGCAAATTCTGTTGAAAACCTGCAGGAACACTTTCAGAAATCTCTGTGGGCCTCATGTAAAGCACCATTCTGCTTTAAAGCCCTAGTAATCAGCATGCAATCTGCTGCAATCCTTTTTCTGGAAGGTCTCTCTGTTATTACTATATCTCTGTAGACATTTAATACCTGAATCACAGTTGATATTTGTCTTTGACCATTTTGTGCTGCTATAACTAACAGAATACCACAGACTGGGTAACTCATAAAGAACAGACATGTATTTACTTGCACTTCTAGAGGCTGGGAAGCTCAAAATTAAGGTGCTGGCCTTTTTGCTGTATCATCTCATGGTGGAAGGTGGAAGGGCAAGAGTGCGTGAGAGAGCAAAAGGGGTCTGAACCGCATCATTTTAAAAGAAACCCACTTCAGGGAAAAAAAGCATTAATCCACTCATGAGAGAAGAGCCCTTATGGCTTAATCACCTCTTAAAGATCTCACTTCTTTATACTATTACAATTATGATTAAGTTTCTACCGCCTGCTTTTTGGAGGACACATACAAAATATAGCATTTCCTTTATTCCAAACCTATAATAAATTCAGAAAGAAACAATAGTATTTATCATCTATCCAATTCTCCAGAATTTGTCCCTCAACTTCCTTATCTGTAATGACTTACATTTACACTCCTTTATTTCAGTAATTCTGTGGTAGACCCATTCGGATTGGGCTGTGTGTCAACCTTGCCTCCACTACTTGCCAAATGTGCAAATTTCTGAAGTACATTGTAAATCAATTTCCCTAGCTATAATGCTGAGGATGATAAAATAATAGCATTAAGTTTATGTTCATATAATGAACTTCTATTCAACCATTTCATATAAATGATCCCTAGAATTTTATTCTTATTTCATCCACTGGTTCTACACAATTTAAATGACTTCACATTGCCCAAAGAATAACATAGGAACTTGTTGATTTGGGTATGTGAAATAATTCTTACTTTGTCCTTGCTTACCTTTCTTAACTCTTACTATGTCACACTTTTTCATTCATCGTATACAGTGGCTACACTAAAAAACTTTACGAAGTTCTTCTACATCTCTATTCAATATACAACTAAAATGTTCATTTATCCTAAGAAACTCATTTTTTACATACAAGCTAAAGTGTAATTTAGGCAAAATGTTAGTAAATGTGAGAACTTCCACACTAAAGATCTACCATACATCTAGTTTTTTTTTTAATTATTTTGAAACATTTATTCTTACAGAAAACTAGACAAATTACAAATGCCCAGATTGCTGAATTATCACAAACATCTGTGTAACCACGAATCTGGCCAAAATGTGGACTCATTCATACTTGGACATATTAAATACCCATTTTTCTGCTCTTACCTCAAGTCTATTACACTAACCCAAGTTAATTAGCTTTTGAAATAGCTGATATATTTATATATAGTTTTTCTCCACCTCTAAAATTTGCAGTTCAGTTATGATCCCCATTCATTTTTAAAATTCCTATTATACTTACAAATAACTTGCCCAGATATTTTCCCAAATGATTTTTCATGCTTTGGAGGGAAGTATTACCACATAATATAGATAAAAATTAAAAGCAAACAAACAAAAAAAAACCCTGTTGTTATATTTGCTCAGTCGCCTTGATTGCGGCTTTGTGATTAGTTTTAAATCCCTTTAGCACAGACAATCAGGAGTGCTTAGTCGGCTTTTGAAAAAATCAGGAATTTTTTCCCCTGTCAATGGCAACAAAGATGTTGGCATACCACATCCTAGCTATATATTTTGGTGTGTGACTGAACTAGAAGGTAAACTGAACGCAACTAGTTTTATTGCACAAGTCCTGTTAGATCTGCTAAAAGGTCAGGGACCTAGTTTTCATGAAGCTTATAAATCAAGTTCTGTAGTTATTTCCTTAATTGTTCACTAATATTCCTATATGTGGCAGAATTCAGTCTGAAATTCATTTTCATTGTATCATATTGTGTTATACCGTGCTTATGGGAAGGAAGCTGAGATTATGAATTTAAAATATACATTACACGTGAGTAACTCAACTGTCCTGGGTCATTTCATAGCAGTCTATAAGGCAAATCTTTGTTTTATTTAATATTGCATACTTCTACTCCTCCTCTCCCATCCTGCCTTGATTTACCCCATTACCAGGAATTTCTTTTATTTTAAAGATCTCGCCTAATTGACCAATATCCAGGACTTTTTTGATATCCAACTAAATTTAATCCTGCTTCCAAATACTCAGAAGAGAGAAAACTTGGGATCTAATCAATTTGGTACTGCTGCTACTTCCCAGGGACTTGAGTTAGCAAGTTTGCCAGCTGCCCCTGCCTTTTGTGACTATTCATCCCCTACTAATGAGTGACTTCTGCTTGGTCCAAATCACTTCTGAGTACATTGGCTTGTATGAGCACAGCAGCTCATACACATTCAACAATTATTCTTACATTTCTCCAAAACTCTACGATCACCCTTAGCCATATGATTTGCTGAAGCCAGCCTTCCTCCATGAAATTTAGTTTATTGTATCGATCATGAATGAGAGTCCAGAAGCTTTCATACTTCTTGACGTTTTCATGATGTATTCTTGTTATGTGTGTCCTTTCCTCCACCACCTTATTCCATCGGAGGAGTCTTGAAAATGTGAACAATATAGTGGAAGGAGTGAAAGTATCATGCCCCTTCCTCCCAGGAGGCTACCTGGTCGGCATGCAGACTTTCCCTCTCTTTTCTTTGTGACAGCTCTGCAGCAAGAAGGTTTTGTAAGAAGCTGCCTTTGTCAAGACACAATAGGTCCTTTTTTTACCCTTACCCTGTATAAATGTGCTTTCTGGCATAATATTTGCATGAATAAAAGAGAATAATCGTATGACTTCTTAGCAGAACAAAGATGATGTACTCCAAGGTGACTTTCTGTTTCTAGATACAGAAGACAAAGAAAAGCCCAGCATAAAATTTTGTCTTCTGACACTTCATAGTTCATGTCTATTCTTTCCCATTTAAAATCATCTTGAATGTTTGAATGGTTCATTTTCCTTCAAATTACTATTTAAATAAATAGATATAAACACTAAAACACAAATGTTAGTGATCTATTTTTATCACAGTTCTTACCTAAATGCTACAATAATGAAGTACTGAACTTTTTTCTATGTATCGAGTTTTACATATATATAATAAAATAACATATATATACATATATACACAATATATATATATAGCAAAATTAAGATTTTTGAAGAACAGCAATTTACTTAATAGGTAATACTGAAAAGAACATTATGTATTATAAATTTCAAACATTTACAGTATTCAGTATTTCCATTCATATCAATATGCACATAGACACCCAAATATACCTGCATAAACAGATTATCCAGCTGAAAAATTTTAACACTTTTTACAGAAAGAGTTGACTGTGCATTCATTTTCCTGCTTACACTGAAATGCCATTATTCAGCAGCCTTTTTATTGTCTTATTACTTAAGGAGAGAAAACAAATTAGGGACCCATTGTCTGTCATGCTTCAAAACTCTGAATATTCTGAGTTTTCAATCGTTAGTTAACTCTACAGACTAATATTTTCATTCCTGAGCAATCTCTGCATTTTTCGTTGTCCACTTTCATAAGCAGAGCCTGCTCCATTCTAGGATTGCTCCTGGATATGTCTGTTACTTTTCTGGATGAAATTTAGTTTCTATCTATTTTTTCTCTCTGGCTATAGTTCTTTCCAAAGAAACTTTCCTGGAGCTAATTTTCGCTTTCTGTTGCATCCCATACACATCAATGTATCTGGGTGAATATCATCCAAAGAACAAACAGATAACTTGTTTCTGATTGTCTCAGGGTTATAGAGGCATTTCTAATTGTCACAATTCAGGTGCTTTACGATGTGTTATTTCTGGATTCCAATAATGAACATAAGTCATGGCTTGCCTATAATGTCTTTAGTTTACCTGTGTTATCCCTAGGTTTTTCCTGGTTCAGAATTTATAACAAAATGTTAGCTGTCTAATTATGAAATGTTATTCAAAGTTATAGAAATGTAAGCCATGGTGGTTTTGCATTGTATTTCCAATTTTTCCTATGCCTTTGTCTAGTAAGGTGTAAGATGCATGTTCAGTGAACACATGGCTAAATTTTAAAACCATCAGTAATTCTTCCCTCTTTTCTTGGATAGATTCTGGCTCAAGGTAACTCTTTTGGTCAGCTCAGTCTGCTACAAAAAATGCCATAGATTGGAAGCTTAGAAAAGCAGAAATTTATCTATCATACTTCCGGAGGCTGGGAAGTCCAAGACTAAGTAACTGGTAGATTAAATAAATGTCTGATGAGGACCAACTCCCTAGAGGGCCATCTGTTCTCTGTATCTTCACATGTTGGAAGGTGCAAGGGAGCTGTTTGGAGTCTCTTATCTAAGGGCACTAATTCTATTCATTAAGTCTCTACCCCCATGACTTTATCTAAACTTGATACCTTCAAAATCCCACTTCTTAGTATCATCACATTGAGAAATAACGTTTCAACATAAGAATTTTGGTAGGACACATGCACTCAGTCCATAACAGTAATTAAAAATTATAGTTCAAGGGTCCTTGTTCACTGATAAGATGAAGCATTCTTTTGTAAAAATAGTGAAATTCAGTAACACCATCCAGCATAATTGGAGAAGTATTAAAATATTGCGGTCATTAAAGGTCCCTTGTTTAACCAGAAGTCAGGCTTAAAATCCGTGAAATCAGTAAAAAATGTAGAAACTTATACTTTAAATGTAAGTAAATATAATGATCAATAAAAATGTCTTTCATCATTTGTAAAGGAAAAAGATAACATGTCCCTACTTAATACCCACCTAAGTGTGACTAAACATTAAGCAGGTTTGTTCCTGACTCTAGGCCCCTGACCACTTTTTCTTACAGCATTTAATTTAGAAAATTCTCAATGGTAAATTATTTCTCTTCCTTTTGAGATATAACCTTTTTCCAGCCTTTTGCCAGTTATGTAACTCAGGAATGTGTTTCTCAAGGACCTGGGAAAAATTTCTTTGCAATGCAATTATCAAGAAATTAGTACCCCATCTTCTTAGTCCCTGTGAGACAGTATAAGTCTAACTTCTATAAGTACCAATAAGCAAACACACTTGGCCTAATTACATTGACCAATCTCTCCTCTAATATCCTCCAGTAATTTTCCACTACCTCATCTCAGCACTCAATAATTCTTCCACCTTTTGTTTTGTGGCATTGAATTCAATCTCTTCCCCCAACCCTCATTGCAATAGTCTTGATCTCTATTGCAACAGTCCTACAAAAAGTTTTTCTTGCCTGTTTAACACAATCAGGTATATTTTTTTAATCCACTTCCCTCTTTAAAAAAATTGTTTCCTTCAAGACATACTGAGTTCGAGTCCTTACTATAACCTGTGAAATAGAGATAAATCTCTCTAAGGATTAAGCTAGATATTCCAGGTTTTACAATGAAGTGATATCTCCAAGTCGGCAGACTCAAAACCTCCAGCTATGTAAAAATGTATCACTAAAAGTGGCCCAGTGATATCTCACAACATGTAAAGGAAATTGTTAGGAGGTCTAATTCAAGATAAGTTATTCTTTCTTCTGTTTGCTGTATAAAATGCGTAAGATTTTATCCTAACTTAGTGCTACCTTTTGTGATCAATTACATTCATATAAATCTATTAAAGTTTACCGTGGTCAAAGGATAATGGAATCCCCTTAAAGTCCAAGCCCTAATACCCTGAACCTGTAAATATGTGCGTAGTAAAAAGGAATTTGCAGATGCATTTAAGTCAAGAATTTTAGGATGGGGAGTGTTTCAGTCCCTCTGCATTGCTATTAAGGAATACCTGAGAATAGGTAATTTATAAAGAAAAGAGGCTTATTTTGGCTTACCGTTCTGCAGGCTCTACAGGAAGTATGGTGCTGGCATCTATGCCTGGTTAGGGTCCTCAGGAATCCTACAATCATGGCGGAAGATGAAGGAGGACCAGGCGTATGACATGGTAATGAGAGGTGACAGCCTGCTGGCAGCCCTCACAGACCTCCCTCACTCTCGGGGCCTCCTCCGCCTCTGCGCCCACTCTGTCAGCGCTTGAGGAGCCCTTCAGCCCGCCGCTGCGCTGTGGGGCCCCTCTCTGGGGGCTGGCTGAGGCCGCAGCTGGCTCCCTCTGCTGGCGGGGATGTGTGGAGGGAGACGCGACGGCGGGAACCACGGCTGCTTGCCTCGCTCGCGGCCCAGCGTGAGTTCCGGGTGGGGGTGGGCTTATCGGGCCCCACACTCCGAGCGGCCGGCCGGTGCCCGGGCAGTGAGAGGTTTAGCACCTGGGCGAGTAGCTGCAGAGGGGGCGCCGGGTCCCCCAGCACTGCCGGCCCGCCCGAGCCACGCTCGAATTCTTGCCGGCCTCAGCCGCCTCCCCGCGGGGCAGGTCTCAGGACCTGCAGCCCGCCATGCCCGGGCCCCCCTGCGGTGGCCTCCTCCACGCGGCGCCGGGTCCCATCTACCGCCCAAAGGTGAGGAGTGCAGGCGGGGCGGGGCGGGGCCGGGGAGGCGGGACTGGCGGGCAGCTCCACCCACGGCCCTGGCGGGGATAAGCTAGGCGCAGCCAGCTGGGCTTCTGAGTCCGGTGGTGACTTGGAGAACTTTTGTGTCTAGCTTAAGGTTTGTAAACACACCAATCAGCACTCCATGTGTCTAGCTCAAGGTTTGTAAACACACCAATCATCACCCTGTGTCTAGCTCAAGGTTTGTAAAGGCACCAATCACTGCTCTGTGTCTAGCTAATCTAGTGGGGACTTGGAGAACTTTTGTGTCTAGCTCAGGGATTGTAAACGCAACAATCAGCACCCTGTCAAAATGGACCAATCAGCTCTCTGTAAAGTGGACCAATCAGCAGGATGTGGGGCGGGGCAGATAACGGAATAAAAGGTTGCCCACGCTAGCAGTGGCAACCTGCTAGGGTCCACTTCTAGACTGTGGAAGTTTTGTTGTTTCACTCTTTGTGATAAATCTTGCTGCTGCTCACTCTTTGGGTCCCTATTGCCTTTATGAGCTGTAACACTCACCGCGAAGGTCTGCAGCTTCACTCCCCAGGCTAGCGAGATCAGGAACCCACTGGGAGGAATGAACAACTCCCAACGGGAAGAATGAACGACTCCAGACACGCTGCCTAAAGAGTTGTAACACTCACCACGAGGGAGGGTCTGTGGCTTCATTCTTGAAGTCAGTGAGACCAAGAACCCACTAATTTCAGACACAGTAAGACAGGAAGCAGGAGAGAAAGAGGTGAGGAAGTTCTAGGCGCTTGTAAACAAGCAGATCTCATGTAAACCCATGGAGTGAGGCTCATTTATTACTGGGAGGATAGTAGAAAGCCATTCATGAGGGATCTGACCCCATGACCCAAACACTTTCTGCTAGGCCTCACCTCCAACAGTGGAGATCATATGTCAAAATGAGATTTGAAGAGGACAAACATTTAAACCGTGTGAGAGAGATTATACTGGATCATCCAGGTGAGCCTAATGTAATCACAAACATCCTTCTAAGGAGAAGAGAGGCAAGATATTCAGAGTTGAAGGAATTAGTGTCAAAAGCTGAGGTATAGGTCTGTCAGTCCGGGAATGCGAACTCCTTTTAGTAATGGAAGAAAAACAATAAAGCAGATATTTCCAAAAACTGTACAGAATGTACACAGCCCTGCCAACATCTTGGTTTTAGGACTTCCTGTATCCAAATCATTAAGTAAGTAGATTTATACAGTTTAAACCTCAGTTTGGGCCGGGCGCGGTGGCTCACACCTGTAATCCCAGCACTTTGGGAGGTTGAGGCGGGTGGATCACGAGGTCAGGAGATGGAGACCATCCTGGCTAACAACGGTGAAACCCCGTCTCTACTAAAAGCACAAAAAATTAGCCAGGCATGGTGGTGGGCGCCTGTAGTCCCAGCTACTCAGGAGGCTGAGGCAGGAGAATGGCGTGAACCCAGGAGGCGGAGCTTGCAGTGAGCCAAGATCCGGCCATGGTACTTCAGCGTGGGTGACAGAGCGAAACTTCGTCTCAAAAAAAAAAAAACCCACAGTTTGGAGTAATTTGTTACAGGAATAGGAAACTAACGTAATTATCCAATAATAAATTGTGTTCTTTTTCTCTTCTGTATTGGTACAAAGGATTCTTTCTATTGGTAGCACTATTTTATTTTTATAACAGTACAGAAAATAGAAGCTGGGTAATTATATGATGAATATAAAGAATAGCCAGGGCTCACATCTGTAATTCCCAGCACTTTGGGAGGATGAGGCGGGCAGATCTCTTGAGCTAAGGAGTTCGAGACCAGCCTGGGCAACCTGGCGAAACCCCGTCTCTACAAAAAACTTAGCTGGGCATGGTGGCACACGCCTGTATTTCAAGCTACTCAGGAGGCTGAGGTGGGAGGCTCACCTGAGCCCAGGAGACAGAGGTTTCTGTGAACTGAGATCACACCATTGCACACCAGCCTTGGCAATAGAGTAAGACCCTGTCTCAGGGAAAAAAAAAAAAAAGAAATAGACTGAAAGCTCCTGTGATGGTGATTCATCACTTCTTCAGTAAATCAAATCTGAAGTTTCTAGTGTATTTTCTTAGTTGATGCATTTTTTTAAATTCTGTAGTAAATCCCATTGCTAGACAAAGAGCTAACAAAAGATAGTGCTTTTTAAATGAGATGTGTGCACTATTTTAATAAGAATGTTCATGATGAGCATGTCACTCCATAAAATATTTTTTGACAACAGCTATCTACCATGGCAGATGGAGGTGGTGAAGATATCACTGAACTCATGAAACCATAGGAATCAAGTCTTCTGAAGTAGCACCATTATCAACTTCCACAGTGAGTATTTACTCTAAAAACACAGTGATATTACATGTGCAGCTGCAGAAAACCATTCATATATTATCTTGATGATTATTTTGATCAAATGACTTTTCATCTAAATTAATTATAATAATTTTTATCAAAGTTTTCATGTGCATATAGAAGAGTGAATTGATATTTGTGAATGCATGAGTTGAACTGGCAGAAGAAAATATTTGCAAACAGTTAAAAGCTGAAAATTTTATACCAATATCATCTAATGCATTAAGTAGAAAATCAGCTAACTGCAAAAAATGATTCAAGTGTTTTCATTCAATTTAGGAACTCAAAGTAATGTTTTTGAAAGTACATTTCAATAAGGTAGATTATATGACATTTTAAAGTATGTTATGATAAATCCAGTGAAAATTACATCAGTAATAAAATTATATATTTTCTTGATAAAATGCATTGTGAATTTGGTAAAGCAAATGTCATTGTGGAAACAACATTTTCATAAGGCCAGAATTACCATGCAGTAAGTTGTAATAATTTAATCCAAACAAACTTTAATAGACTACCAGTTAAGAAGAAGCTGAAGTTATTAAATTTACACACACATACATGTCACATCACAACTTTTTTAAAATATGAGACTGATGCCAATGCTAAATATACAAAATTACTCCAGTATGACAATATCTACTTTCTATTTCTGCTGCCCATCGTAAATTTGAATTGAAGAATGTATAAACTTTTGAAGAAATGATTATCTATAATGCTATTCAACACTTTTATTAAAAAATCTGATAAAATTGTGTTTATGTCCCAAATTGACAAATAAATCTCCAGAATATTCAACTCCTGGTAGCTTTCTAGTGAATTGCAGTTACTGAAAACAAACATGCAAACAAGAAGTGATTGTAGTTTATCCCCCAAAAGCAAGACAAATCTAAACAAATTTAGTGACGGGAAATTACTTAATTTGAAAATTATCTAATTGAACTTTAGAATGTATGGACATGTAGGGAAAATCCATTTATTTCCTTAGGTCTTTAAGTGGATAAATTGATAATCCTTTACTGAATAAATTGAAAATGATAAAGTCAGCAATTTTGAATCATCTACATTTTGCAATATACTCGAAAATTTATAAATAATGACAATTTACTTGATAAATTTTGTCATATAAAAACTATTTGCCAAAGAAAGATTCTCGGAATCAGGGAGGGAAAACCCCCCAAAAAACTTGTATTTGTGAAAGTATTTGCACTGCAGTATTTACAGATCTCAATTAAAAATGGAATTGAGTAATTCTTGTTTTTAATCGAATTTATTCTGAGCATATAAAGTACCACTCTGTATTTAGAAAAATATTTTTTTCAAAAAATATTATGTTCTACAAAAAAGGTTAATTAAACTTTTAACTCTTTCAAAAATTTTAACCATAAAAATAAATGATATAGAAACCTTTTGGAAATTATTTAAAAATTAATCAGAATTAGATCGGTTTGAAATGTAATTTGCTTTTAAACAAAATGCTCTGAATATTAGAAACAGCTAGGCTCATTAACTCATTAGATAATGGGAATATATAGTAATAAATTACTCTTTAGGTTATCTTTTAATATTCAGATGGACAATATACTTTAGTCAGTCAATAAAACTTATCAAATGTGTTCATTTTATTACACCTTTTCAATCTAAAACAATTTCTGGTTTGAAATTAAATATATTATCACTTCAATCACATCTTTGTCTTATATGCATAGAGTAAGAGAGTGCCAGAGGTCTTGGCTCATATTGCGAAATACATGATTTTTCAGAAAGAGGTACAATTTATCACTTAGGACCATTCCCTTCCTTGACCCTTAGAATCTACCCTATTCTGTTTTTCCTGACTTCACAGATGATCTCCTGATCTCCCTTAATATTTAGTTATTTCTGATAACGATTCTGTGAATCAGTGCATATACTTTTTTATATATTTCCCCCCATGCAATATGTTTAACTTCTCTATTTTTTTAATGTGTGCATGTGCATATGTTTATGAATCTTTTGGTCGAATAGAGGTGGAGATTGTGGGCATGGCTTACAAATAAACAGTCATGTTGAATGGTCATTGTTGTGCTGAATTTAAAAAATTAGGAGAGAATCCATATCATAGTGAAAGTGAGTTTTTCCTTCATACATTTATCTTGGTCTTTTCCACAAGCATACTTCCTTTACTTCTAGTGTCTGGTTTCTCCATTCATTTCTATCCCTTCTGCAACGCTTCAAATACCTCCAGATGTTTCATTTGAGGTGTAAACACAGTATGCAGAATATAGGAGATAAGTTCTCATTAATTATAACTAGCCATTTTTATTTTGTATGTAAAGAAATCTCATTTTAATTTAAATGTATTAAATACAATTCTAAAAAAAAGTGGTTTGTGACGATAGAGTAAAAAACACAGCTTCGAAGTTAGTCAAAAAGATTTTACAAGTATGTAGCATAATTTAAAAATTAAGTTGAATTAAATGATATCTCGGCAACTTGAAGCATTGCAAAGAATGGTTATAATATTTGACATATTAACACATAATTATGAAAGGATTATGATTGTTACAATTCATAATTATTTTTGATGAGAATTATTGTATTTTATATCTAGTATGGCTTTTAGTGTTGTAATCTTGAGAAAAAAAATTTAGACTAAATTACATTTTGCAAGAAAATATAAAATATACTCACAAACCTATACCACAGAAAAGTAATTTAGACAGAATATTGACAAACATTTAAAAATCTTATACTACTCTTAAAAATGTGCATAGATCTCATAATGGCTTGCTCTTGAATTTTGCCAAATAATAATGTAGGTAAAATAGGACTTTAGTAAATTATTTCTTATAAAATGTATTTCAATATAGTAGTCATGTATTGTGCTAATATGGAATTTCAAAAGAGTGAAAAGCTTTTAAAAAATCTAAAAGCTATTTTTTATACTTCCACTCTTCCCTAATTTGTTTTAATGCCAAAAATGATTTTAGAGATCCTAAGCTAAATGTTATCAGCATTTATGTACAAAACAATCTTCTTTCCCATTTATATGAGTTTGAAATGCAGTTGAGAAAGAAGGAGGAAGCAGTACTTCGAGTACATAGGGCCACACAAAAAAAAATCACAATCATGCAGGGAAAAAAAATAAATAAAGTAATAATGCCGTCCAGTCTCTATCTTTCAAGTCTCTGGTTTCTCTCTGAATTTCAGACTGTGAGACCATTCTGTCTTTCAGCTGAGCAATTACTCTGTCCAGGGGGTATGTTCACCTAGGGTCAAGCCCTGCTGTGTGCATAGAGAAAAATCCCTGTAGAGATTCTTCTTTCAAAAAGTTTTAACTCTACTTTTTGAATAATAATAAAAAAAAAGACTGATAGTTATCTCAAGAGGATTTTCAGAGGAAAATATTTGCCCTATATTGCTTGAAAAATGTCACTTGAGGAAAAGAAATTAAAAAGTTATACTTCTCCAGGGTCTTTTTGAGCCCAAATATCTCACATTTTTGTGGATTGTTAGAGTCACCTAGAATTTCTTTGAGGTTTTATGGACATTTGTCTTCCAGATTAAGACAGAAAAAATTCATGCAATATTTGTTGTTCTGTAACTGGTTTATTTTACCTAGCATAATGTCCTCCAGGTTTATTCATGTTGTCACATACTGCAGAATTTCTTTCTGTTTTATGGCTGAGTAGTATTTCATTGTATGTGTAGACCACATTTTCTTTCCCCTTTTATGAATGAATGTTTAGGTTATTTCCCCATCTTGGCTAGTGTGAATAACACTGCAATGGACATGGGAGTGTAGCTATCTCTTCAAGATCCTTACTTCAGTTCTTTTGGATAAATACCCAGACATGAAATTACTGGATCATATGGTATATCTATTTTTAACTTTTTGAGGAAGGTGCATGCTGCTATTAGTGGCTGCATCATTTTGCATTGTTGGGCAAGCTTTTCAATTGATCTGAAATATATTGTTTCTTATGTATAAAATAAGATTAACAGACTCACCTACAGGATTATAGTAAGAATTAGATGAAACAATGCAATTTCCTAAACTTCTAGATATTAAAATAGTTAATTACATAGAATCAGAATTGAATGGTGGTTGCTAGGAATAGGAAAGAGGGGAAATGAGTAGTTACTAATCAAGGAGCATAGTTATGAATAAAGGAGAAAAATGAATATAATCTGGAGTTCTGCTGCACAATATTGTACCCATATTCAACAATAATGCTTTACACACTTAAAATGTTAAGAAGGTATATTTCATGTTAAGTGTTTTTATGACAATAAATTTTAAAAGTTAACTTACATTTAATAAAATGCACACATTTTAAACTTAAGAAAAGAAGATTTTAAAAATCCTGAAGAATTTTACTTAAAAAGTTTTAACTTTGAACAGCAACAACAAAAATACCTATAAGGTACTCAGAAATCTAGCATCAAAAATTAATGATTTTTTAAAAATAAAAGCATATTCTATGGTATGGTTTGGCTGTGTCCCCACCTAAGTCTCCTCTTGAAATGTAGCTCCCACAATTTCCATGTGTTGTGGGAGGAACTTGGTGGGAGGTGATTAAATTATGAGGGTGGATGTTTCCCGTGTTGTTCTCGTGAGAGTGAATAAGTCTCACCAGATCTGATGCTTTTAAAAAGGACAGTTTCCCTGCCCAAGGTCTCTTCTCTGTCTGCCGCCATGTGAGATGTCCCTTTCACCTTCCACCATAATTGTGAGGCCTCTCCAGCCACAAGGAACTGTGAGTCCATTAAAATTTGTTTTCTTCCCAGTCTCGGGTACAGCTTTATCAGCAGCATGAAAATGGACTAATAGTAAATTGTTACTAGGAGTGGTGTGTTGCTGAAAAGATACGTGAAAATATGGAAGCAACTTTGGAACTGAGTAACAGGCAAAGGGTGGGACAGTTTGGAGGGCTCAGAAGAAGACAGGAAAATGTGGAAAAGTTTGGAACTCCCTAGAGACTTGTTGACTGGCTTTGACAAAAATGTTGATAGTGATATGAACAATAAGGTCCAGGCTGATGTGGTCTCTGAAGGAAATGAGGAACTTGTTGGCAACGGAGCACAGGTGATTCTTGTTAGCTTTTAGCAAAGTGACTGATGGCATTTTTCCTCTGACCTAGAGGTTTGTGGATACCAGATTCAGGGTATCTGGTGGAAGAAATTTCTAAGCAGCAAAGCATTCAAGAAGTGACTTGGGTGCTGTTAAAGGCATTCAGTTTTAAAAGGGAAACAGAGCAAAACATCTTGGAAAATATGGAGCCTGACAATGTGATAGAAGAGAAAATCCCATTTTCTGAGTAGAAATTCAAGCCAGCTGCAGAAATTTGCATAAGTAACAAGGAGCTATATGTTAATCACCAAGACAATGGGGAAAATGTCTCCAGTGCATGTTAGAGGTCTTCATGGCAGCCCCTGTCATCACAGGCCTGGTGGTCTAGGAGGAAAAAGTGGTTTCATGGGCCAGGCCCCAGATCTCCATGCTATGTGCAGCCTAGAGACTTGGTGCCCTGCATCCCAGATACTCCAGCCATGGTGAAAGGGTCCCATGTAGAGCTTGGGCATGGCTTGAGAAGGAGCAAACCCCAAGCCATGGCAGTGTCCATGTGGTGTTGTTCCTGTGGTGCACAGAAGTCAAGAATTGAGGTTTGAGAACCTTCACCTAGATTTCAGAGGATGTATGGAGACATCAGGATGTCCAGGCAGAAGATTGTTGCAAGGGTGGGGCTCTCATGGAGAACCTCTGCTAGGGCAGTGCAGAAGGGTGATGTGGGTGGGAGCCCCCACACAGAGTCCTTACTGGGGCACTGCCTAGTGGAGCTGTGTGAAGAGGGGCACTTCCCTCCAGACTCCAGAATGGTATATCCATTGACAGCTTGCACCATCTGCCTAGAAAAGCCACACACTCAACTCCAGCCTGTGAAAGCTGCCAGGAGGGAGACTGTACCCTGCAGAACCACAGGGGCAGATCTCCCCAAGACCATGGGAACTCACCTCTTGCATCAGTGTGGCCCAGATGTGATGCATGTGGTCAAAGGAGATCATTTTGGAACTTTAAGATGTGACTGCCATGCTGGATTTCAGACTTGCATGGGGCCTATAGCCCCTTTGTTTTGGCCCATTTCTCCCATTTGGAACAGCTGTATTTACCCAATACTTGTACCCCCATTGTATCTAGAAAGTGACTAACTTGCTTTTGAGTTTATAGGCTCATAGTTGGAAGGGACTTGCCTTGTCCCAGATGAGACTTTGGACTCTGGACTTTTTAGTTAATGGTGAAATAAGTTAAGACTTTAGGGGACTGTTGGAAAAGCATAATTGGTTTTGAAATGTGAAGACATGAGATTTGGGAGAAGTTAGGGGTGGAATGATGTTGTTTGGCTGTGTCCCCACCAAAATGTCATTTTGATTGTAACTCCTATAATTCCCAAGTGTCATGAGAGGAACCTGGTGGGAGGTGATTGAATTATGGGAGCAGGTCTTTCCTGTGCTGTGCTCATGAGAGTGAATAAGTCTCACCAGATATGATGGTCTTGTTTTGTTTTGTTTTGTTTTGAGACAGAGTCTCACTCTGTCACCCAGGCTGGAATGCAGTGGCATGATCTTGGCTCACTGCAACCTCTGCCTCTTGGGTTCAAGTGATTCTCTCGCCTCAGCCTCCTGAGTAGCTGGGACTGAAGGCATGCGCCACCACACCTGGCTAATTTTAGTATTTTTAGGAGAGACGGGGTTTCACCATGTTGGTCAGGTTGGTCTCGATCTCCTGACCTCATGATCCACCCACCTTGGCCTCCCAAAATGCTGGGATTACAGGTGTGAGCCAATGCACCTGGCCCAGATCTGATGGTTTTAAAAAGGGAGAGTTTCCTTGCACAAGCTCTCTTCTCTTGTCTGCTACTGTGTGAGATGTGCCTTTCACCTTCCACCATGATTGTGAGGGCTCCACATCCACAAGGAACTGTGAGTCCATTAAAGCTTGTTTTCTTCCCACTCTTGGGTATGTCTTTATCAGCAGCAAGAAAACAGACTAATACACTATATAATTGCATGCTACTTTTTTTATTTACAAATCTTTTGACAATACAAATTTGTACAGGCCCTGTATTAGTCTGTTCTCACACTGCTATAAAGACATACCTGAGACTGGTTAATTTAAAGACAAGAGATTTAATTGACTCACAGACTCACAGTTCTGCATGGCTGGGGATATCTCAGGAAACTTACAATCATGGCAGAAGGTGAAAGGGAAGCAGGCATATCTTTCCATGGTCAAAGAAGGGTGAGGGGTGCTACACACTTTCAAACAATCAAATCTCATAAGAACTCTTATCATGAGAATAGCAAGGGAGAAGTCTTCCCCTATGATTCAGTCACCTCCCACCTGGCCCCTCTTTCAACACTGAAGATTATAATTCAAAAAGAGATTTGTGTAGGAACACAGAGCCAAACCATATCATTCTGCCCCATCCCCTCCTAGATCACATGTTTTTCTTATATCTCAAAATACACTCAGGTTTTCCCAACAGTCCCTCAAAGTCTTAACTCATTTCTGCATTAACTCAAAAGTTCACAATCCAAAGTCTCATCTCAAACATGGCAAGTCCCTTCCACCTAAAAGCCTGTAAAATAAAAAAAAAACAAGTTAGTTACTTTCAAGTTACAATAAGGGTATAGGCATTTGGTATATGCTTCTATTCCAAAAGGGAGAAATTGGCCAAAATAAGGGGCTACAGGCCCCATGCAAGTACGAAATCCAGCAGGTCTGTCATTAAATTCTAAAGCTCCAACACATAATCTCATTTGACTTGATATCTCACATTGAGGCCACACTGATGCAAGAGGTGTGCTTTCACAGCCTTGGGCAGCTTTGCCCCTATTACTCTTCAGTACTCATCTCTCATGGCTGCTCACAAGAACTGTCATTGAGTACCTGTGGTTTTTTCAGGTACATGGTGGAGCCTGTCAGTGGATCTACCATTCTGGGGTCTTAAGGACAATGGCTGTCTCCTCAAAGGCCCATTAGACAATACCCCAGTGGGGACTCTGTGTGGGGGCTCCAACCCCATATTTCCCCTTTACACTGCCCTAGCAGAGGTTCTCCATGTGGGCTCTGCCCCTGCAGCAGACTTCTGACTGGATATCCGGGCATTTCCATACATCCTCTGAAATCTAGGTGAAGTCTCCCAAGCCTCAAATCTTGCCCTCTGCACACCTGCAGGCTTAACACCATGGGGAAGCCATCAAGGCTTGGGGCTTGCACCCTCTGAAGTAATGTCTCAAGCTGTATCTTGTCCCCTTTTAGGCATGGCTGGAGCTGAAGCAGCTGAGATGCCGCGCACCATGTGCCAAGGCAGCAAAGAACAGCAGGGCCCTGGGTCTGGTCCACAAAACCACTTTTCCCTCCTAGGCCTCTAGGACTGTTATGGGAGGGGACGCTGCAAAAGTCTCTGAAATGCCTTGGAAGCATTTTCTCCATTGTCTTGGATATTAACATTTGGCTTCTCTTTAGGCAAATTTCTGAAGCTGGCTTGAATTTCTCCTGATTTTTTTTTCTACCACATTGCAAGGCTGCAAATTTTCTAAATTTTATGCTCTGTTTCTCTTTTAAAGGTAAGTTCTATTTGCTTATGCAAATGAGCGAGCTTTTAGAATCAGCCAGCTCACATCCTGAATGTTTTGCTGCTTAGAAATTTCTTTCCATCACATATCTTAAATCATCTCTCTCAAGTTCAAAGTTCAACAGGTTTCTATAGCAGGGGAACATTGCCACAAGTCTTGTTGCTACAGCATAGCAAAAGAAGTGACCTCTTCTCCATTTCCCAGTAAGTTCCTCATTTCCATTTAAGACATCCTTGGCCTCCACTTCACTGTCCATATAGCTATCAACATTTTGGTCACAATCATTCAACCAGTCTCTAGGAAGTTTCAAACTTTCCCTCATCTTCCTGTCTTCTTCTGAGCCCTCAAAACTATTTCACCTCTGGCCATTATTCAGTTCCAAAGCTGCTTCCACATTTTCAGGTATCTTTACAGCAATACCCTTCTGCTCTGGTACCAATCTTCTGTATTGGTCTGTTCTTACACTGCTGTAAAGACATACCTGTGACTGGGTAATTTATAAAGAAAAGAGGTTGAATCAGCTCCTGTTCTGTGGGCTGTTCAGACTTCTGCTTTTGGGGCGGCCTCAGGAAACTTACAATCATGGTTGAAGTTGAAGGGGAAGAAGGTACATCATCACATGATCTGAGAAGGGGAGACAGAGAGAGAGAAGGGGGAGGTGGTACACAATTTCAAACAACCAGATCTCGTTAAAAACTCTATCATGAGAACAACAAGGGGGAAATCCAATCCCATGATTCAATTACCTCCCACCAAGACCCTCCTCCAATTCTGAGAATGAAAACTTGACATGATAGTTGAGTGGGATAACAGAGCCAAACCATATCAGGCCCATTATAAATTTAAACAAGTAGTATATATATATATTGTATACATATATATATATGTATATACACACACACTTTTTGACATGTTTTAGTACTGTCGTCTTAAATAACAAGCAGTAGCTTATAAAGTTGATATATTTTTATAAATAAAAGTTTTAACTGATATATTTTCATCATGTCAACAAAAGATCCAAAGGCTTTAAATTTGTTACTGGAGAAAATTGGAGATTACTTATTCTGGTCAGATTTGTTACTAGGAAAATCATCCTCCAGAAACACTTAGATATACTAGATAAAATAAAAACTTAACATAAAGTAAGCTATACCATAGTCATGAATGTATAGGGATATTATTAATATCATTTCACTAAATTGTTCTATGTAATAAATGACACCAAAATTAAACAATTTTTGTAACAAACTGTCTAAAAAGTATATATGAATAAAAAAGTTCTAATAGAGCCAAGATATTTAAAGAGTTGTTTAAAAGCATGGCTTTCACAGTAAGACATTTACATTAATTATAAAAATATAATAATTAAAGCCATGTGTCATTGGCACAGGAAGAAATGCAGAAATGTATCTATATATAATTGGAAATTGGCATATCAATTCTTAGGTATGCTCCAAGTAATTTTATGTCACAATACTAGTGTTATTGCAGTAATTAAATCATAATTATGTAAAGTCAACATGTAATTTAACAGAAATCTTCTTCCTCACACTCAGCAGTGCTCCACATTGAAAGCCTATAGTGAGAAAAAAATAAAAGGATATACTAGGCCATGTGCTTCTCCTTGTCTTCTCTTTGTCTAGGCCATTGAAAGCCTATAGTGAGAAAAATAGAAAGGATATACTAGGCTATGTATAGGATATACTAGGCTCTTTGTCTTAACTACATAATCCCATTGTCCCTCTAGCCTAGGTTCAATATCATCCAACTAGGTAACAGTTGCAGGGAAGTAGGAAGTTTTATTGGTGAGTAGATTTGTAATACCACAATGAAACCTTTTTGGATGTGTAGACTTACGACTGCTGACTTTTTGCTTTTGGTCACTTTTTGTGACTTGAGAATTTTGGGATGATGCAGGTAGTCTGAATTTGAAACACAAATGCATTTGTAGGCTAGTCTATGGTAACATATTCCTAGCCAAGAATTTGTTCCCTTCACTCAGCACTAGTTTTCCAGGAGACAAATTCTCTTTATAAGCCATTTTGCAAGATGAATTCATATCTAATTCATCCTAATATGATTGTGTAGACTTCTGTGATCCATATTCCCATATGAAAGTTTTTATTTGACACTGAACTTTGGGTGAGATCTAGAATTGACTCTTTCTTCCATAATTTCTAGTGGTCTTCAAAAGAGAAACATATTCTTTAGTGTAAAGCAAATGTTTCAAAGGTAAAATGAAGGTTAGAACTACGTGTCCTCTCAGCATTCACAATCACATTTTGATTTTGATTTTGGCTTCCAAGAATCTTTACTTTTGGGCTCTAAGAATTTTTATTTATCTCTTTGCCAGGTGTTTTCTCTCTCTCTCTCTTTCACTTTTCTTCCATGCCTCCCTTCTTCTCTTTTCCTGTCTTCATCTCTACGTCTGTCATCAACCTACTACATTTTAATTATATTTAGTGATGATGTTTGTGATAAAATTAACAGGGTGATTCTAAAAGATATGGAATTCTTTTGCTCTGTTGCCATAATACATTTTGGAGTCAATCTAGATTCTAACAATAGATTCAAATAATAATTCATATTTGAACTTATTATTTATGAATATTCTAAAACATATATTGTGATAGGATAAATCAATGCTGGCTAAACACTATTTTAAATTCTACTCTTTTCTCTTTTTCTGTATAATTTCATCCACTCCTGAAGTAAGAAAATAACATGTTCATTTTTCATTTCCATGAAATTTGAGTAAAATTACATAGAGACAGATTTGAATGAGAGTACCTGTTCAATGTTTTGAGAAGTGCCACGTTTAAGTTAGCAAATGTTGGGAAAGGTAATTCTGAAAATCACAGTACTCTTATACACTTTGTTAGACTATTATAAAAGACTAGAACTCTCCTCCTACAAAATTATACTTCAGATTTTCTTTGTTCATGGCCTTAAAAACTGTGTAATCAGTGCCAGATTTTTCAAATCAGCCTATTTGTTACAAACTAGGCAAAGGACAATTATTTATACTAGTAAATGGTTAAAAATGACTATTTCTATACTTAGTAATACTGATATCAAGTTCTACACCATCCCTAAATTTTAGTAATGTAGCCAACCTATAAGACTATCCTTAATCCCATGATACAAAGAGGTCTTGGAGAATGAATAACAGTTTCTTTGTGAATATTAAAATATGCTTCATTTTGGTTTATTCAGACAATAGGATGTGTGACAGATTAAATGATCTATATAGCCCCAAAACACTAAATTAGCTTGCAGCAATGTAGCGTGATTGCTCAGCATTGCTCAGATCCTTGACTCTGCTTTAGAGCTTAAAAAAAAAAAATTTCATTATCTACTCAATTATGGTGCAAACATTGCTGATCTGATGCCATGATAAACTAAACCTTGTTCATTAATATCTCATGGCTTGTCAAACATCAAGTTATAGTGTATAAGCACAATGAATTTTATATCAACTCATTGCTCTTTTCGTAGAAGGATTAAGAATGTGGACTAACTATATGAAAAGATAGCATTGTTGTCACAGATTTGGCGTGTTTTCTTATTCTTATGCTTTTGGGTTAGAAAGTAGAGAATGGTTAGATTTGGAGATTGAGAGAAAATGTCATCAATCAAGCTGCTTTGACTTTCTCCTGCTTTTGACTTTTTACCTCCCAACCTTTATCACATAGGACTGTTTTTAATAATTTTATGTTGTTATTAGATTAATATTTTAATTTTATATTTCAAGCTAATTAAAAGAAACTCAGAGTTATTCAATTGGAATGAAAAGGCAAATTAAATGAGAAATTGATCATTCTATTCACGATGCCAGAAGAAAGCAAAACTATGAAGATGGTGATCTATGATATTATAAGGTTTTTCTCTCCCTTTTTCCTTTAGGTAAGTATCCAGGCACAAAGTTCGTGACACATTTATCATTTTTTCTTATACGTGGCTGTTAATTCACTCTGGTACTATATTAACAGATGATAGTCTCTAATGTTTATTTGTATTTTAAAAGCTTAAGAATTGAAAATTTTGATTCAATATAAAAATGAGGGAGAGCTTTTGAAACAACAGGCCCAATCAATAGTATTAAGTACACCCTCCCCATATATAACAAGGTAAAAGTCTGTGAATCAAAACATAAGTGGGTTTACACAGACCGGGAGAAAATCTTCACAATCTATACATCGGACAAAAAACAAACATCCCGAATCTATAGAAAACTCAAGCAAATCAGCAAGGAAAAAAAAAAAATCCATCAAAAAGTGTCCTAAGGACATGAATAGACCATTCTCAAAAGAAGATATACAAATGGCCAACAAGCATGTGGAAAAAATGCTCAAATTCACCAATTATCAGGGAAATGCAAACCCAAACCACAATGTGATACCACTTTATTCCTGCAAGAATGGCCATAATCAAAAAACAGTAGATGTTGGTGTGGACGCATTGAAATGGGAATACTTTTACACTGTTGGTGGGAATATAAACTAGGACAAACACTATAGAATACAGTCTGGAGACTCCTTAAAGAACTAAAAGTAGACCTACAGTTTGATCCAGCAATTCCACTACTAGGTCTCTAACCAGAGGAAAATAAGTCATTATACAAAAAGATACTTCCACACACATATTTATAGCAATATAATTTGCAATTGCAAAAATATGGAACCAGCCCAAATGCCCACTAATCAACAAGTAGATAACAAAATGTGATAGATAGATATATAGAATGTGAATGCCATTATTTTGTTCCTTTTCATGGCTGAGTAGTGTGTGTGTGTATATATATATAAAATATTATATGTT